>NC_092170.1:14534837-14871087 GCF_045791955.1 Oncorhynchus clarkii lewisi
GACGGAGGGGAGAGCAGGGGAGGAGAGGATGGTAGAGACGGAGGGGAGAGCAGGGGAGGAGAGGATGGTAGAGACGGAGGGGAGAGCAGGGGAGGAGAGGATGGTAGAGACGGAGGGGAGAGCAGGGGAGGAGAGGATGGTAGAGACGGAGGGGAGAGCAGGGGAGGAGAGGATGGTAGAGACGGAGGGGAGAGCAGGGGAGGAGAGGAGAGCAGGGGAGGAGAGGAGAGCAGGGGAGGAGAGGATGGTAGAGACGGAGGGGAGAGCAGGGGAGGAGAGGAGAGCAGGGGAGGAGAGGATGGTAGAGACGGAGAGGAGAGCAGGGGAGGAGAGGATGGTAGAGACGGAGGGGAGAGCAGGGGAGGAGAGGAGAGCAGGGGAGGAGAGGATGGTAGAGACGGAGAGGAGAGCAGGGGAGGAGAAGAACATATCTTATCAATGAGGGTTTTCACAAGAGAAAATTGCTTCTCAAATTTAAGGAAAAACACAATTTAGCACAGTGGTGTTCCTCAAAATCTAATTTAGGAGCTGTAGCACATTTCAAAGGACCAGGAAATGAAGTCATTTAACAGAACTTTGGGGACTGGGGGCATGTACGACTCTCTGATAGATACACACATATACACACACACGTACACACACACAATGTCAAGCACTTCGGAGGGGAGGCTTTGCACACAAGTCATTTTGGTAACAACACAGACCATTGCAGGGAATGTTTGTTTGACGGAGAAGGAGAGGAAAGCTCTGTGGCAAACCTTAATTGACTGACAGGAAAGGAGAGAGGTTCAAGTGAGAGAGATTGGTCCATTTGCTACCCCCACGGTCACAGACATCTATGTGGAGTACTCGCCACCTCTTTGAGGGGTTTATGATGCTGAACATGATGATATCTGAACCCGTTCTCTCTCACGCCTCCGTCCATCAGCAATGACATAGTTAGCTAGTTAGTTATGGGGCTTAACGTGAAGGAAGGTAGTCCTGTTGGAAGGTGTGACGTGTAGAGGGGTTCTACTATGGTAGATGTGTTAGGGAGAGGATCGTGCTTGTGTTGTTCTTCCAGAAGGGGTCTGCTTGCTTCCCATCTGAAACAGTTCAGAACAGTTTGTGAATATATTATGACAAAATTTTGTAACGTTTTTTGCAACGTTTTGGTCTTCGGCAAGGTTTTTGGGGGGGCTGTTTGTGCACACAACATTTTACCCCGAGGCAATCTGAAGTTCGGTAACCGAAGTCTACGCCCCTTCGTCGGTGATTGGTCAACAGTAGGGATTCTTCAATTAAGTGTTTGTTGTCATTCAAAGATAGACGACTCATTTTCATGTTTTAATAATATGATTGTAGGAATGTAGGCTATCCCTATGCCAACACAACACATACAGTACAAACACACACACTCACACCAAACCCCCACATTACAACCTGACATTCCAATACAAATACCACCTACCACCTAACATAAGTATCCCCACCACCCATGAGGCTAACACTACAATGGCTACTGTCACTAACACCTCTCTGTTGTAACTCAAGAGCCCTTGTCTGTTGTTATGGCAATTACAGCAACTCAGGAGCACCTCCACTCAGCACTGACACCTGCTGGTCAGACATGGAACAGCAGCCACTCAGTGTTACAACACCACAACACTGTCCTGTACAGGGAGTTAGAAGGGGTTTGTGTGTGCATGTGTGTTTATTTGCTGTCAAACAGACTGTGATTGTTAGTATCTGAGGAGTGGTAAAGTGATGCTGTTAAGTGTCCTCATCTTGCCTCCCCCAATACCCCTCGTCACACTCAGTCACACA
The DNA here is from genome assembly GCF_045791955.1 of Oncorhynchus clarkii lewisi. Lineage (NCBI taxonomy): Eukaryota > Metazoa > Chordata > Actinopteri > Salmoniformes > Salmonidae > Oncorhynchus > Oncorhynchus clarkii. The sequence goes on from NC_092170.1 coordinate 14,536,644, forward strand.
CACACACATACAAGCACACAAATGCCATGCCATGCCTCCCTAACCATGCCAGGGAGGGAGGGAGGGAGGGAGGAATAAAGGGTTGGGGAAGGCCTGTGAGATAAAGAAAGAGAAAGGGTGAGAAATGGAAGAGAGATGGAGAAAGAGAACCCATATTTATGCTTATTTATTTTCCCTTCTGTACTTTAACCATTTGTACATCGTTACAACACATAATACATAACACATATAAATAATATGATATTTGTAATCTTTTGGAAGTTCTGTGAGTGTAATGTTTACTGTTAATTTTTATTGTTTATTTCACTTTTGTATATTATCTACTTCACTTGCTTTGGCAATGTTAACATGTGTTTCCCTTGGCAATAAAGCCCCTTGAATTGAATTGAATTGAAATGGAGAGAGGTTGAGGACAGAGTTAAAGAGAGGGATAACACTCAAGGCTTCTGCCATCTTCTCCATTGGTCCCCTCACCTCCTTCCCCCTCACCTCCTTCCCCCTCTCCTCCAAAGCCTTCTCTAAAAGCTCTCATCTCCACCTTTCTCTGAACCTCTCCCCTCTCTCCTGTTGTCTGAAAGGCCTGCTCTTTCTCAGGGCCTTTAGAGAGGGTCAATATTTCCCCCCAGACACTCCTCATCCTCGAGGAGTCCCAGCCCCGGCACCAACACATACACACTGCACTCTGTATCTGACTCTGGTACCCATTTGACTTCCCATCACCACCCGTAACAACAACAGTCCTGTAGTGGCCTTGAACAGTCTAAACTCTCCCACTGTGTTGTCTGTCTGCTGATAGGCCAGGTTACTGTGGCTGAAAGCCCAGCCCAAGGAGTGTGAGAGAAGGCCTGTCTCTACACAATTCTCTACACACTTTTTCTCAGGTGTGTGCTCAGCGGGGTGCAGGGTGCCATTCACAGGCGACTGGTGGCACCTTAATTGGGGAGGAGGGGTCATAGTAATGGCTGGAATGGAATATATCAGAGGGTAGTGCGAACGGCCCAGTACATCACTGGGGCCAAGCTTCCTGCCATCCAGGACCTCTATACCAGACGGTATCAGAGGAAGGCCCTGAAAATTGTCAAAGACTCCAGCCACCCTAGTCATAGTATGTTTTCACTGCTACCACACGGCAAGCTGTACCGGAGCGCCAAGTCTAGGTCCAAGAGGCTTCTAAACAGTTTCTACCCCCAAGCCATAAGACTCCTGAAATGGCTACCCAGACTATTCACATTGCGTCTCTCCCCCCCCCCCCTCTCTCCACACCACTGCTACTCCCCAGACTGAAGAAATGGCAACAGTTTTACGGGCTCCTAACCAATTGTGCTATTATGTGGGGGGGTTTCCGCATCATTTGTAACTTATTTTGTACATAATATTTCTGCCGCCGTATCTTGAGAGCTTCTGGATATCAGACAAAGATTTTTTCTTCAACAAGCAGGAAGCACAGGATGTACTTCAGACACCCGACAAGGCCAACATCCCCGTCATTGGCAAGAGGAAGAGACGCAGGTACAGAGGGCACAGAAAGCTGCCTTTACCGTCAATATTACTTGCCAACATGCAATCATTGGACAATCAATTAGACGAGGTACGATCACGAATATCCTACCAACAGGACATCAAAAACTGCAATATCCTATGTTTCACAGAATCGTGGCTGAATGACGACATGGCTATTCAGCTAGCGGGATACACGCTGCACCGTCAAGATAGAACAGTAAGACGAGGGGGGACGATCTGTGCATATTTGTAAACAACAGCGGGTGCACGAAATCTAAGGAAGTCTCTAGATTTTGCTTGCCTGAAGTAGAGTATCTTATGATAAACTGCAGACCACAATATTTGCCAAGAGAGTTTTCAGCTATACTTTTCGTGGCTGTTTATTTACCAACACAGACAGATGCTGGCACTAAGACCGCACTCAGCCAGCTGTATAAGGAAATAAGCAAACAGGAAACCGCTCACTCAGAGGCGGTGCTCCTAGTGGCCGGAGAGTTTAATGCAGGGAAACTTAAATCAGTTCTGCCTAATTCTTCCGATGACATTGAGGAGTACACCACATCAGTCACTGGCTTTATCAATGCATCGAGGACGTCGTCCCCACAGTGACTGTACGTACATACCCCAACCAGAAGCCATGGATTAAGGCAACATTCACACTGAGCTGAAGGGTAGAGCTGCCACTTTCTAGGTGCGGGACTCTAACCCGGAAGCTCATAAGAAATCCCGCTATGCCCTCTGACGAACCATCAAACAGGCAAAGCAAAAAGTAAATACAGGTCTAGGATCGAATCGTACTACACCGGCTCCGACGCTTGACGAATGTGGCAGGGCTTGCAAACTGTTACAGACGACAAAGGGAAGCACAGCCACGAGCTTCCCAGTGACACGAGCCTACCAGACAAGATAAATCACTTCTATGCTCGCTTCGAGCATAGAAATTGCACTGTTGGTTAGAGCCTGTAAGTAAGCATTTCACTGTAAGTGAAATTGGAGGAATCACCTGTTGTATTCAGAGCACGTGACAAATAACCTTTGATTTGATTTGTTGTCATCTATGCATAGTCACTTTAATTAACTCTTCCTACATGTACATAGTACCTCAACTAACCAGGGCCCCCACACATTGATTCTGTACCGGCTCCCCCCTGTATATATTGTTATGTTTTACTGCTGCTCTTTAATTACTTGTTACTTTTATCTCTTATTCTTATCCATATTTTTTTAAACTGCACTGTCGGTTAGGGGCTCGTAAGTAAGCATTTCACTGTAAGGTCTACCTACACCTGTTGTATTCGGCGCATGTGACAAATACAATTTGATTTGATTTGAACACATGGTTTCCATGTGTTTGACACAAATCTATTCACTTCATTCCAGCCATATGAGCCGTCCTCCCCTCACCAGCCTCCTGTGGTTCCATTAGCACATATGAGTGTTCCTCCGGGTGTGAGTGTGTTAAGTGCTGCCAAGGCTGTCTGGATCAAAGGTGGAAATTCCTACTGGAAAACAGGCCCAGGAGGCAGACATGCTTATAGTGCTATTAGACAGGGATGCTCTGTGGTTTTGGGAGGTGTGTGTTTGACTGCATGAGAGTCTGCGTGTGTAAGATGGAGAGCGAGAGAGTGCCCGGTGAAATTGTGTTGGACTATCTTTCTCGCATACATCTGCACCACCTAGTGGTGAATATTATAACTGTCAGTTTCCCTCCTCACAACCTGGTTACTGCTAAACTCATGGGGAAGTCTTCCGTCCTATTATTAGCCTCCTTAACCCTCTGCCTCTCCCCTCCAGGCCCAAAAGAATGAGAGGGAGTCCATCCGGCAGAAGCTGGCCCTGGGTAGTTTCTTTGACGATGGGCCGGGTATCTATACCAGCTGCAGCAAGAGTGGCAAACCCAGTCTGTCCTCACGGTAAGAGACATCATGTGACCTCTATAATAAGCTGTACGTCAATCCCACAACGTCAACAATACACACAGACACAAGCATGTACACAAACACAGAAGCACACACACACACACACACACACACACACACACACTACTACCCTATGTACATAGACATGGAATCACTGGTCACTTTAATAATGGAACACTAGTCACTTTAATAATGTTTACACAGCTTTACTCTTTTCATATGTACAGTATATACTGTATTTTAGTCAATGTCCCCCCGACATTGCTCGTCCTAATATTTATATTTGTCCTTAATTCCATTGTTTTACAATTAGATGTGTGTGTGTATTGTTGTGAATTGTTAGATGCTACAGCACTGTTGGAGGTAGGAACACAAACATTTCGCGACATTCTCAATTGCATCTGCTAAACATATGCATGTGACCAATAAAATGTGATTTGATTTGACGCACAATTACCATATAACCGTGTAACCGACAGTTAATGAAGAAGGCTGTCATGAAATGACATAATCATTATAACCATTTAAAAACTACCAGCTGCCTGAAGACAGGACGGCCGGGCATTCGTGCGGTTTCCGCCGTCAAGTGGAATCTTAACAACGTTAGGTTTCTTGCTGAAACAAGTCAATTCGTCTTCGGGAAGACTAGGCAATGCCCCCCACAATGCACCAACAGCACACGTAGAAATAGAACGAATAGAACGGGCTTGGAACCTCTCACCTTGACTGGTACACTTGCAATGGTTGCCTGTTATTGTGATGCAATACTTTCCATGGTAATGTAGAATGTTCATTCAAATGATGCTAACTTATGTGGCTCATACAATTCAATGTTTTTTTTGTAATGTCAGTTGAGTTGAATCAACAAATCACAGCACATATTTTAGCACATATTTGATTTATTTCCTGTTTTGCTCCTATGGTTACACTCACAATTGCCGCCAGTTCAGCCATTATGCCATCATTGACTACATCATTGAATATTCATTATATTTCTATGGCAGCACACAGAGCAGAGTAGAGGAGAAAATGTGCGGACCCATTTTCTGGGGCCTTTTGAACGGTTTTAACGATGACCGCGGTCATTTGGCTGGCCAATTACGTCATCCAAAATTCCATGACAGTCACAGCCCTACCCACACGCACACATACAGACACAGATCAGTTTCACCCTCAGTCCCAGTCCCTGTTCTTGAGAAGCAATGGCATCGCTCTCTTTATGTGGGTGGGCACTGTCAATAGAGTGAAATTGCAGGTTACTGGACATTACTCTGACAGAGTCAGATTTGACCTTTTCTTAATGCCTGTAACTATGTCTGTCTCCTGGAACTCTGTATAGGGCCATCTCCCCAACACAGACAGACTCCTGCTCTCTCCCTCTGAAACCACTGTTCACTGTTGAGAGTAAGGGACATTTCCTCTCTCTTTCTCTGCATCCTTGCACTGTGGATTTCACTTCCCAAAATGCACTCCTACACACACCATCAACCTTACTGTTAGCAGCCTTCCATGATACACACACATGCAGTCATACACACAGAGACACTCGCACAGTTCATTCATCTGAAACTATGATATAAGCATATGAGAATTCTCACTAAAGCAACTCTTATGGGGTGCACTCACGGATGGATAAGTTAGATACGTCCATGAACTGCTTCACTAATTCCAAGGATCATTTTGATGCTCCTTCCTCTGAAACTACCAATCGATTACTCTGGTCTGGTTAAATCTGGACTGATTGGATACAGGCTGTTTAATCGATCAGGTTTTCTCTACATGTGTTTGTAATTACTGCTTGAAAGAAGCCGATTATTGATCCAGAGTGGTTTGATCCAGATCTTACAGGACTCAGGTCTTCTGAGGTCTAGAGAGCCGTCGGAGTCTAGCTGATTGGATCGAACCCAAGTTAGAGCAAGAGAGGGAGGAACGGAGTAGACACAGACATACTTATTAATGCTATGCAAGGCTAGCCACTATTACAGTTCTATCACAGACACACTGAGACATCAGTGGAGAGTTAGAGGAGGGTTTGGCCTGAGTGGAAAACTAGATGGGACTGTTATTGAGTTTCTTTCTCACCCGCGGTGCCTAGATGCATGTTATCTGGGTCAATAAAACCCTACAAGCAATTATTGCTGAGCTAACTTTCCTTAACCCATAGAACTTTCCCCCCTCCGTTAGCCCATAGTAATGACACATCCTCTCCCTCCTCTTCCTCCCCCTCTTCCTCCCCCTCTTCCTCTCCCTCTCTCTCCCTCCTCTTTCCTCCTCTCTCTCCCTCCTCTTCCTCTCCCTCTCTCCCTCCTCTTCCTCTCCCTCTCCCTCTCTCTCCCTCCCCCTCTTCCTCCCCCTCTCTCTCCCTCCTCTTTCTCCCCCTCTCTCTCCCTCCTCTTCCTCTCCCTCTCCCTCCCTCTCCCTCCTCTTTCTCCCCCTCTCTCTCTCTCTCCCTCCTCTTTCTCCCCCTCTCTCCCTCCTCTTCCTCCCCCTCTCTCTCCCTCCTCTTCCTCCCCCTCTTCCTCCCCCTCTCCCTCTCTCTCCCTCCTCTTTCTCCCCCTCTCTCTCCCTCCTCTTCCTCCCCCTCTTCCTCTCCCTCTCTATCCCTCCTCTTTCTCCCCCTCTCCCTCTCTCTCCCTCCTCTTTCTCTCCCTCTCTCTCCCTCCTCTTCCTCCCCCTCTTCCTATCCCTCTCTCTCCCTCCTCTTTCCTCCTCTCTCCAGGCTGCAGAGTGGGATGAACCTGCAGATCTGTTTTGTCAATGACAGCGGCAGCGACAAAGACAGCGATGCAGACGACAGCAAGACAGAGACCAGTCTGGACACACCGCTGTCCCCCATGGTACAGACCGACCACACACACACAAACACACATACATTAAGAAGAAATATGCATTCTTAGAGAGAGAGAGATATCTACTGTGTGACTCATATAGGTAACCCTCAGTGAGACTGTCTGAGAGAAAGAGAGAAAGGGACAGATTCGGTATGAATCAGAGCGATAGCCCTGGGTTAGCGTGTGGGGGAGAGTGAATGACCATACTCACGTTTTCTGTCCCGTTAACCAATACACCGGCAGCAAATGAAGGTTGAATATGAACACGCTCTCTGATAGACATGGATGAGTGGCCACTCGGCCTGTCTGACAGACACGGACACCGTTACTAGAGGGAGGGAGGGGGGGGGGGATAATCCCAGTATTTATAACCATCTGTTATAGCTCTGAGCTGTTTCCCTGTCTGACCTCTGTGTTCAATTAATGACCTATCAATGACTACACTAGAAGAACGAAGAGCCAATGGGAATAAACTAACTTTTCCTTATTTCCACTCTCCCCACGTCCCTGTCCCCCAGTCGAAGCAGAGTTCGTCCTACTCTGACCGGGACACTACGGAGGAAGACAGTGAGTCTCTGGAGGACATGGACTTTCTGAGCAGACAGAAGAAGTTGCAGGCCGAGGCTAAGCTAGCCCTGGCGATGGCCAAACCCATGGCCAAGATGCAGGTGGAGGTGGAAAAACAGAACCGCAAGAAGTCCCCTGTGGCAGACCTGGTCAGTACCGTCGCTATAGGCAACTGGCCTGTAACCTCAGCCTCTAGTCAGCGTTTCTAACCCCAGGTCTTTTCAGAGCAAACCAACCACACTGGTCTTCTTTAACATTGTGATGATGTCACAGAGTAGACATGATTATTATTTTAACATTCTCATCTGCATCAGTGCCCCCCAAGCACACACACACACACACACAAACACACACACACACACACACACACACACACAAAGAGAGATACAGTGGCTTGTGAAAGTATTCACCCCCCTTGGCATTTTCCTATTCTGTTGCCTTACAACCTGGAATTCAAATTGAATTTTGGTGGGTTTGTATCATTTGATTTACACAACATGCCGACCACTTTGAAGATGGAAAATATGTTTTATTGTGAAACAAACAAGAAATAAGACAAAAAACTGAAAACTTGAGTGTGCATAACTATTCACCCCCCCAAAGTCAACACTTTGTAGAACCACCTTTTGCAGCAATTACAGCTGCAAGTCTCTTGGGGTATGTCTCTATAAGCTTGGCACATCTAGCCACTGGGATTGTTGTCCATTCTTCAAGGCAATTTTAGTCTCATCTGACCAGACCATCTTCCATATGTTTGGGGAGTCTCCCACATGCCTTTTGGCAAACACCAAACGTGTTTACTTAATTTTTTCTATAAGCAATGGCTTTTTTCTGGCCACTCTTCCGTAAAGCCCAGCTCTGTGGAGTGTACGGCTTAAAGTGGTCCTATGGACAGATACTCCAATCTCCACTGTGGAACTTTGCAGCTCCTTCAGGGTTATCTTTGGTCTCTTTGTTGCCTCTCTGATTAACTCCCTCCTTGCCTGGTCTGTGAGTTTTGGTGGGCGGCCCTCTCTTGGCAGGTTTGTTGTGGTGCCATATTCTTTCCATTTTTTTAGTAATGGATTTAATGGTGCTCCGTAGGATGTTCAAAGTTTCTGATATGTTTTTATAACCCAACCCTGATCTGTACTTCTCCACAACTTTGTCCCTGACCTGTTTGGAGATCTCCTTGGTCTTCGTGGTGTCACTTGCTTGGTGGTGCACCTTGTTTAGTGGTATTGCAGACTCGGGGGCCTTTCAGAATAAGTGTATATATACTGAGATCATGTGTCAGATCATGTGACACATAGATTGCACACAGGTGGACTTTATTTAACTAATTATGTGACTTCTGAAGGTAATTGGCTGCACCAGATCTTATTTAGGGGCTTCATAGCAAAGGGGGTGAATACATATGCACGCACCACTTTGCAATCTTTACTTTTTTTAGGTTATTTTTTTCATTTCACCAATTTGGTCTATTTTGTGTATGTCCATAACATGAAATCCAAATAAAAATATATTTAAATTACAGGTTTTAATGCAACAAAATAGGAAAAACACCAAGGGGGATGAATACTTTTGCAAGGCACCCGACACACACACACACACACAACAATATCTCCACCTGGGCAGAATATGTTACTTATTCAGTAAAGAGGGGGTGGTTGGGTTCGAGCAATCTATTATTCATATCCCAGAATGCACTGGGTGACGTGTTTGGGGATGCAGTCGTGCCCAGCAGTCAGAAGAGATGAGTTTCACATCTGAGGCCCTGTCGCTAAACTAACAGACTGGTGTACTGAACACAAGGGCAGATCTGAGGCCCTGTCGCTAAACTAACAGACTGGTGTACTGAACACAGGGGCAGAGCTGAGGCCCTGTCGCTAAACTAACACACGGCTGTACTGAACACAGGGGCAGATCTGAGGCCCTGTCGCTAAGCTAACACACTTCTGTACTGAACACAGGGGCAGATCTGAGGCCCTGTCGCTAAGCTAACACACTGCTGTACTGAACACAGGGGCAGATCTGAGGCCCTGTCGCTAAACTAACACACTGCTGTACTGAACACAGGGGCAGATCTGAGGCCCTGTCGCTAAGCTAACACACTGCTGTACTGAACACGGGCAGATCTGAAGCCCTGTCGCTAAGCTAACACACTGCTGTACTGAACACAGGGGCAGATCTGAGGCCCTGTTGCTAAGCTAACACACTGCTGTACTGAACACAGGGGCAGATCTGAGGCCCTGTCGCTAAGCTAACACACTGCTGTACTGAACACAGGGGCAGCACCATGCTCAGATAGCATTAGCTTCAGAGCTACTTACGGTACACTATACCTCTTTAGCATAAAGTGGACAGACTCACACCTGCTCATTATTATAGGGATGTGCATTTCCTGGGTACAAGTTCTCAATACATTATTTATAGAAATATACAAGAATGTGAACCTTTTCCAGTTGATTTCAGCCCTACCAAACATATATAGTCAGAGTGCAGGCTGGCACCAGGCCAGTGTGTTAAGCCAGCGGCCAGGTGTTTGGGTGCCAGGGGCTCTTGCGTAAGCCACTAATGACAGGAGAAATGAGGGGAATGTGTGTGAGGAGATGTGGTTTTATACCATTTACCACGCTTTAATCCACTAAAGCCATGTGGCTTTACAAAGAATTTACACAACAATTCACACAACACTCCCACCAAGAATTTTTCCCCATTCATATCATGCCTAATCTAAGAGAATACTGATATGATGAAATACTTTGGTATTGTTGTTGGCGGTATCCTTATTCATATTGCCACTAACCTCAGTAACCAAGACTCATTGAGAAACCAATCCAGTAATATAACTGAGGGAGGAAACTCCACCTCGGACAAACACAATGAGGCCAAGCACATATCATGACCAAAACACTACCACTCGCGGTGGCCGGCTCTCCCCACATCTCCGCATCTCTCACTCTCTATCTCTCTCGCTCTCTTTTCTCACACCCCTGTCTCTCTCTGTGTGTCACTGACTTACATGCTCCCTCTCCGAACTGAAACGGTGGCCTATGACAGAGGGGAAACATGGCTACTAGTGGGTTCCAATGTGAAAGTGAAAGAGGAGAGAGAAACTGTGACAGGAAGAACCAGCTGAGCGATAACGCACACTCACAAGTCATACAGAAAAAGTGCAATGAAAGGAGCACATATTTATAATGAGTATGAATTCGGAGGGAATAAATTATTAAATATGAAAGCATTAGACCTCTCACTAAAAGCGTCAGTCATACAAAAGTTATACTTAGTTCCGAACTGGTTCTCTATCAGATTAGTAAGGATGTCTCACCCCATGTTGAAGAATGTCCGTTTTCCCTTTATTCAGATTACAACCTCTCGCTTTCAATCATTTGAAAATGAAATAATATCACAATTTATATAATATCACTACAAAATATCACAATTTTTAAACAAGCCATAGAAAGTTGGTTGCAATTTCAGTTTAATCCACCAGAAAAGAGAGAACAAATATTATGGTTAAACTGAAATATACTAATTGATTAAAAAACATTATTTTATGATAAAAAATGTTTTAAGTATAATCTTTGTAAATTATATCATAAATAGGACTGGTGGAGTTATGTCACACATGCAGCTAACATAGACATATGGAAATGTCTGCTCTACCCAAAATTACAACCAACTAATTGCAGCATTACCCCAAAAATGGAAGAGGCAAGTAGAAGTTGGAAAAAGGAACAATTCTGATAAAAAAAAGTATACCAATTCAATTTCAGGACCAAAAAATTGACAACTGTGCCATATAAAATGCAAAATAGGTGGGAAGAGATTTTCGATATACCGATTCCCTGGCACATGGTTTATGAACTGAACAAAATTATGTCGGATTCAAAACTTATAATTGTTTTATTTAAATTATTATACAAAATTATTGCAACCAATAGAATGTTATATATATGGAATGTTATTTATATGTATATATATATATATACAGTGGAAGTCGGAAGTTACATACACTTAGGTTTGAGTCATTAAAACCACTCCACAAATGTCTTGTTAACAAACTATAGTTTTGGTAAGTCTGTTAGGACATCTACTTTGTGCATGACACAACAATTTTTTCCAACAATTGTTTACAGACAGATTTCACTTATAATTCACTGTATGACAATTCCAGTGGGTCAGAAGTTACACTAAGTTACACTAAGTCGACTGTGCCTTTAAACAGCTTGGAAAATTCCAGAAAATATTGTCATGGCTTTAGAAGCTTCTGATAGGCTAATTGACATAATTTGAGTCAATTGAAGGTGTACCTGTGGATGTATTTCAAGGCCTACCTTCAAACTCAGTGCCTCTTTGCTTGACATCATGGGAAAATCAAATGAAATCAGTCAAGACCTCAGAAAGAAAATTGTAGACCTCCACAAGTCTGGTTCATACTTGGGAGCAATTTCCAAACACCTGAAGGTACCATGTTCATCTATACAAACAATAGTGCACAAGTATAAACACCTTGGGACCGCGCAGCCATCATAGCGCTCAGGAAGGAGATGCGTTCTGTCTCCTAGAGATGAGCGTACTTTGGTGCGAAAAGTGCAAATCAATCCCAGAAGGACAGTTATGTGGATATATTGAAGCAACATCTCACGACATCAGTCAGGAAGTTAAAGCTTGGTCGCAAATGGGTCTTCCAAATGGACAATGACCCCAAGCATACTTCCAAAGTTGTGGCAAAATGGCTTAAGGACAACAAAGTCAAGGTATTGGAGTGGCCATCACAAAGCCCTGACCTCAATCCCATAGAAAATTTGTGGGGAGAACTGAAAAAGTGTGTGCGAGCAAGGAGGCCTACAACCTGACTCAGTTACACCAGCTCTGTCAGAAGGAATGGGCCAAAATTCACCCAACTTATTGTGGGAAGCTTGTGGAAGGCTTCCTGAAATGTTTGACCCAAGTAAAAAAATTTAAAGGCAATGCTACCAAACACTAATTGAGCGTATGTAAACTTCTGACCCACTGGGAATGTGATGAAAGAAATAAAAGCTGAAATAAATCATTCTCTCTACTATTATTCTGACATTTCACATTCTTAAAATAAAGTGGTGATCCTAACTGACCTAAGACAGGGAATTTTTGCTAAGATGAAATGTCAGGAATTGTGAAAAACTGAGTTTAAATGTATTTATATATATATATATTTATCCCAGCTCTGCATATTTTGCTGTGAAGAGACAGAATCATTAGATCACTTGTTTTGGTACTGTCCATAAATAGCTTGTTTCTGGTCACAGGTTCAGGAATGGCTGAAGAATTGCAACATTTACCTGGAGCTAACTCTGCAAATAGCACTCCTGGGTGATTTGAAAAGTCTTAGTCAATCAATCAATAATATAATAATACTTTTAGTAAAAACATTTATCTTTATTTTACAATCTGTAGAAACTATGAGAATAGAAAGGTTCAGTACCTTTGTGAAACATCACAGTTGAATAATATATGGCAAATAGAAATCAAAACTGGACGGTGTTAAAAGATACAGTAGGGAGAAGTATTTGATACACTGCCGATTTTGCAGGTTTTCCTACTTACAAAGCATGTAGAGGTCTGTCATTTTTTATCATAGGTACACTTCAACTGTGAGAGAATCAAAAATCCAGAAAAATCACATTGTATGATTTTTAAGTAATTCATTTGCATTTTATTGCATGACATAAGTATTTGATACATCAGAAAAGCAGAACTTAATATTTGGTACAGAAACCTTTGTTTGCAATTACAGAGATCATACGTTTCCTGTAGTTCTTGACCAGGTTTGCACACACTGCAGCAGGGATTTTGGCCCACTCCTCCATACAGACATTCTCCAGATCCTTCAGGTTTTGGGGCTGTCGCTGGGCAATACGGACTTTCAGCTCCCTCCAAAGATTTTCTCTTTGGGTTCAGGTCTGGAGACTGGCTAGGCCACTCCAGGACCTTGAGATGCTTCTTACGGAGCCACTCCTTAGTTGCCCTGGTTATGTGTTTCGGGTAAGGGGAGGGGTGGTAGGGTTACGGGAAAATAATAAAGATAAATATATTTAAAATATGAGGGATTGGAAATGATGCAGACAATTACATTGGTGGAAGCTACAATCTATCTGCAATATTAAATTTGATCTAACCCCCTAAAAACAATATATATATATTTTAAAAAGGACCACGTTTTCTCACCCTGAGACACTTCCTTGAAGTGAAGAATGTCAGACCGAGAGAGAGAGGATGTATTTGAAGGAGATGCACACAGATAGAAATAACTTGAACAAGGGATCTAGGGACATTCTCATACCCAGCGAGCCTGATGAAAGTGATGCTTTGTGATTCACCTTGGTTACTCTCTAGGGTTAATGTCAAACCTGCCCCTATGGAACCCAACAAAGGTGTGGTGAGTAACATAGAGAGAGAGTGAGAGAGAGAGAGAGAGAGAGAGAGAGAGAGAGAGAGAGAGAGAGAGAGAAAGAGAGAGAAGGGGAGAGGTGGATGAGAGGAAGCAGAGCTGAAAATCTTGAAGGAAACACAAATGACATCACCACAGTAAAAGGCTGCGTGTTGATTTGACAAGAACAAACAGTCAAATAATTCAGGAAGACAAAGAGAGAGCGTAGAGTGTGTTGCTTACTGCCAGGAGCATAGCCGCAGGAAGTAGTTTGGAGGTGTGTGTGCTGCAATTTTTTTGACTGACTGGGGAGATGATGCTGAAAAAAATGCTTTGCCCGCAATACAGGCAGCAAAATCTGTCCGCTAATACAGGACTAGTAAAGGCTCAGTGCACTACTTTTTCACAACAACAACAAAAAATATTCTGATTATTCAGTGGGTAATGCAGCACCCTCAGCACCCCTACTTCCCGTGGCTATGGCCAGGAGGAAGGAGACAGAGTTGTTTCCTGTAGCTCTCTATGACCAGGGTCAGGTCAGGGGCCACTGCTGTACTGTATGTTGCTGTAACAGTTAAATTGCGAGGCTGACCCCTGCTGGAGAGATTGGGCTTTGCATCATATTACAGTCTTGGCAGCTCTGTAGCATTGGGCTGCTTTCAGTGACTGGATTTAATTGAGATGCAGATTAAATTGATATGACGCCTTTCCTCAAGAATCTGCACCATCTTGCACACGCAAACACACATAGGCCTACACACACTCACGCCAACACACTGTAGTGTCTTAGGGTTCTCTAGTGCCCAGGAATCCATATGTGAGTGTACATATTTGTGTACTTGTACATTTCCAATGTGCTGTAGGTTTCCGTAAATATGTGTGTGTGTGTGTGTGTGTGTGTGTGTGTGTGTGTGTGTGTGTGTGTGTGTGTGTGTGTGTGTGTGTGTGTGTGTGTGTGTGTGTGTGTATTTCTAATTGGGGATGTGTGTGTTTCTCTCTAGCTGCCCCACATGCCCCACATCAATGAGTGTCTGATGAAGAGGAGCCTGAAGACTACAGACCTGAGGGACATGACCCTGGGACAACTACAGGTTATAGTCAACGACCTGCACTCCCAGATAGAGAGTGAGAACCACACACACACTTATTTTTATCCTCGTGGGGACCTAAAATTGATTTCCATTCAAAATCCTATTTTCCCTGACCCCTAAACTTAACCCTAACCTTAACCCCTAAACCTAACCCTAACTTTAACCCTGATCTTAACCCCTAAACCTAACCCTAATTTTAACCCTAACCTTAACCACAAAAACTGAACTTTAACCCTAACCTTAACCCCTAAACCTAACCCTAACCATTAACCGCTAAGCTTAAAATATCCTTTGTCCTTGTGGGGGTGTGGGAAATGTCCCTAAGAGGGAGAATTTTCCTTGTTTTACTATCCTTGTGGGGACTTTTTGAGATTTCAGGTCCCCACGAGGATACACACACATGCGCACACGCACACAGTGTTAGTTCGGGTATCTTTCATATTGAAAGTCATTTCAGGCCATGTAAGTTGGATGCATGTGTGACAATACTAGTGAAAGATGAACAATACCTCACCTTACACAGAAGGCAAAAAAAATCCCCCACAAAAATGTTGTAATAGAATCTTGTCTTTTACTGGCATGGTTTAAAAATATGCTCCATTTGAAATCTGCATCTCATATGACTTGGGGCTGGATTCAACCCGTATCGCAGAAGTATCGCCGGAAGATCCGTGTTATAGCTTGTTTGAAATGATATATAAAGGCAATGTTCCCGCGTTTGTGGAAACTGCATTCACGGTAACCACTGTATATATCGGCTCAATCCTAAATGACCTTTACATTTTAATGCAGATCTTCCGCGATACTTCGGCAATATGAATTGAATCCAGCCCCTGTATGTTAGTGTTCTAATGGTGTTGGTTTTCTACCGTTGTTCTGATGTTTGTCTTCTCCAGGTCTGAATGAGGAGCTGGTGCAGCTGCTGCTGATCAGGGATGAACTGCACATGGAGCAGGATGCCATGCTGGTGGACATAGAGGACCTGACCAGGTGGGGATGCTATCTAACACACACACACACACACACACACACACACACACACACACACACACACACACACACACACACACACACACACACACACACACACACCCCCTCTTGGGCTATGACTGCAAACAGGCCAGGAATGATTGTGGGAACTCTGTCTTTGGGACGTTTAGCAGTGTGAAATTTGCATGATTTTCATACAGCAGCAGGTGATAAAGAATAGTTTGTCTAATCATCATTTTGTTTTTACTCAGGCATGCTGAGAGCCAGCAGAAACACATGGCTGAGAAGACACCATCCAAATGAGACACCCCACCCAACCTCGCCCCCTTCCCATCCCTTTACTCCACCCCTGCCCCACTTTGGTCCCCGTGCCCTGCCCCATGTCTCTCGCTGCACCCCCTCTGCCTGCCCCTCTCACCCTCTCCCATGGTGGCAGCAGCCAGAGGAAGGCCACCCTTTCATTTGCTTCTGTGGTTGTCCCAGCGCTAAAGACAGAGCATTTCCTGCTTCCTGGGAGGAGAGGAAACTGATTGTGTGTTGTCATGGATACTGTCCCCGGCTTCCTGTGCAGTGATCGGCCTTGCTTCGCTATTGTTTATTTTTAACTTTTTACATTCGCCACTAAATTATAACTGTCAATACAAAATGGTGGAGAAAAAAATTATAATAGTGAGAAATTAGTAGAAAGTCAGTAAAAAAAATGTAAGAAAAAAACATTGTATAAAACTATGAAGACTAATTTCAAACCATTTTAAGTTGGAAAGTAATTTTTAAGTATTTCAAAGTTGACCTCTTTTTATTCTGCACAAATGGTAGTTTTCAACTGAGAAATGTTTATTTGAAGGTGCTAAAAGAGTGTAAAGGTAACATGCCTGCCTTGTAGTGGAGTTATAGCTTTTGGTAATACGCTCACTCTGATCGGTCTTCAACATTTTGTGAATGTTGATTTTCTGACACTTTAAATGAAATTAATAAATGTGTTAATATCATTTTCATCCTATTGTATTCAGAATTTTTATTTGAGGGAAGAAATGTTTATGTACAGATATGTAAAATAAAAAATAAACTTTGTTTCATATGTTGTGGTTTGGTGTGCAGTCTGTTAAGAAAAGTGGACAGAGATGGACATGTTGTTGTAAATATTATAAGTGGGGAACTACTGTATGTCCATATGGCATAACACAGTACATTAACAGTACATTTATAACTATTTTATAATTATGTAATACTGACAGGCGCTTTGCAGGATTTTGGAAATAATTGATACATTAATAACCATACGAACATCACTGCCACCTGGGAAGAGAAAAGCTAATCACTCCACTAAATCGTTTATTCAGAGGCAACAACAGTATGGAGTATGAAGGATGCATAAGTTTTTATATTATAATATTTTTCCATAAACAGTCACCTTATTTTAAAGAGTATAATGTTAAACCTTAGGCCTAAGCTTGCTCTGCACGTTATTGTGATTGTGGTTTTGAAAGGTCTGATATATCAATGGTCACAACCACAAGTATCATCCACTTCTGTGAAACTCTCCCCTGCAGATTGTCACACCATGGCCACTCTCTTTCTACAGGCCCAGTGAGAGTCAGTCTTTACCAGAAGAGAAGTATTTCTTAACTAAACAGGCCAATGGTAGACATTCAAAATGCCAGGGTTCAAATTGTGTGGGTGTGCAGGGGTCATGGGCAATCACATTACAATTTAGTCATTTAGCAGACTATCCAGAGTGACTTAACAGTACTGAGTGCATACATTTTGGTACTTGTCCGCCCCTATGCCACTGTCACAGGGGGATTTATGCCTGATTTAAGATGAAATCCTCAACCCTTTTATGGTCAACTATGTCACTTTGGCACCTTTTTTATCTCTTGAGATGGAAAAACATGTTTTTTATGAAATTGAACAAGTGCTCTTTTTGACAGAATATACAAATTAGCAGAAATCTTAAGTATTTGTATTTATTTTTACAAGTTACTTCTCAAAAGGCACTGAATTGGTGGAAGGTCCACTTTATTCTGACCCCCCTGGGTCAATCAAACATTGAGAAATTAAACCTTTTTCAAATTTACATTGTTTTTCATTCTTACGAAATGTATGTTCATGATGCACAATTAAAAGCATGTAAAGCTTTGCAGAAACAACAACTGTGAATGTAGTTTAAGACAACCAGCCTTCTAAAGAAGAGGCTAAAGCCAACGCAGGCTAAAGGCTACTTACTACCCACAACATCTGTAGGCCTATAGCAAAAACATTTAGAAAAAGCTTTCTAACATTATTCTTTGTGTCATCTGTCTATTTTTGACAATTACAAAGGCTAGAGAAAATAAGCAGCAAAAGTGAAATATTGACATCGGAATGCACACGTTTCACGTAGTTTTCTGGCAATCGGTGCTGCAGGTGTCTGGATAGAATTGTGCTACGCAGTGAGATGCTACCCACAACCAGTGGGAGAATGTGACTGTCAGTTATATGGTTTATTGCATTACTTTAACTATAATGTAAACATTTAAAAAAATATATATGTATTGTATCATTTTTTCATTTCTAGACATTGGTTTCCTCGTGAGCCAACTCATGCAAATCGAAACGAGGGCATGACTCATTGGCCTGAGTTGCAAAAACACTCAGGAAATTACACACGACTGACGCGTCACTTTCATTTCGGTGGCGCTTGATCTAGTGCTGTATGTAGCTTCGTGTTTCAACATGGCCAGGGAATTCCCTCTAGGAGCGCTGCATGGCTATATAATGATCAGATGAGGCAACGATGACAACACACCTATCAGTTTACGCCACACCTGAGTCAAAGATCTCGGAATCATGCTGCCAAACTTTTATTTATGTGAGTATTAATTTTATTTGTACCTAATTTTATTGTGAGTTTTTGATAAACTAACCCTGTGAAATGATATGCCTCAAATTTAGAAACTTACATAGTCTTCCATTTTAATTTATTGATTTGAAATTGGAGTTAAATAATGACATTTTCCGGGGTGTTTTTATCATTAGTTTGTTTAGAGGATTATTGGGGTGATACATTGGTTGGTGCTGACTGACATTGTGTCCTCCCTCCACACAGACCTTGCCAGCTGTGTGCTGCTGCTCGCCTTGTCCTGCCAAGTCTCTATGGGAACTCCAATGCGCATGCCGCGGAGTTTAGACTCTGGGAAATGCTCGCAGTGCGCTGACCTCTCCAGAGAGCTCGTCAAGAATGTTAAAAAGCTCCTGGACAACGTAAGTGACAGTTATAACGCATTCCTTTGAACATTTAATTCAAATCTAATGTATCCCTCATTCAGTCAGTCTGTCTGTATCTTGAATAGGCTTACAGTTTGTTCACACCGTTTGTGATTCATGTATCCACTTACTAATTGAATAATTTTCCCTTCATAGGAAAACCTGTTTGGGGGTTTAAACTGCTCGGAGCAGCGCGTGGAGGTGAACAGTAAGACCCAGACAGCCTGCGAACCCAACACGGACATGGTAAGTCACACAACAGTCATTTTCTACATTCATATTACCACTATTAATTTAAAATATATATAATTTCTCTGCATTTTATGTAGTAATTTAAATTAATACCTCGGATTTACAGAATAGTGAAATAAATCAGTCTATTGATGCATAATTTTGTTGTATTTCCTCAGAACACAAGATGCTCTGGTCAACGGAACACCACATTCAGTGAGGTAACTATTGTGTTCTTACAATATTGCATAATTGTTTAGGGAATGCTATTTAAATCCACAGATATAAAAATAAATAGATCTTTATACAGTCTATGGATTTAATAGTGACTGCATTTCACATAATTCACCCATTCTTACCTCACCCATTTCATCTGCTTCCTATATGTCTGATTGGCTGATCTCTGTCCATTTTTATGGTTTCTTCTGACAGAGTGAGTGTCTGAGGAACATCCGAGCAGACCTAGAACATTATGCTGCCTCACTACAGGCTTACAAACAGGCCGACCTCAGCTCCACTGCCCAGGACACCCAGAACCTACTCAATATTTGTCCATCCACACAATGGGTGTCTTCCTCACAGGTAATTCGATTTTTCTATTTTATCTTTTGTACAGAAAACATTCCTTCCTTCCCTGCATGTTTATTTTTCTTTTGATACAGTTTTCTAATGACAACAACCTTGTGTAGACAATTGCAAAACTGTACACAAAAATGTGTCCCTCTGTGTTTGAGACAGTACAAATGTCACTGCCAATAGACATTCACAACTATGGACTTAAAGTTAGCATTTTTATAAAGTTAAGTTTAGTTTCCTTTTGCCCTGCAGGTTGCAGACCCTAAGCTGACTAGTGGTGACCCTGTGGACCAGAGGGTCCATCTGTGCAAGGTACTGAAGGGCTTCCACCTCCGGGTCATCACCATCAGCAGAGCCATGGGATACATCTCTGCTGGGGACCACAGGAAGTAAACCCTCATCTTCAACACCATCCGATTCCTCATCATCATCAACTATAACAAGTATTGACAATCATCTTCATCATCACCTACAACAGTACCAAGTTAATTATCAGCAACACTGATTGTTATCTTCATCATCAGACATCATCATCAACTACTTTGTCATCATAACTGTTGAATACTGCACTACACTGTGTATGAAAAGATGAGTAAGACATAAGCTAGCTAAACTCTTTTTGGCTCAGTTAGTGCTGAATGACAGTAGGTTTAGTTCAAAGCTAATCAATGAACATCATGTTGGTCAAACTATTTATTTATTTATTCCTTTATTTAGGGACTGGGGTTTATTTATTTGATGAATGCAATATTATTTATTTGATGTATGAAATATATGTATTTATTTAACAATATGTTATTGATGTTATTTATTTGAATATTTATAATAAAGTATTTATTACAAGCTTACCAAGACTGATTGTGTTAATGTTAGCTATGTTGTATGTGTTGCTCTGTAGGTTTAAACATTCTACCCATGAATAGGCTAAATACGTTTTTGTTTGTGATAAAATATATATATATATATCTTTATGGAACATGTTGAAATATAATATCATTCAGACGGGAGGGAGAGCAGTGTGATTAATAGTCGCATAAGACTTGAAAAATTCATTTTCTGCGTCTTCAAGCGGGTCTCCACATGGAACCCCATGTCCAATTTGGCATGTGGGCACACTGGCGGCCATTACGCATAATGAAACCATGCCGCCCAGGGCGAACATCCCTGCCTGGTAGACCACCTTCTGTAGCCCCCCGGGCAGCCTTCTCATCACCCAGCTCTGGGTCGGAGTGGTTGAAACCTCCACTTTCTCCTCACTTATCTCTTCATCAACAGAGTTCAGGTTACATTGAGCAAGTTCCTCAGCGAAGGAATGGGCCATTTTCCCGCGCGCAAAGAAACTGTTATCTGTCATCTCATGTTCTTTGCCAGCGTTCCTGGCTTCTGCGATTTGCTCCTCCAAATCCTGCACCCTTTCCTGAAACTCCAGGACGCGGGATGTGCTTTCGGCCAAGGAGCTTTGCATCTCCTCAATAAGGGAAGTTTTCATCTGGATCAACTCCTCCCTGTGAAGAAAAGTGATTCGGCCGTCATCGACCTGGAACTGCATCAGGCCGATGCAGCGGTTCAGATCCCGCAACTTTACCCTGTCCTCTGCTCTCTCGTGCATAAGGGTGGACAGCTCACCATTCAGACTTTCAATCGTATCCCTGAAGGCGTCATTCTGCTGTTGGAGCAGCAGACGTCGAGTCTCCAACCGTGCAGTGGTGCTGTTGCTCTCCTCCAGGGATTTGCGCATCTCCAGGACCATGTCCTCCAGGGTATCCATGTCTTCCACCGAGCTCGTCAGGCTTCTCATCCGGTTCTTCAGGCCAACGTTTTCTTTACGCAGAGCTTCGTTCCTCTCCTCGGCTATCTCTTGGGCCAGTTCAGCGGCCGCGGCTTCCGTAGCGTACAGGTTCTTGGTGTATGTGAATTTGGCTGTCAGGACGCTCTTGTCGTCCACATCCGGCTCATGTGATGTGAACATTTCTGCCCCATCTACAGTGTCTCCCTGAGGGTGGCAAGAGTCCTTGTTATCATCGTGCCCATTAGTCAACTGCGACACCGTGTGAATGGTGTCGGACTTTGATTTCAGCCATCTGCCCGGAGGTCGTGAGCGACCGACAGGTGTAATAATGAGCTGCCCACCCTCATCCTCCCACACGTCTCCGGTAGTCTCGCGGGTCCAGTCTGCCGAGACCTGGGAAAGTCTTGACGGGTCCAGGGAGGGTTCACCCACCTTTGGCCGCAGCTCATGACCCGAGGTCCTGCGATTGTCATTTTTGCGCTGCATCCTGGTCAGTATTTACCTTCGTTTTCAGTATTCCGTGCAGTATCAGGATCTGTGTGATATCTGTAGTTGCGGATATTTCGGTAATACTGGTCAAGGTGCTTTTATAACCCCTACGTTCAGATGACAACTTGATTGTAAACCACATCACTTAGCATCATTTCAATGAGCATTCTACATTACCATGGCAACCCAGCAGCAGTTGATAGAACATTCCAAATTGCCATGGACATTTTGCATCACAATACCAGCCATAAGGAGTGTACCCATGAGTTTACCAGTCTAAATAAGCCCCTTCTCGGGATTCTATTTCTATGGTTATTACCATGGAATTAAAACGATTCTTCGTTAAATTTATATGGGTAAATAACTAACGGAATGCAGAGGCAAGGTCCAGTGGTGGAAAAAGTACTCAATTGTCAAACATGAATTAAAGTAAAGATACCTTAACAGAAAATGACTCAAGTAAAAGTGAAAGTCACTCAGTAAAATACTATTTGAGTAAAAGTATCTGGTTTGAAATGTACAGTGTTGTATAGTGGTGGAAAAAGGACTCAATTGTCATACTTGAGTAAAAGTAAAAAAGTACAAGTAAATGCTATAAAAATCCCTTATATTATGCAAACTAGATGGCACAATTGTCTTGTTTTTTTATTTATTTATGGATAGCCAGGGGCACACTCACCTCACTCAGACAACATTTCCAAACACCATATGTGTTTAGTGAGTCCACCAGATCAGAGGCAGTAGAGATGACAACACGTTATATTGATAGGTGCATGAATTGGATTATATTGCTGTCCTTCCTGAGCATTTGAAATGTAAGGAGTACTTTTGGGTGTCAGTGAAAATACATGAGTAAAAAAAAGTACATTATTTTCTTTAGGAATGTAGTGAAGTAAAAATTCTCAAAAATATAAGTAGTAAAGTACAGATACCCAAGAAAACTACTTCAGTAGTTCTTCAGGGTATTTTTACTTAACACCACTGGCAAATTAAATCATAATCAAATCACTTTTTTTTGTCACATGCTTATGGGCCCTTTCTAACAATGCAGAGAAACATTTTTGAAAAATGAATAGAAAAATAACACAAGAAACAAGTACATAGTCAATGTGAAGGGGTACAAGGTAATTGAGGTAGATATGTACATATAGGTAGGGATAAAGTGACTAGTCAACAGGATAGATAAAACAGAAACAGCAGTGTATGTCATGAGTCAAAAGAGTTAGTGCAGAAAGGGTAAATGCAGATATTCCTGGTTATTGGTTAACTATTTAACTAACTATTTAACAGTCTTATAGCTTGGGGGTGGAAGCTGTTCAGGGTCCTGTTGGTTCCCAACTTGGCATGGTCATTATTAGTCAAGCAACTCTGTAAAGGCCACTGAACCTGTAGGCTATGATTTAATGATACATGTGTTTACTAACAGTCATGAAGACCTCATCAAGCTGTAGGTCTACCTCTACTAGCTGAAAACTATTTGCAATGAAATAAATGAAATTCATCTTTCCAAAAAAATATTTTATTCAGTCAAAGATTTGTAATCTTAGGCACCATACCCAGAGCCCTACGAAGGCCCATACCTGAAGTGTAACATTACAGAAGTGCACATGTAAGAACTGGAGTATTAAATGATGGATTTTGAGAGATCATTCTGAGTGTAAACATATGTACACACTTGCAAATGGCATCCAATACACAATTTACCACTGAACTCATGGTTTTCCCATTCATAATTTCAACAGTTAATCGTTGTTACTCTCCCTAAGGTATTTGGATCCCAGTATCTGCAACAGTGACATCCCTATTGAAAGGTGTTTTAAATGAGTTAGTACCCATTTTTATTAACTAAAAATACTCTCCCAAATTAGTGGTTTCTGGAATTCATTCAATCCCACCATGTTCAAATGCACTGAGTGTGATTTCCAGGCTACAGAATGGACACGATTCAGGCTAAACAAAAGTAAATATTACCAATCTTTTCTCTGAGATGAAGCTTAGCTATAGTTTGACAGGCTCAATTTGGTCATAACACACATAAAAACTAACAAACACAAACTGTACAAAAATAAAAACAATCGCAGCATAGTTTAAATACACAGAAGATATGTACACAGTATAAAAAGTACACAGAAGATATGTACACAGTATAAAAAGTACACAGAAGATATGTACACAGTATAAAAAGTACAGCTACACTCCTTGAGAAGTTGGTCCAATTCCATGATTAAGTGGTAATGCCTTGAATGACAAATATCAAAATACAAAATATACAATTCCCCATAAGTTTGTCAGCAGTTTCCATACTGCAGCACCATGTCTGTTACTGGCTACACTTTAGCTACCTATTTCCCAGAGCTCATCTATGACATAACAAGTCTTCTCTGCACCGCGGGTCGTAGCATTAGCTCCTGGCTGTTTGGGGTACCTCTACAGCTTCAGGTACGTCTGCATTATTCCAGGTTAATGGACCATTTGTGAACATCTAAGAGAATGACCCTTCAAGATGAAAGGCTTTGGTGAAATTGTCTTTCGGAGGGGTGAAAAGCCAGGGTCTACTAAATATCACTACTAGGTGGGGCACACAGTTCTCTAGATCCAGCATCCAGGTCTGCAGGAATCAAACATTTCAGTTGAAGGCAATTGTCTTGGGCTGAGAGGGGGTGACAGTGCTAGGCTGGGGTGCCAGGACACATAATGCTTCTGATCTAGGATCAATGTACCCTCCTCAAATCCTCAATTTATGAAGGAGGTATGCAAAGCTGACCTTAGATCAGCCTCTAGAGCAAGGACGGACAACACCAGTCCTCAGGGGCTGGATTGGTGTCACACTTTTGCCCCAGCTAACACACCAGACTCCAATAATCAACTAATTATGATCTTCCATTTAGAATCCAATTAGTTTAATCAGCTGTGTTTGCTGGGGATGGGGGGATGGGGGGGGGGGGGAGTGTGACACCAACCAGGCCCCCGAGGACTGGAGTTGCCCATATCTGGTCTAGAGAAAACATTCATCCTACGCCATACAGCCCTCAAACTCAACTCTGAACCTTGAAGCCAGTTCCACTGAATGTTGTCACTGTTCCCCTCTAATCAGGGACTGATTTAAACGTGAGTCACCAGGTGTGTGCAATTAATGATCATGTAGAACAGAAAACCAGAAGACTCCGGACCTCATAGGGTAAGAGTTGAGTACCCCAGCCATACAGCATAAAGTAGAGATTTCTGTCTTCAAGTTAAGAGTTCAAACTTCTCTCACCCATTGTCTCTCTGTCTTACTGACGACAGGGCTGCGGAAAGGCAGGGACCTAGGGAGGCTAAAGATGTCATTTGGCAGCTTTATTGTCCATCATATCTGAAGAGAACACAGACAGAGACAGACAGACAGAAATTGGTGTAGGTTAGGTGACAAGCATGAGTACAAATGTGTGTGTGCAGACAGGTCAGTGAGGGTGAGTGGCTCTAGTCTAATGTGTCTCATAGGAGGATAGTGGCACCTTAATTGGGGAGGATGGGCTCATGGTTGTGGCTGGAGCGGAATAGGTGGAATGGTATCAAATAAATCAAACACATGGTTTCCATCTGTTTGATGCCATTCCATTTGCTATATTCCAGCCAATATTATCAGCTGTTCTCCCTGCAGCAGCCTCCACTGGTGTGTCTCTAACCTTGCAGTGTCTGGTGGACCTCATTGGGCAGGTCATCCAACTCCTGTAGGCTCCTCAAGAGGTGAGCGACAGTGGCTTGACCCTTCGGCCTGCTAGTCTTCCAGCGCTCCAATGCCTTAAACCTGAAACACAAGGCAAACGGAGGTCACATTATCTAAAAAAGAAATCTTCACCAAAAATATGAATCAAAGAAAGTAGGTTATTGTACAATTATTGTATGATTGGTTATGCCAGGAATGCTTCAATTAGAAACCCCCCAAAATAATGGCTGGCAAGTAATATAAAGTTGAGTTAAGGGTGCAGATACTATATCTATTTACTGTACCTCTGCATGATGACATCCTCCTCGCTGGCCTGAATATCGTCCAGCTCTTTGGAGGACAGGTCCAGGCAACCGATAGCCACCTGCTTCCACTCCTTCCCCAGCCGCTTAGCCACCTGCATCAGCTGCTTGGGCGACATGTCTGGGACCTGCACTGTCCGCACTCCGTCTGGGGACAACAGAGGAACGTTAGACTTTTAATTCTGAACAGCAACTCAACATGAATAAGACCACAGTAATAACAGCAAATTACACATTGGATGTGTTCAAACCATAACCTGACTCATCTGTGCATCGAGGTCTCTTATTGGTCATCTCTTCCTCTGATGTGCTGGTGCTTCTCTTCCTGCCTACAGAAGAGGAGAAAATCACTGTCAATCAAAAGCTACTTTTAGTGATGGATGAAAATTGCTTGTGTACAGACAAGTAGATATCTAGAACATACACTGGAATAAAGTGAACTATTGATGCCAATATTGAGAGGGGGGGGCAAACAAAAATGACAAACTTACTATCTGTCCGTTTCCTTAGTTTTTCAACTGCATTGTCCACACAGTCACCTGAGAGGAAGACAAATGAATGTCCTGCACCTTCACTCACAACACATTACAGACAGACGCACATCAGGTGTGTACGTACCTTCTCTGATGGTGGCGGACCACACAGTCTGGTCGGACTCTGTCTCTATGAGGGAGAGCTTGAAGGGAGGGGGCTGCTCAAAGAATGCCTCAAAATATCCCTTCAATTTAGTCACGGCCAGCGTGAACTGCAAGTCCTGCAGGACACCGCACACACACACATGAATACACACACATAATACATCCATACACTAAGTATACAAAACATTAAGAACACCTGTTCTTTCCATGACAGACTGACAAGGTGAATCCTATTATCCCTTATTGATGTCAGCTGTTAAATGAATGTTTTAAGTATCCCTATATTTCTGTTATTACGGTGCGATCACTCTGTTATTAGTACGCTTGCGCAGTAGTCTCACTGGAGATAGACCTGGCCTGAGTGTGATGGCAACTAGTACTGTGGAAATACAGTGAAATAAAAGTTGTTCAACTGGAACCTTGTTGTTGTGTCATTTTGAATTAGCAAAATCTACTAAAATCAGTGAAGATGAAGGGGAGGAGACAGGTTGAAGAAGGATTTTTAAGCCTTGAGACAATAGACATGGATTGCGTATGTGTGCCATTCAGAGGGTGAATGGGCAAGACAAAATAATGAAGTGCCTTTGAACAGGGTATGGTTGTAGGTGCCAGGCACACCAGTTTGTGTCAATAACTGCAATGCTACTGGGTTTTTCACGCTCAACAGTTTCCCGTGTGTATCAAGAATGGTCCACTACCCAAAGGACATCCAGACAAATTGACACAACTGTGGGAAGCATTGGAGTCGACATGGGCCAGCATCCCTGTGGAACACTTTCGACACCTTGTAGAGTCCAGGCCCCGACGAATTGAGGCTGTTCTGAAGACAAAAGGTCACCTACAAGACCCTGCTAGGTAAAGTCTCCCCTTATCTCACCTCGCTGGTCACCATAACAGCACCCACCTGTATCACGCGCTCCAGCAGGTATATCTCTCTGGTCACCCCCAAAACCAATTCTTACTTTGGCCGCCTCGCCTTCCAGTTCTCTGCTGCCAATGACTGGAACGAACTGCAAAAATCTCTGAAACTGGAAACACTTATCCCCCTCACTAGCTTTAAGCACCAGCTGTCAGAGCAGCTCACAGATTACTGCACCTGTACATAGCCCATCTATAATTTAGCCCAAACAACTACCTCTCCCCCTACTGTATTTATTTAGCTCCTTTGCTCCCCCATTATTTATCTCTACTTTGCACATTCTTCCACTGCAAATCTACCATTCCAGTGTTTATTTTATTTATTTATTTTACTTGCTATTATTGTATTTACTTCGTCACCATGGCCTTTTTTTGCCTTTACCTCCCTTCTCACTTCATTTGCTCACATTGTATATAGACACATTTTTCTATTATATTATTGACTGTATGTTTGTTTTACTCCATGTGTTGTTGTATGTGTCTAACTGCTTTGCTTTATCTTGGCCAGGTCGCAGTTGTAAATGAGAACTTGTTCTCAACTTGCCTACCTGGTTAAATAAAGGTGTTCTCAACTGGCCTACCTGGTTAAATAAAGGTGTTCTCAACTGGCCTACCTGGTTAAATAAAGGTGTTCTCAACTGGCCTACCTGGTTAAATAAAGGTGTTCTCAACTGGCCTACCTGGTTAAATAAAGGTGTTCTCAACTGGCCTACCTGGTTAAATAAAGGTGTTCTCAACTGGCCTACCTGGTTAAATAAAGGTGTTCTCAACTGGCCTACCTGGTTAAATAAAGGTGTTCTCAACTGGCCTACCTGGTTAAATAAAGGTGTTCTCAACTGGCCTACCTGGTTAAATAAAGGTGTTCTCAACTGGCCTACCTGGTTAAATAAAGGTGTTCTCAACTGGCCTACCTGGTTAAATAAAGGTGTTCTCAACTGGCCTACCTGGTTAAATAAAGGTGTTCTCAACTGGCCTACCTGGTTAAATAAAGGTGTTCTCAACTGGCCTACCTGGTTAAATAAAGGTGTTCTCAACTGGCCTACCTGGTTAAATAAAGGTGTTCTCAACTGGCCTACCTGGTTAAATAAAGGTGTTCTCAACTGGCCTACCTGGTTAAATAAAGGTGTTCTCAACTGGCCTACCTGGTTAAATAAAGGTGTTCTCAACTGGCCTACCTGGTTAAATAAAGGTGTTCTCAACTGGCCTACCTGGTTAAATAAAGGTGTTCTCAACTGGCCTACCTGGTTAAATAAAGGTGTTCTCAACTGGCCTACCTGGTTAAATAAAGGTGTTCTCAACTGGCCTACCTGGTTAAATAAAGGTGTTCTCAACTGGCCTACCTGGTTAAATAAAGGTGTTCTCAACTGGCCTACCTGGTTAAATAAAGGTGTTCTCAACTGGCCTACCTGGTTAAATAAAGGTGTTCTCAACTGGCCTACCTGGTTAAATAAAGGTGTTCTCAACTGGCCTACCTGGTTAAATAAAGGTGTTCTCAACTGGCCTACCTGGTTAAATAAAGGTGTTCTCAACTGGCCTACCTGGTTAAATAAAGGGGGAAAAGAAAAGGAGGTGCAACTCAATATTAGGAAGGTGTTCTTAATGTTTTGTACACTCAGTGTACAGTACATAGGTCAGTGCTTACTGGTTATGCAGTAATGGGTGAATGAACCCTCACCGCAGGGCTGATGTCTCCCTCTGGTTCACTCATGAGGCGGTACCTCCTCTCATCCAGCTTACAGGTGGGTGGCTTCTCTACCTTCAGGTAACGCCTCTTGGAGCAACGCACCTCCTTCCCTATGTCCTGGAGTGAGGGGTGGTAGAGGAGGAGAAAGAGGCAGAGAGAGTAAAATAGAGGAATAGATAGAAGAGAACCAGTGATTTACCATACTGTAGGTAAGTGATGGGTAGGTAAGTGATGGGGGGGGGTCAGGAAACCTGGGAGCT
Organism: Oncorhynchus clarkii lewisi; assembly: GCF_045791955.1. Lineage (NCBI taxonomy): Eukaryota > Metazoa > Chordata > Actinopteri > Salmoniformes > Salmonidae > Oncorhynchus > Oncorhynchus clarkii. The sequence goes on from NC_092170.1 coordinate 14,565,778, forward strand.
GGATGAGGGAGAAGATGCTTTCCATAGTCAATTTGGTCATTGTTGACTAACGGTCAACAACTCCTTTCCCTGGCCACTAAGGTAGGGTTAAATAGACTGTCCCGAAGCTGAGTGCTCTGATGTGGGTCTCTGTTGAGCTCAGTAATTTCCCTCACCACTGATACTACTACACACTACCAGGGCTCATACCACATTTCAGAAACTGGGTGATGTGACCAAAACATTCACTGTGGTCTGTATTTGATATAACATGGTGTTACTATCCCAATCAAACCCTACCAGTTGGCAAAACATTGTCATTTCAACCAGTGTTGCCCACTGGGCTAGCTTCAGATCTAATGTATTAGGATTTCCATCGGAGTTGTTCCTAGATAAAGATACACAAATCAATACACAATCACTTGTGTTCATTAATATGCACCAATGCCTTCTGATACCGTGACAAATTAACTAATCTTGATCACCACACACACACACACGCACACAGACCGCAGACTTCCAGTGTGACTTCCCTCAGTAGAGACCATAGTGAGAGAGGCACAGAGTGACTATCTGTCTGATCATGTTCACCACTTTGCTCTGACTCAGTAACATGCTACAGTAATGACCCGCACCCACATGTGTCCATCTCACCTTAATGTCGGAGGAGTTGTTGGTGGCCAGGTAGATGCGAAAGGAGTAGGAGTTGTTCAGAGCCAGTTCCTTATACACCAGGACCACCCCGTGGTGCTCTACAGGCTTGCTGCTCTGGACAATGGGCCCCACCGGGGACAGGGACGACACACACCACTTTACATGGCTGCCAGAGTGGTCAACCGAGGGCTCGATCACCGGACAGCTGTCCTTCATATGCAGGACACTAAAGGTCATTTCACTGTCAGGGTCAGCGAGGCAGAGGGAGTGAGGGAACTGGATGGAGGTGAGGACGGACGAGGGGCTGTTGACACAGTCCACGTTGAAGATGGGCCCAGCAAACCTCCAGGAGTCCCCGAGGAACATGCCAAACTTGGACCAGGACAGGACCGAGTAGCGGATCAGGACTCTCTCCGACACCTCAAACACCAGGCCGGTGACGGAGCACTCATATGCCCCCTCTCCCTCCAGCTGCACCCTGACACACAGAACCAGAAAGATTTAGAGATGGAGGAAAAAAGAGCGAGAGAAGGAGAGGCTGAGTGAGAAAGAGAAGGAACGAGGCTACAGGTAGAAGAGCTACTCACTGTAGGCGACTTTTAGAGATCTTCCTGGGAGTAACCAGATCATTGCCTTGACTCTGATAGAGAAACAGACATGGTCCTAAGATTAGCCCCTGTTCCTCTAGTGAGTCTACAGCCATACTGTACGTCTCTGAAGCTTTATTACACAATTACCATTCAATTCCACAATCCAACAAATGTGCTCACCTGCTGGACAGCCTTGCATTTTTCACATGTCTTGGGGGGCATATCTGACAAAGCAGAGGTCAATAGTCAAACTAGACACTCCCTCTTGGGGAATACTCTACCTCTCAGACTTTGATTTGCAGACACATTTTCATAAACCTATGTAATGAACCCAAATATCCTCTCTCTAGAATTTCAGCCATTACAATCTCCTTTGTCTAGGATAGTTAGGCCTTAAGTGGAAGAAGCTAAACATGATAGTGGAATGACTTTTGTCAAACTGAGGATACCTTTAGCAAGGGAAACCTCTGCATCAGGTTGAGGAGCCGACTCCGATTCTGCGGAGAGAGAAGTTACTCCCCATGAAGGAAGTTAGGGGAGAGGAGCAGGCATTCTACTCAGGTCATTCTGAGGTGAAAGAGCCTATTCATCTGTATTTCAGAGGCACCATGAGGCAGATGTACTCTAAGGCATTGTGCTATAGTTCCCACTCACCATTACAGGAATCCTCAACGGCAGGCTCCTCTGATTCTGCTGGGACAAGCCAAAAAAAGAATACAATTATTTTTTATTTTTTTAAATATCCAAACAAGCCAGGTGCTGGTGTGACCATGTATCGTCACCGTTTGGAAATGATTTTTGATGAAACAGAGAATGAGGCTGTGTTTTTCTCACCTCCTCCTTTCACAGCAGAGCCGTCTGGTGAAAGACAGACAGACAGAAGGTTATATTAGAGGATGGGATAAAGCCTGATGATTCATACTTTGTGCTCTAGCAGCCGCTCACCAGAATCCTCCTCTTCCTCCTCCTCCTCCTCCTCATCTTCAGAACTCTCCTCTGTAGATGTCCCTGCGTTGTCTGTTAGGAAAGAAAATCCATAAGACATGGAGGGATGAACTTTGAAAACTTTTCTCATTCTAAACGTACTTTCGAACAGAGAGGGGTGAGGGAAATTGATTGGTAGTTCAAAAAAAAAAAAACTTGGGGGGGGGGTGGGGTTTCTATAGGCCCAAAGCAGCTCAGAGACCATTAGAGTTCTGTTTGAGTAGTGTTCACAGAGAGGACGATGTGTGTGTGTGTGGGGGGATTTCTATACACGGAACATAGAAATATACTGTAAAGGTGTGCCTACCTGAGCCACTGTTATCACTTTCAGTCAGATTACCTGGAACAACAGAACTTTCATTAGAGGTACAGTGCCTTGCGAAAGTATTCGGCCCCCTTGAATTTTGCGACCTTTTGCCATATTTCAGGCTTCAAACATAAAGATATAAAACTTTATTTTTTTGTGAAGAATCAACAACAAGTGGGACACAATCATGAAGTGGAACGACATTTATTGGATATTTCAAACTTTTTTAACAAATCAAAAACTGAAAAATTGGGCGTGCAAAATTATTCAGCCCCTTTACATTCAGTGCAGCAAACTCTCTCCAGAAGTTCAGTGAGGATCTCTGAATAATCCAATGTTGACCTAAATGACTAATGATGATAAATACAATCCACCTGTGTGTAATCAAGTCTCCGTATAAATGCACCTGCACTGTGATAGTCTCAGAGGTCCGTTAAAAGCGCAGAGAGCATCATGAAGAACAAGGAACACACCAGGCAGGTCCGAGATACTGTTGTGAAGAAGTTTAAAGCCGGATTTGGATACAAAAAGATTTCCCAAGCTTTAAACATCCCAAGGAGCACTGTGCAAGCGATAATATTGACATGGAAGGAGTATCAGACCACTGCAAATCTACCAAGACCTGGCCGTCCCTCTAAACTTTCAGCTCATACAAGGAGAAGACTGATCAGAGATGCAGCCAAGAGGCCCATGATCACTCTGGATGAACTGCAGAGATCTACAGCTGAGGTGGGAGACTCTGTCCATAGGACAACAATCAGTCGTATATTGCACAAATCTGGCCTTTATGGAAGAGTGGCAAGAAGAAAGCCATTTCTTAAAGATATCCATAAAAAGTGTTGTTTAAAGTTTGCCACAAGCCACCTGGGAGACACACCAAACATGTGGAAGAAGGTGCTCTGGTCAGATGAAACCAAAATTGAACTTTTTGGCAACAATGCAAAACGTTATGTTTGGCGTAAAAGCAACACAGCTGAACACACCATCCCCACTGTCAAACATGGTGGTGGCAGCATCATGGTTTGGCCTGCTTTTCTTCAGCAGGGACAGGGAAGATGGTTCAAATTGATGGAAAGATGGATGGAGCCAAATATAGGACCATTCTGGAAGAAAACCTGATGGAGTCTGCAAAAGACCTGAGACTGGGACGGAGATTTGTCTTCCAACAAGACAATGATCCAAAACATAAAGCAAAATCTACAATGGAATGGTTCAAAAATAAACATATCCAGGTGTTAGAATGGCCAAGTCAAAGTCCAGACCTGAATCCAATCGAGAATCTGTGGAAAGATCTGAAAACTGCTGTTCACAAATGCTCTCCATCCAACCTCACTGAGCTCGAGCTGTTTTGCAACGAGGAATGGGAAAAAATTTCAGTCTCTCGATGTGCAAAACTGATAGAGACATACCCCAAGCGACTTACAGCTGTAATCGCAGCAAAAGGTGGCGCTACAAAGTATTAACTTAAGGGGGCTGAATAATTTTGCACGCCCAATTTCTCAGTTTTTGATTTGTTAAAAAAGTTTGAAATATCCAATAAATGTCGTTCCACTTCATGATTGTGTCCCACTTGTTGTTGATTCTTCACAAAAAAATACAGTTTTATATCTTTATGTTTGAAGCCTGAAATGTGGCAAAAGGTCGCAAAGTTCAAGGGGGCCGAATACTTTCGCAAGGCACTGTATCTTGGGTAATTAATATGGGATTAGGAACTCTCCTCCCTCCATCTTTCCACCCCACTTTAACCATCATGCAGAGGTTTACAGTAACCCCAGGGGACTGGCCCTCTGTAGGACCAGCCCCAAACGACACCAGCCCAACCCCTGAGAGCTTTCTGACAAGACCTAGTAGGGGGATCTGAGAGTCGCTACTCATGTCTACCCTAACATAGGCATATTACTGAGAAGATTGTCATACATTATCGTTTTGGAGCCTCTTATTTACTGTCTGACTTATCAAAACGTTACACTTCTGCTATCTGCTGTCAAACTGTGAATAAGTTAACTCTGATGAGCTCATCAGTGTAAACCCTCTTCACTCACGTCACACCACATTGCTCATCTGAAACTTCCACTCTTGTTACTCACTAATTTATTTGAATGCACACTGTATACAGTATGTACATGAGCGTATTGTAATTCAGTGATGTCTGTGGTTTTCCTATGTATAGTGCTGAGGGCCCCTGTGTCAGTGCTGTAACTGTTTGCACTTTCATTTTAGTAATTTACAGAAACAGATACTCTCATTCAGAAATTCAGAATTACTTATAAACTGGTATGCTTCATACTGTAAGTGCATCTAAAGTAGGGCTGTGATGATTATGGGTAAATGGATTAATTGACTTGCAAATGCTCATAATTGTGATTTTTGTTGGATTTGTTTTGATTTTGTAATGCATCTTTGAAAATAAGCCACGAGATACCTAATGAATACAACACAGCTTTGGTGAAACCATTTCTCAAAAACAAATGGTTTTGACTCCAGGGGCAGGGGGAGCTGTTTGCTATCTGTACCCAGCAGGAGTGAGTGTGGGATAGCCCTTCTGGCTGAGAGCCTGGCATTGGCAGAGAGGAAGCCCCCCTGCGCCACTCAGGAGCCCAAAGAGAGAGGAGAGAGAGACCTGGCTGGTTCTCAGTCGGAGGTGAGGCTCCCTGCCCCAGAAAGGACAGGCTGTATCACAACCGGCTGTGATTGGGAGTCCCATAGGGCGGTGCATAGTTGCCCCAGTGTTGTCCGGGTTAAAGTTTAGCCGGGGTAGGCCATCATGGTAAATAAGAATTTGTTCTAACTGACTTCCCTAGTTAAATAAAGGTTAAATAAATACATCCATCGCTCTCTCCCTCCCTCCATCTGTGTCCTCATATGCCTCCTATCTGCCTCATCTAACATCCACTGTCTACTCTCTGACAGCCTGCTTTAAAAATCAGCCCAATATACACCAGACAGAAACACAGATCTTTTTACTGGTGTTGACTGCCATCTGCTGGACTCATTTCAGATTACATTCATTCAAGACTTTTTGCCACGAGACAAAACATGTCATAAACAAACCAAGATCGAACGGTGCTTACCCTTCTGGCCAGGGACAGGGACATCTCCATCTCTGTAGGTTAAAAGAGAAAGAAAATGATAAGGGCATCCCAAGACGTTATCAAAATCCTGGAGTTAAGAGAATACAGCTTCAGTTTATGGACCAGTGGGGGAGGGGATTAGGGGTGTGGAGGAGAGGGGGTGGAGCTAAACTGTCCAGCTGCAGACCCATCTGTGTCTGCACTTCCTCTCTCTGATATACACTCACACGCTCATTCAACTGAGGCACAAAAACAGAAAGGGCTGCCAAAAACTCAAATTCATGACACCAGCCCATCCTCCAGTGTGGTGTGGAACACCCACCCCCTACATCCTGACCCAGTTTTACACACTAATGTTGCACGGCTGGTACTGCAAAGCCATGGAAAGGTACTGGCCGATAATAGTGCCTGTGATTCTAAACTGTAAATTCTTAAAGAGACAGTACCAGAGAACACCAAAAGTTGATCAAATGGAAAGGTTTTGTAGTCAGCAGTGTTACAGGTTTATATAACCCATATGTGTATCATCCAGAAGTTGTCTCTCAGACTCAGACAAAGCGTGCCACTTGTTGATTCAGTCTGTGACTTGTGTGAACACGTCTATGGGCGCCTTCCGCCCAGGGGCTCGGTGTAGAGCTAGTGACAATAGAAAGTGCATTTGTCATGGTGCCAACCTCACAAGAAGAAGAACACGTTCAGCATGCGCAGGGAACAAGCTCAACAGTATTTTTTCTTATTTTCCTCGATCGTAAAAATACTGCACTTTAGGTCATCAAAAGCCAGAGTTGACTCAAGTGTAGTCTTTAGTGCTTTACCACAGAAGAGATGAGGAATACAGCAGAAACACTTGACTAAGTTGCAACGTTTTCATAACCTCTTTGATAATAAGAATGTAATGAATCATGATAACGGTGCATGGTAACTGCAGATAAGGTCCTAAAACAACAATTGAATTGTGACCAAAATTCATAGGCTATTTCTAGTACTGTGTATCGAAGATTTAATGAAACCTGATAAGCCAATGGTCCTCATCCTCACTGTACTCAAGACAGATGTACAGGAAAAACTTTACTTTTCAAGGTCAATGTTCACTCAGCCAACAGGTTTCTGTATCACAACACAATTGTTATACATTTCCATGGCAGTCATCTTCACAAATGTACTCTGCCTTCTCTCTGTCTATTATTTTTCTACCCTCTCTTTATCTTTCTTTATCTCTGCCCGCTATTCAACCCTGGCCTCTCACCAACTCTTACTTCTCTCCCACTAATTTTCATATAAAACAACCCCCCCCCTTCCTTTTCTCTCTCGCTTCTGTCTCTGTGGTGCGATACCACCGTTTTTTGCATGTTTCCTACAGCCTTACATGAACACACTGAAAGCCTATGAACAAGAGATAGGCAATAGTCAGTTGGTGCTAGTGTTATAGTTTATGTAACAGCTCCAATGTAGCCTTGCATACCTCACTCAGCAGGTTAACATATCATACACCATTAATGCAACAGCATTAATGATACACAAAACTGTCAATAAATCTCGGGGAAAAACGTTATGCTTTTATGGGGGATCATATATTCTGCAGGTATTGTGCATTTTATTTTTAAGGATACTGAACAAAAATATATGCAACATGCAAGAATGTCAACGATTTACTTAGTTACAGTTCATATAAGGAAATCAGTTAACTGAAATAAACTAATTAGGCCTTAATCTACAGATTTTACATGACTGGGCAGGGGTGCAGCAGGGGTGCAGTCATAGGTGGGCCTGGGGTGGCATAGGCCCATCCACTTGGGAGCCAGCCCAGCCAATCAGAATTAGTTTTTTCACACAAAAGGGCTTTACTACAAACAGAAATACTCCTCAGTTTCATCAGCTGTCCGGGTGGCTGGTCTCAGATGATCCCACAGGTGAAGAAGCCGGGTGTGGAGGTCCTGGTCTGGTGTGGTTACACATGGTGTGTGTTTGTGAGGCCGGTTGAACGTACTGCCAAATTCTCTAAAACTATGTTTGAGGCAGCTTATGGTAGAGGAATTAACATTCAATTCTCTGACAGCAGCTCTGGTGGACATTCCTGGCAGTGGCATGCCAATTGCAAACTCACTCAAAACTTGAGGCATTGTGTTGTGTAACAAAACTGCACATTTTAGAATGGCCACTAAATTGTCCCCAGCACAAGGTGAACCTGTGCAATGATCATGCTTTTTAAATCAGCTTCTTTATATGCCACACCTGTCAGGTGGATTGATTGTCTTGGTAATGGAGAAATGCACACTAACAGGGATGTAAACTTTTTTGTGCTCACTGACATTTCTGGAATCTTTTATTTCAGCTCATGAAATATAGGACCAACACTTTACATGTTGCGTTTACATTTTTGTTCAGTATAATTTAATATCTATATAAATCAGCACTTCGGTGACACTCAAACCTGTTCAGTGATCTGAGCGTTGAATTGTCTAACCTAATTCAGATTATTTCAGTCAGTGGCGAAAGGGTGTGGCATGGTGGCAAGGTGCCCAACGTCTCTTGTTTCTCCTGCAGCCTCTGGCGTGATAGAAACCAGACAACCACACGAACGATAGGCCTAGCGTTTCCCTTGGATACAAGTCACCAGATTCATATCTCTCACCTTTCACTTCCCTCCGGTTCATGGTTACTCATCACACAAACACTATTCATTATTTACGACACGAAGGAGACAATGTTTTCTACATGTCTACGACTACATTACCATGATTGCAGTAACACGTGTGGTTACAAAAGTGATATGTTTTTTTTAAGTCCTTGATTAATAAATTTCACTGGAAAAAGTCCCAATAGCCTATGTAATTCAAGATTATTCTATAGCTACCTTTTGGTACATATATACTACTATACATATAACAACAAAGCTAGATACATGCAAGTGGTTTTGCTTTCAAATTAAAAGAGAAGCTTTAATTGAGAAACCCAACATTATTGTTGCATTGGGTAGGCCTACAGAATAACATTATTTAGATGTAAATCGCGGTATAGCCATAATGCTTGGCGATGGGCATGCTTGTGTTATGATCAGTCAACAGAGCATCATGTGCGCTACAAAGCGATCATGGCGTCCCCTCCTTTCATTTTGGGGATCTGTGTATTCAATTACATAAAATGACATGGTTGCAACTATTTTGGGTCTTAAAAGTTTCTTTGTAAATCGGGAACTAAGATCCAGCGAAGGGTAGCAAGCAACAACAAAGCAACTATTTCGGGATTAGACAAAACATTGCAGCGCGTATCCTTTGTCAGTGTGAATGCAACCTCATGCAATCATGGGCTGCTCTAAACCTCGGCGTTATTTGGCTATGTATTTACGATGCTTACCCTTCATCCAGGTGACAAGTGGCTCCGCAGCTCGCCATCCTCGCCACCATTATGTGCCCTTTGAGGAACTTTCGCTGTAGGTTTTGTTTTGGTCGTTTTGCTTCACCTCCGTGAGGTTTCGTTATAGCACCTGCCTGTATCTCTGTCAGCGGTCATCTCCTTTTAAAACCATACCTTAAAGACGACGTAAGACTCAGCGCAGCCCTCGTGGTTCACTTTGTTATGATTTACACATGTTTTTGTAGGCATAATCAAAACTGTTTATATTCAATAAGTTAAATATAATTTTACGTACAAAGTAATTTCGCCAAAAACAGAGCTCTCAAAACAAATACACTCTCCCGTAGTAGGCCTAGGCTTAGTATTTGTAACGTCGGCTAGTTTATCTAATGATAATCTAAATTTGAGTTTAGGCAAAAATATGCTGATCTTACTACCATGTTTTTCAATGGATGTCTCATTGTCAACAATTACAAATGATTTAGATCGCTGCACTAGCGCAGCCCTGGAGCAATTACTACGCTCACGAACTGCTCAGTGGGAGGAGTATATTATCCCGCCTTTAGTTTGGGTCCGCTTTTTCATCCAGACAAGACGCACGGCTGCATGGCTCTTCTTTCCCGTCAAGGCTGATCTATGACTGTCTGATTACTATGGGATGGGGGGGGGGGGGATAAAATATGTATCATAAGGAAGATTATCTGGCCGGCCAATATTATTTACATGATTAAAGATGACTAATGTTTACAGCTTTCATGCTCAAATACGGCTACTGATAGGGAAATAAAGTTATCCTGCTGCCTGCATTGTATTAAATGGTCAGAACCTTTGATATCCAGGCGTTACATTGTAGATATTTCTCACAATTTGTTTGTAACATCGTATCTTTCCAAAGTAGGTCACGTCAAAAGGTAACTTTTTTGCGGGAAAATATAAACACGTAAGGCTGCAGTTCACGAAACCAACCACTAGATCCCGCAATCTACAAAAAAAACACAAAATTGCACTATCATGTTCAGTTGCCAATGAAGGTTTCAGTCAGCTATTTCTTAATCACATGCAGGGGCGTTGCCAAAAAAAACTACCGGGCCCCTAACGTAGAAATCAGAATGTTTCAGATTAAAATAACGTACTGAACAATATGTGTTACTAAATGTACTAACTATAAGCTTCTGCTGCTCTATACTATAATTGTGCAGATTCAAGTTTCCACCTTCATCCTTTGCCTATATTAACAGTAATGCAAACAGTTTTGATTCCTAATGTTAGCAAAAAACAGTCTGTGTCATGAGGTTTTTATTATGCTTTATTATAAATAACTACACAATTGGTGACTTATTTTGTTTTACATGGTATTGTAGTCAGTTTTAATGAAGAAATTACCAATGGTCCATGTTTCAGATTAAATCATTGATTTTCAGTTCTTACAAACAAGGCTAACCCTCTTCTTCCCTATGCATAATTCCTACATATATGGCTAAATAACATACCCAAAATAAAATAAATTCTATACTATGTGGACTGCAGGCATAAATCTGGTACCTACAGAAAACAAGCATCTGTGAAATTGCAACTGTGGTATCAAGACATTATGTGGGCATTCCTGAGTAAATTCAACAGGAGATAAACCATTGCAGAAAATACTCTGAAATAGTATTTTGCCCATCCCCGGGCAGGCTTGGGTAGAACAGGTTAAGGCATTTGTCCTTGTGTTCCCTGTAAACAAAACTCAGGTTACACTGCACCAAGAGCCCAGTGTCAAGCCTTCTTGTGAGCAAACTCATTTATGTATTTAAAGTAACATTTTCTAGCTAACTGGTTTTCATTTGAAAGGATGGCAAGGCGGTTCAACCGGTCTTGGCATATTGTAGATCTTAGATAGTTCTTTATAAGTTTCAGCTTACTGAAGGCACATTCACCTCCAGCAACTGTTACAGGCATTGTAAAGAATATTTGCAGTGCAATGCACACCTCTCCAAAAAGGCTCTGTAGTTGCATCTTGTGGATGGCATTTAGGAGCTCTACAGGAGAAAGACCATCTGAAAACGTGGCACCATATGTCTTCTTTATATGTCACACTTCATTTTCAAATCCATCAGTGAGATCTTTGGAGTACTTGTTTCTCAATTTGTGGCAAGATACATTTAGGAAAATAACAAAACCAAATTTGTGTAAGTATTTGTGAAAACTCCTTGCATATTGCTGCAATCGTGTAGAACCGCTTGTCCAAATGACTGATTATACTATCCAGAGCCACATAAAACACTGTGTTGTGAAATCCAGTGTCTGACTTCTGTTCATTTGCTATGTCATCTTCAGTCTCATCAAGGAAACGGTTTCTTTTTTCTGGCAGCTCCTCTGTTCACTGTGAAAATGAGCAGTTACACTCATTTCACTTGCCACATTGGAGGCTTCTGCCAGAAGAGCGTCCCATTGATTACGCAGAGCCTGTATTTCTTCCTGTAGTGCCTCAATGTCAGCTGCTGCAGTGTCCAGAGAAATATTTCCTGACTGAATAATTAGGCTTCTATTCTCAATACACTGCAAAACTTTAACCCAGAAAGTGAGCAGGAAGATTGCCTTGAAAGACATGAAGTAGCTTTTCAGACCATTTGCCTCAGATTTGGCTTCGTTTGTCAGGCTACAGGAGGCAAGAAGCATGTCTAGGGCATTGATGATAGACGGTAAACAAGTTGCCACTGGTCGGACCGCAGCAATACGGGACCGCAGCAATACGCGCACTCCTTCACGTGTCTGAAAGAAGGTTAAGACAGCAGCCAGTCTTTTCCTTGAGAATGGCCCATCGCTCTGAGCTGGCACTGAACTGATTGTAAAGACGATACACAGCCAAAAAAGGTTGATACTTCTGGGCACGACTGAGCTGCATGTATACCCACAAGATTAAGAGTATGGGAGGCAGTGGAATCTTTTCCAGTATATGTGCTTGAACTACCTTCACTTTCCCTGACATATTTGCACCATTATCATAGCAGATTGCTGTGGTCAAGGCTATGTCAATACCATGCCCAAAATCATTTCAGAAATTTCACTGCCTGTCTTTCTAACAAAGTCTTTAAATTCAAGAAAACGTTAAATTATTTCCCATTCACCTGTTCCCTGAACTTTATCTTTGTGTACATATCTCACCAACAATACATTTAGCTCAGTATGGGAAATGTCTGGAGTTGCATCACATATAACCGAGTATGAAAGAGAAGATGCAATCTATTAAAGTATTGATTTCCAAACCCTTTGACCACATATTCCTATGAACACGTTTTGGCTCTCAGGGCTGAGGTAATGAGTCAGTCGTGCTCCATTCTTTTTGTCCCCAACTTTCTGTCAGTGCTCACATAATAGTGGGTCATCATTTGACAACAGTTCCAGTAAGTCTAGGTAATGTCCATTATGCACATCATCAAGATTGAGGGATTTCCCCCAGAATGGCAGATTCCTAGATGCTAAGTACAGTATCACATCCAAAATCCTTTATAGAAGTGCTCTGTGTTTATACATTTCTGACTGGATTTGTTACTACAGCTGACTGTCTATACCTGTAGCTGTTGTTAGAGTATGCTACAGATTTTTCAATTTCAAGTAACAGTTCTTGTGAGACACCATCCTCATGCTCTGGTAGTTTGTCATACATTCTCCACCATTTCACTGATGATATCTTAAAGACATCCTTACTATTCAGAGAACTGGGTGATGGTTGACTTTGCTCATGAGAAAAAAATAACACATGGAATGCAACATAATGCCTTTACACTCGTACTATAAAAAAAAGCCAGTCTCTCTGCACCTTTTCTCTTCCGTTTGCTGACTTACTGTACTGTAAATAGTTGGGGAATGGCTTGCCTTCTGAGTCTGGGGGCATGATTTTATACAGTTCTGTCTCCTCACCACACCTGTTGGCTAGTCTGCAAACAAGAGCTTCTCTTCCATGGTCTTGTACATTCTCTGGCCACAGTGTTGGATCATCTAAAACCTCATCTTCTTCACTTCGAATCTGTCCATACTCTTGGTTTGCCTTATTACTTGCTTGTTTAGTCTCTTCTGTCACTCCTTCACTGGCATTGCCTCTATTCTTTAACTCCTCTTCCTCTATCAATCTGTCTGACAGCTTTCTGCTGAGATTCTGCCTACCTGGGGCTCTCTAGGCACTAGGACGTTAGTAAACAAAGAGAATTGTAGGTATAATGTTTGCTCTTACAAAAGGTTACCATACTAAAAATATACAACTGAAATATATATTTATTTTTTAATAGTATACATATCAAATATACTACAAATTTGAGTGTGTCTTAAGTTATCATGTGCCTAACTTTACAATTAAAAAATTGTCTAGTTATGCTGCTTCTGCTACAAAACACCTGCCTAACCTCCAAGGTCAACTGTTTCAACTTCATGTAGTAAGTTAGACACATGTTGGGATCTTTGTCTACAGCGGTAACGTTAGTAGTAGCATCTACAGTATTGATAGGTAAGCTACATGTTAGGTTTTCATTCGAGTCTAGCTAGCTAACAAATATCACGCACATATTGGGGAATACAGTTATAATATCTAATTAGATAGCCATAGCTGGTAGCTATCATGATCATGTTAATAATTACTGCTCTGACCGAGCCGAGTGAGTCCACGGTAGGCAGCTAGCTACGTGTAGCTATCAAGCTAGGCTACTCAGTTCGACAGGCCGTCTGCACTGACTTACCACTCAAATCCTTCTCATTTTTTTTCTGGAGAAAAAACGTGAGTCATTTTTTTTCTCTCCAGAATTTTGCGGTCTCTGTTTCCTTTCTTTCCTTTTCTGAAAACCCTATTTCGTTTTTGATGGGGGCATACCGGTTATCTCTCGTCAATGCTAAGCCTACATTCCGGAGCATGTCAGATCAGCTGTGTTTTTTTCTCGGGTGGTTGAGTAGAGATGCCTGATCTGATTATGGTGATACGTTTTAATTTTCATCACAGATTTTTTTGTCTAACATTTTTCAAATGATAAACAAATAATTATCTAAACATTTAGGGGCCTCTACCAGGCTAGGGCACATTACTTCTATAGAAAAGGCTGTGTCTGATATGTCAACAGCTCTTAATGGCGATGATCAGAAAATATATATATCTAATCATAGGCCTAGTCTATTCTACAGAGTGAGAGTGTGCTGTGTGTGGGTGCCCCCCTCCCCAGCTCTTTCCCCTGTTTCTCTGTGTGATGTCCAGGGACAGAGGAATGAGTGCAGGATCAAGGGCTTTCCTATTGATCTGGTGCTCATTTAGAGCAGATGAGTGGATCTCCTCTTCCATCTCTCCCTCTGTGGGACTACAGTTATTATTATTATTTGTATTTTATTTAACCGTTATTTAACTAGGCAAGTCAGTTAAGAACAAATTCTTATTTGCTATGACGGCCTACCCCGGTCAAACCCTAACGATGCTGGGCCAATTGTGCGCCCCACTATGGGACTCCCAATCACGGCCAGTTGTGATACAGCCTGGAATCTAACCAGGGTCTGAGATGCAGTGCCTTAGACCACTGTGCCATTCCGGAGCCCCAATACTTACAGATACTGTGCATGGTGTGTTTGTGTGTCTGTGTGTGCATGCGTGCATGCGTGTGTGTATGTATATACACAGTGGGGCAAAAAAGTATTTAGTCAGCCACCAATTGTGCAAGTTCTCCCACTTAAAAAGATGAGAGGCCTGTAATTTTCATCATAAGTACACTTCAACTATGACAGACAAAATGAGGGGGAAAAATCCAGAAAATCACATTGTAGGATTTTTAATGAATTTATTTGCAAATTATGGTGGAATATAAGTATTTGGTCACCTACAAACAAGCAAGATTTCTGGCTCTCACAGACCTGTAACTTCTTATTTAAGAGGCTCCTCTGTCCTCCACTCGTTACCTGTATTACTGGCACCTGTTTGAACTTGTTATCAGTATAAAAGACACCTGTCCACAACCTCAAACAGTCACACTACAAACTCCACTATGGCCAAGACCAAAGAACTGTCAAAGGACACCAGAAACAAAACGGTAGACCTGCACCAGGCTGGGAAGACTGAATCTGCAATAGGTAAACAACTTGGTTTGAAGAAATCAACTGTGGGAGCAATTATTAGGAAATGGAAGACATACAAGACCACTGATAATCTCCCTCGATCTGGGGCTCCACGCAAGATCTCACCCCGTGGGGTCAAAATGATCACAAGAACGGTGAGCAAAAATCCCAGAACCATAGTGAATGACCTGCAGAGAGCTGGGACCAAAGTAACAAAGCCTACCATCAGTAACACACTACGCCGCCAGGGACTCAAATCCTGCAGTGCCAGATGTGTTCCCCTGCTTAAGCCAGTACATGTCCAGGCCCGTCTAAAGTTTGCTAGAGAGCATTTGGATGATCCAGAAGAAGATTGGGAGAATGTCATATGGTCAGATGAAACCAAAATATAACTTTTTGGTAAAAACTCAACTCGTCGTGTTTGGAGGACAAAGAATGCTGAGTTGCATCCAAAGAACACCATACCTACTGTGAAGCATGGGGGTGGAAACATCATGCTTTGGGGCTGTTTTTCTGCAAAGGGACCAGTACGACTGGTCCGTGTAAAGGAAAGAATGAATGAGGACAGGTATCGTGAGATTTTGAGTGAAAACCTCCTTCCATCAGCAAGGGCATTGGAGATGAAACGTGGCTGGGTCTTTCAGCATGACAATGATCCCAAACACACCGCCCGGGCAACGAAGGAGTGGCTTCGTAAGAAGCATTTCAAGGTCCTGGAGTGGCCTAGCCAGTCTCCAGATCTCAACCCCATAGAAAATCTTTGGAGGGAGTTGAAAGTCTGTGTTGCCCAGCAACAGCCCCAAAACATCACTGCTCTAGAGGAGATCTGCATGAAGGAATGGGCCAAAATACCAGCAACAGTGTGTGAAAACCTTGTGAAGACTCACAGAAAACGTTTGACCTCTGTCATTGCCAACAAAGGGTATATAACAAAGTATTGAGATAAACTTTTGTTATTGACCAAATACTTATTTTCCACCATAATTTGCAAATAAATTCATAAAAAATCCTACAATGTGATTTTCTGGATTTTTTTTCTTTAATTTTGTCTGTCATAGTTGAAGTGTACCTATGTTGAAAATTACAGGCCTCTCTCGTCTTTTTAAGTGGGAGAACTTGCACAATTGGTGGCTGACTAAATACTTTTTTTTGCCCCACTGTGTGTGTGTGTGTGTGTGTGTGTGTGTTTGTGTGTGTGTGTGTGTGTGTGTGTGTGTGTGTGTGTGTGTGTGTGTGTGTGTGTGTGTGTGTGTGTGTGTGTGTGTGTGTGTGTGTGTGTGTGTGTGTGTGAGTGCAACGACAGGCAGTGACAGAGAGTTGGAACAAACCAGGTGACCACAGATAAATTATACAGGTCTACAACCCTACAGGGAGAACTCAGCTCCTCAATGCAGGGACAAGACACACATGGAGCTGAGGCTGGATCAATACCCTGCCTGCCTGAGCTGCTGTGCTGGGGGAATCCTGAGAGGAGAGGAGACCTGAGTGGAGACCGGGGGGAGAGGGAGAGGCCTCTGAGTGCTCTGTAATCTGTGTTAATGTACAGGGGCAAGGGAGAGGGCTCTCAATCCAGTGAAGTTGCATTCAATCTCGTCCATTCATACTTCTCATCTGGTATAGAGGAACAGGGGAGAGGATTATACACAAAGGCTGGGTCTTAATCCAGTGAAGTTGTTCTCATCCACTCCCTCACCTGATGCTCACTCAGGGAAATCCACCTGTCAAACACACAGTCACAGTTGTCTGGGGGAACGTCCCTAGTATCTGCTGGTCTGGTGTAACACTACAGTAAGATTGCAATTGTTTGAGTAAATCCATGTAAAAATACCAACGGACTGGATGTGGATTGGAAACATTCTGTATTGATTCCAACAACTAAGTATGTGAGTAGATAAGTATAATGCATTGAGACAGGACCCCTGGAACAAGGAATAAGCCTTTCTTTGTTTGAATGCTAAAGCAGCGGTGGGTAAGACAGGGCTTTTTTAGGGATGGACAGACCTGTTTGGAAAGGATGATGTCACCTACTCTAGGGGGTTCATTTGACCCTTGCCGCTATCCCATTATCACACACACACAGGGGGTCACATGCACAGACACACACATTATACATAACGAGGTATCCTCTTACTGTGGAGATGAGGGGTGTTGTTTCCTCTTCCATTATATAGCCCAGGGTTAATGATCACACAACACTGAATAAAAGACCCAGGACTGCTGCACCCCTAAACACAGCTAGCTATAGACCGTCTGACAAACACCTTCACATAGACAGAGTATAGCAGAGGGTCTGGACAGGATCCAGTCTTTTCAGTATAGAGATAAGCATGAGTCATGTCTCCCAGTGCTGAAGCTTACCGGTTGAGATATCCTCATAACAAAAGAGAGAGAGGGAGAGAGATACAGTACATCTTTTAAGTGTGCAGGCCCATGCATGGGCTCTTTAAGTGAGACGCCAGAGTCGGTCCCCAGATCATCTTTAAGTTATGTTTCATATGTCAACTTTATGTTTATGGAGCTGACTTGTGGCATTCATGCAGTTATATGTGTGTCCCGGGGGCTGTGTGTGTGTGGATATGACACCTACACACTTGGACTTTGGCAACACTCTCTCTCCCACCACAGAGGACTGGCTTTAATTGTTGTGAATATTAACAGATTTCCTGTCTCTTGGCGTCTGTAAAAAAGGGATGGAAGGATGGAGACCGTAATTTAGGAAGGAAGAAAAAAGAGAGAAATGCAAGTCAGCATGGTCCCAAGGGAACTTTGATGTGAGTAACTCAACCCTCTCACCCTCCCTCACAAACACACAACTTACATTTCCCCCCCTTTCCCACTGCATCTCTCTCTCTCTCTCTCTCTCTCTCTCTCTCTCTCTCTCTCTCTCTCTCTCTCTCTCTCTCTCTCTGACTTCCTCTCCTTCTCTATCATCTCTCTCTCTCTCTCTCTCTGTGTTGTTGTTTCTATGTTTCTGAGCCCTCAGGGAAGTTGGTGCGTTCGTTCACAGAGGCGAACGTGGAATGAGTCCCAGTATGGGACGTGGGTGTTGGGTGGACAAGACACGGATGAGGGATGCAGTCTGGCCCCTTTGGACCCCTCCATGTGTGAGTTAACTCAGCGTAAGCAGGGGGTCAAAAGTCCCTGAATCCTGAATCCTAACACATGGGGAAGAATATCCTAAATTTAACCACCAGTGAGAGTATATACACTGCTCAAAAAAATAAAGGGAACACTAAAATAACACATCCTAGATCTGAATGAATGAAATATTCTTATTAAATACTTTTTTCTTTACATAGTTCAATGTGCTGACAACAAAATCACACAAAAATTATCAATGGAAATCAAATTTATCAACCCATGGAGGTCTGGATTTGGAGTCACACTCAAAACGAAAGTGGAAAACCACACTACAGGCTGATCCAACTTTGATGTAATGTCCTTAAAACAAGTCAAAATGAGGCTCAGTAGTGTGTGTGGCCTCCACGTGCCTGTATGACTTCCCTACAACGCCTGGGCATGCTCCTGATGAGGTGGCGGATGGTCTCCTGAGGGATCTCCTCCCAGACCTGGACTAAAGCAACCACCAACTCCTGGACAGTCTGTGGTGCAACGTGGCGTTGGTGGATGGAGCGAGACATGATGTCCCAGATGTGCTCAATTGGATTCAGGTCTGGGGAACGGGTGGGCCAGTCCATAGCATCAATGCCTTCCTCTTGCAGGAACTGCTGACACACTCCAGCCACATGAGGTCTAGCATTGTCTTGCATTAGGAGGAACCCAGGGCCAACCGCACCAGCATATGGTCTCACAAGGGGTCTGAGGATCTCATCTCGGTACCTAATGGCAGTCAGGCTACCTCTGGCGAGCACATGGAGGGCTGTGCGGCCCCCCAAAGAAATGCCACCCCACACCATGACTGACCCACCACCAAACCGGTCATGCTGGAGGATGTTGCAGGCAGCAGAACGTTCTCCACGGCGTCTCCAGACTCACGTCTGTCACGTCTGTCACATGTGCTCAGTTTGAACCTGCTTTCATCTGTGAAGAGCACAGGGCGCCAGTGGCGAGTTTGCCAATCTTGGTGTTCTCTGGCAAATGCCAAACGTCCTGCACGGTGTTGGGCTGTAAGCACAACCCCCACCTGTTGACGTCGGGCCCTCATACCACCCTCATCCAGTCTGTTTCTGACAATTTGAGCAGACACATGCACATTTGTGGCCTGCTGGAGGTCATTTTGCAGGGCTCTGGCAGTGCTCCTCCTGCTCCTCCTTGCACAAAGGCGGAGGTAGCAGTCCGGCTGCTGGGTTGTTGCCCTCCTACGGCCTCCTCCACGTCTCCTGATGTACTGGCCTGTCTCCTGGTAGCGCCTCCATGCTCTGGACACTACGCTGACAGACACAGCAAACCTTCTTGCCACAGCTCGCATTGATGTGCCATCCTGGATGAGCTGCACTATCTGAGCCACTTGTGTGGGTTGTAGACTCCGTCTCATGCTACCACTAGATTGAAAGCACCGCCAGCATTCAAAAGTGACCAAAACATCAGCCAGGAAGCATAGGAACTGAGAAGTGGTCTGTGGTCACCACCTGCAGAACCACTCCTTTATTGGGGGTGTCTTGCTAATTGCCCAGAATTTCCACCTGTTGTCTATTCCATTTGCACAACAGCATGTGAAATGTATTGTCAATCAGTGTTGCTTCCTAAGTGGACAGTTTGATTTCACAGAAGTGTGATTGACTTGGAGTTACATTGTGTTGTTTAAGTGTTCCCTTTATTTTTTGAGCAGTGTATATGCATGGGCTTACGTGTGTAGCCTAGGCTCTGAGTCATCTGCAGCTGGATGTGTAGGTAGACTGCCAGAGTACCTGATAGGGGGTGAGGGTGTTCCTGTGCTCGGGTGGTTTTAGGGGCTTTCTACGCCCCAGGACGGCTGTGTCTACTTCTGCCCACTCAACTCCCTCTGACATGATTTTCCCCCACTAAATCTATCCCGTCCCGGTGAGTTTGTGTGAGTTAGTGAATTGTTTCTCCAGGCCATGGAATCCCCCTTCGGTGGGTCTTATCTCACTGTGTGGGTGAAAGAGAGCTTCAGCAATTAAGAAGACCTGATGAGCATGTCTCTCTCCGTGTGTTCCCCCTCCCTATCATTAGGTAGTGACTCTCCACTCAGTGAGGAGTTAATAGGGTGGCTGACATGTAGGAAATTACATCATCTTATCCTATTCAATGTGCAGGAACAATGACCACAGATGATCTTTAGCAACAGGTCAGACAGGATCACCTCTTTTACCATCATGGACTGTCTTTGAGCTTCATTTTACTGTGCATATGTTCTGCCTCTTTAAAAGTGAGAAAATATCTCAAAGTACAGTAAACTCTTGAACAAACAACATTAACAAACTTATTCAATGTTTAATATGGGTAAATCTGAACAGCTTTCCCTGACAGAAAAATTGCCATTTGAGAGACAAAGAGCTTGTACTCTGTGGTTTCTGGGGGAAATCTTCAAAGAGTCTTCCCCCAACTGGGCTGTGATTCCTGGCAGACACTGGCTGCCTGGCTCTGGCAACCCAAACAGACCAGGGAGACAAGGGAGAGAGGAGAGGATGGGAGAGAGAGAGAGGGGGGACAGCACAGACAGGTGTGGCAGGTGTGTGTGTGTGTGTGTGTCACAGTGTGTGTGTGTGTCCCCATGCAAAAACAGAATTTAGCCCAGCAAGGCCAGATGTGGCAGGAAGGAGAAACAGATGTGTGTGTGAGCCAGAGAGAATTGACACACTAAAAGAGAGAGAGAGAGAAACCGATAGACAGCGATAGAGAGTTTGTGTGTGTGTATGCATGCGTGTGTGAGAGAGAGAGATACTGTAATGGTTCTTTATTGAAAGAGAAATGTGTTTTACATGCTCTGTCAGGAGGAGAGCATGGTGGTGTCTCTTACAACAGAGATCAAGAGAAAGGGAAACACAGACAGATAGAGGCAGAGAGACTTTTATTGAATGTCAAGCTATCACTTCTGCTCACAACAACAAAGTCGTCACTATTCCTGTATATACAGTGCATACGGAAAGTATTCAGACCCCTTTACTTTTCCCACATTTTGTTACGTTACAGCCGTATTCTAAAATGGTTTAAATCATTTTTTCCCCTCATCAATCTACACACAATACCTCTAATGAAAAAGCAAAAACAGGTTTTGTGAAATTTTAGCTTATTAATGTGTTTAAAAAAAAGAAGGAAATATCACATTAACATAAGTATTCAGACCCTTGACTGAGTACTTTGTTGAAGCACCTTGGGCAGCGATTACAGCCTCAAGTCTTCTTGGGTATGACGCTACTAGCTTAGAACACCTGTATTTGGGGAGTTTCTCCCATTCTTCTCTGCAGATCTTCTCAAGCTCTGTCCGGTTGGATGGGGAGTGTCGCTGCACAGCAATTTTCAGGTCTCTCCAGACATGTTAGATCGGGTTCAAGTCCGGGCTCTGGCTGGGTCACTCAAGGACATTCATACACTTGTCCCGAAGCCACTCCTGCTTTGTCTTGGCTGTGTGCTTCAAATCAAATGTTATTAGTCACATGCACCGAATAAAACAGGTGTAGACCTTACAGTGAAATGCTTACTTACAAGCCCCTAACCGACAGGGCAGTTAAAATCACACAGTTTTCCGGTACTGCTGGTGCTCTCATGCATGTTTCAGTGTTATTTGCCTCGAAGCGAGCATAGAAGTAGTTTAGCTCGTCCGGGAGACTTGTGTCACTGGGCAGCTCTCGGCTGGGCTTCCCTTTGTAGTCTGTAATGGTTTGCAGTCCCTGCCACATCCAACTACCATCAGGGTTGGTGTAGTACTACTCGTTCTTGGTCCTGTATTGACACTTTACCTGTTTGATGGTTCGTCGGAGGGCATAGCGGGATTTCTTATAAGCTTCCGGGTTAGAGTCCCGCTCCTTGAAAGCAGCAGCTCAAGCCTTTAGCTCAGTGCGGATTCTGCCTTTAATCCATGGTTTCTGATCGGGGTATGTACAGTGGGGCAAAAAAGTATTTAGTCAGCCACCACTTGTGGAAGTTCTCCCACTTAAAAAGATGAGAGAGGCCTGTAATTTTCATCACTTCAACTATGACAGACAAAATAAGAAAAAAATCCAGAAAATCACATTGTAGGATTTTTAATGAATTTATTTGCAAATTATGGTGGAAAATAAGTATTTGGTCAATAACAAAAGTTTATCTCAATACTTTGTTATATACCCTTTGTTGGCAATGACAGAGGTCAAATGTTTTCTGTAAGTCTTCACAAGGTTTTCACACACTGTTGCTGGTATTTTGGCCCATTCCTCCATGCAGATCTCCTCTAGAGCAGTGATGTTTTGGGGCTGTTGCTGGGCAACCCGGACTTTCAACTCCCTCCAAAGATTTTCTATGGGGTTGAGATCTGGAGACTGGCTAGGCCACTCCAGGACCTTGAAATGCTTCTTACGAAGCCACTCCTTCGTTGCCCGGGTGGTGTGTTTGGGATCATTGTCATGCTGAAAGACCCAGCCGCGTTTCATCTTCAATGCCCTTGCTGATGGAAGGCGGTTTTCACTCAAAATCTCACGATACATGGCCCCATTCATTCTTTCCTTTACACGGATCAGTCGTCCTTGTCCCTTTGCAGAAAAACAGCCCCAAAGCATGATGTTTCCACCCCCATGCTTCACAGTAGGTATGGTGTCCTTTGGATGCAACTCAGCATTCTTTGTCCTCCAAACACGACGAGTTGATTTTTTACCAAAAAGTTATATTTTGGTTTCATCTGACCATATGACATTTTCCCAATCTTCTTCTGGATCATCCAAATGCTCTCTAGCAAACTTCAGACGGGCCTGGACATGTACTGGCTTAAGCAGGGGGACACGTCTGGCACTGCAGGATTTGAGTCCCTGGCGGCGTAGTGTGTTACTGATGGTAGGCTTTGTTACTTTGGTCCCAGCTCTCTGCAGGTCATTCACTAGGTCCCCCTGTGTGGTTCTGGGATTTTTGCTCACCGTTCTTGTGATCATTTTGACCCCACGGGGTGAGATCTTGCGTGGAGCCCCAGATCGAGGGAGATTATCAGTGGTCTTGTATGTCTTCCATTTCCTAATAATTGCTCCCACAGTTGATTTCTTCAAACCAAGCTGCTTACCTATTGCAGATTCAGTCTTCCCAGCCTGATGCAGGTCTACAATTTTTTTTCTGGTGTCCTTTGACAGCTCTTTGGTCTTGGCCATAGTGGAGTTTGTAGTGTGACTGTTTGAGGTTGTGGACAGGTGTCTTTTATACTGATAACAAGTTCAAACAGGTGCCATTAATACAGGTAACGAGTGGAGGACAGAGGAGCCTCTTAAAGAAGAAGTTACAGGTCTGTGAGAGCCAGAAATCTTGCTTGTTTGTAGGTGACCAAATACATATTTTCCACCATAATTTGCAAATAAATTCATTAAAAATCCTACAATGTGATTTTCTAATTTTCTCTGTCATAGTTGAAGTGTACATATGATGAAAATTACAGGCCTCTCTCATCTTTTTAAGTGGGAGAACTTGCACAATTGGTGGCTGACTAAATACTTTTTTGCCCCACTGTACGTACGGTCACTGTGGGAACGACATGATCGATGCACTTATTGATGACGCCAATGACAGATGCGGTGTACTCCTCAATGCCATTGGAGGAATAGCGGAACATGTTCCAGTCTGTGCTAGCAAAACAGTCCTGTAGCTTAGCATCTGCTTCATCTGACCACTTTTTTATTGATCTAGTCACTGGTGCTTCCTGCTTTAATTTTTGCTTGTAAGCAGGAATCAGGAGGATAGAGTTATGGTCAGATTTGCCAAATGGAAGGCAAGGGAGAGCTTTGTATGCATTTCTGCATGTGGAGTATAGGTGGTCCAGAGTTATTTTCCCTCTGGTTGCACATTTAACATGTTGATAGAAATTAGGTAAAACTGATATAAGTTTCCCTCCATTAAAGTCCCCGGCTACTAGGACCGACACCTCTGGGTGAGCGTTTTCTTGTTTGCTTATGGCGGAATACAGCTCATTCAATGCTATCTTGGTGCCAGCCTCTGATGGTGGTGGTTTGTAAACATCTACAAAGAATTTAGATGAAAACTCTCTTGGTAGGTAATGTGGTCTGCAGCTTATCATGATCAACTCTACCTCAGGCGATCAATGGCTTGAGACTTCCTTAGATATCATGCACCAGATGTTGCTTACAAAAATACATAGACCACCACCCCTTGTCTTACCAGACGCCGCTGTTCTATCCTGCAGGTACAGCTGTATGTTGATATTGTCGTCGTTCAGCCACGACTTTGTGAAGCATAAGATGTTACAGTTTTTAATGTCCCGTTTAATCTTCCCAATAACTTGTCCATTTTATTGTCCAACGATTGCATGTTTGCGAGCAGAATTGAGGGAAGTGGGGGTTTATTCGATCGCCTCCTACACCTCAGAAGGCAGCCAGCCCTCCGGCCTCTCTTTCTCCGCCTCCTCTTCACGCAGATCACTGGGGTCAGGGCCTGTTCCCGAGGGAGCCGTATATCCTCCACCTCGGGTCGTGAAAGAAAAAAAAGGATTCAGCTGGTCCGTGGTGAGTAATCGCAGTCCTGATGTCTAGAAGTTATTTTCGGTCATAAGAGATAGTTGCAGCAACATTATGTACAAAAATAGTTTACAAAATAAGTTACAAACAACGCAGATAAATGAACAAAAAACACTATTGGTTGGGGGCATTTAGGGTCATTGTCCTGTTGGAAGGTGAACATGCGCCCCCAGTCTGAGGTCCTGACTGCATTGGAGCATGTTTTCATCAAGGATCTCTCTCTACTTTGCTCCGTGCATCTTTCCCTCAATCCTGACTAGTCTCCCAGTCCCTGCTGCTGAAAAACATCCCCACAGCATGATGCTGCCACCACCATGCTTCATCGTAAGGATGGTGCCAGGTTTCCTCCAGACGTGATGCTTGGCATTCATGCCAAAGAGTTCAATCTTTGTTTCATCAGACCAGAGAATCTTGTTTCTCATGGTTCGAGAGTCCTTTAGGTGCCTTTTGGCAAACTACAAGCAGGCTGTCATGTGCCTTTTACTGAGGAGTGGCTTCCGTCTAGCCACTCTACCGTAAACGCTTGATTGGTGGAGTGCTGCAGGGATGGTTGTCCTTCTGTGATTTTCTCCACAGAGGAACTCTGGAGCTCTGTCAGAGTGACCATTGGGTTCTTGGGCACCTCCCTGTCCAAGGACCTTCTCCCACGATTGCTCAGTTTGGCATGGTGGCCAGCTCTAGGAAGAGTATTGGTGGTTCCAAACTTCTTCCATTTAAGAATGATGGAGGCCACTGTGTTCTTGGGGACATTCAATGCTGCAGAATTGTTTTTGTACCCAGACCTGTGCCTCGACACAATCCTGTCTCTGAGCTCTACGGACAATTCTTTCAACCTCATGGTTTGGTTTTTGCTCTGACATGCACTGTCAACTGCGGGACCTTATATAGACAGGTGTGTGCCTTTCCAAATCATGTCCAATTAATTGAATTTACCACAGGTGGACTTGTAAAACCATCTTAAGGATGATCAACGAAGACAAGACGCACCTGAGCTCAATTTCAAGTCTCATAGCAAAGGGTCTGAATACTTATGTAAATCAGCCATTTCTGTTTTTGATTTATAATATGTTAGCAAAAATAGATTGATGAGGATTTAAAAAAAATGTAATCCATTTTAGAATGGAAAGGGGTCTCAATACTTTCCGAATGCACTGTATACAGTGGCAATTTTAGCATGTAATACAATTTTAAAAAATACAAATAGTGGGATGCATGCCAGCAAAGCCACAACACTAAACAATATATTCATTGCACTATAACAGGGACAAACGGTGCCCATAAACTGTCAGGGCCTACATAAAGCTGTCCCAACATCAGTCCCAACATCTTACCACTGCTACACCTGGCTATCAGCGGAGCCTTGTCTGGCAGTGAAACAGTTCATTCAGCCTCATTTACTGCCTTTTAAAATCACATAGCGTATATGCCTGACTTACTTAAACAAATGTGGTTTCTAATGACAATTGATATGTACAAACTATGGCATAAGGGGACAAC
This sequence comes from Oncorhynchus clarkii lewisi, assembly GCF_045791955.1. Classification (NCBI taxonomy): domain Eukaryota; kingdom Metazoa; phylum Chordata; class Actinopteri; order Salmoniformes; family Salmonidae; genus Oncorhynchus; species Oncorhynchus clarkii. Next base: position 14,591,903 of record NC_092170.1, read on the forward strand.
AAGCGGATAAGAGGCAATCCGTGATTTCGATTAAGACATTAATGAGCAATCTAGGACGGACGTAGTCAGTATAACTTTTTGTTTAGCACTTTTGAAATGCAGCTGCTCAGAATTCAGAACATGGGCCATTCTTACAGTGTTCTCCCTGTACACCAAGTCAGAACCGTAGGATACATAAAGGGGGCATATAAGCAGACAATGAAAGCTCTTACAAAATTTGATGATTACATTTCTCTAAAACAGGTTATAGGCTACATGTGCACCACCAAGTCAGAACATTAGGCAAAATGAAGAGGGGTAAATAGACCAAATTATTAGGGTGAGGCACATGGGCTACTAACAGCTTGCTACACAATATACACTTAGTATTACTTTCTTAGCTACAGTATACATATCTCCCTGGCATATTACATAATTTATGCAGCAGCATACAATACATTTTTGCACTCACCATGTTATGCTGTGATCACTTGAACAGGAAGGTGGCACGGCAGTCCTTCGTTGTCAAATTATTTCAAAGTCTGGCATTCTCTGGATTTATGGTGCTTTCAAGACAACTAGGAACTCTGAAAAAAACAAGTTCAACTCATGATGACGTCATTGATCTTCAGGTCATAGCTTTAGAAAGAGACCAAAGCTCCCGATTTACAGTTCCGAGTTGGATGACCGCTCAAAACGTATTTCCCAGCTGTCTTGAACTCACTGATGTCATGTTTTTGCAGTTCCGAAGCACAAATCATGCTTCATTGACAGTGCGGACAATGTTGAATGTTTATCATTTTATACTTGGAAAAGAGACACTTAATCCCAGATTTGGGAACACACAGCCACTCCACTGAATAGCAGGTTTGTGATTGCTGTGCAATGCTTGCAGTTAGCCACTCACGGATTCCTTCCAAACCACTCATTGTTGAATTTGAGATTTCCAACTTGTTGTGTAATGTTTATGTCCAATTGCCGATGACCACCGATACGTTTTATCTACAATTTCTCTTCATTATTTCTCTTCATTTGACAAGGATTAAAAAGGATTGGCCAGTAGATTGTCAAATTGATTCATGATGATGACTGCTAGCTAAGATTTTAAAAGTATGATGTTGACATGATCAGTCCAATCCAAGCTACTGTAGATATAAAGAGATTTGACATCATTTTATCTGTGACCAATGACCTTTAGCCTTCTTGGATGGGCACTTCTAATGTAACTCTATGGCAGCACCCAAGGGGCTAGAATTTCCGAGGTCTCTCCTTCGACTTGGAGGTGACGTACTGTCCCCACGAGTGACAGAACACTGAGCTAATCATGGTGCAACTAGAGAACATTACCAACACCTACACTCCATATTTTCCGGTGGCTGGCCTACTACCACAGAAAGCACCGAGTTAGGCTGAAACACCTGCATTTTGGAGCTGCCTTACTCAGGAAAACAAAAAAGAGACCATGTTTGTATGCGGCTTTAGTAACTAAATTATTTTTAATTTGTTTGTATTGTTTGCAAACTGATATGTGACACGTATTAATGCCAAAATAACATGCAAAACAGGTATGTTGAACACAGAAGCATTTTTCTAAAAATGTGAGGCTCAAGATAGGGCAAAATAAGGATTTTAGTCTCCTGACTTCTAAAACAAGATTTTAGTTTCCTCTTTTCTGAAAAGAGAGTTTAGCTTCTCTTTCAAAGGAAGGCCAGGCTTTGATTAATCTCCGAGCCAAGAAACACAACTGTGAGTAGAAGAGCCACAAACACATACATACACACACACACACACATGTAGCCACACACACACACACATACATGCACTCACACACAAAAATGCACGCACGCACGCACACACACACACATGCACGCACATACACAATCACGCAGACACACACACACAGCCCCAAACTCTGAGCCGGCAGGGCGATAAGGGTAGGGGAAGTATGTGGGTGTGAAATAGCTGTGGTGTGGGATTTTCTGGATTCACACAATTTACTCTGTTTTTTCTAAATGCAGGTCCTGCTTTTTATTACAGTCTAAACTGATGGGAATCTGTGTATTCACCCACGCAGCATCCTGCCATTCTTTACTTAATGCAGCACAGATATCATCCCACACACACACATTGAACAAGCAAAACAAACCCACATGAAACACAGAAACAGATATGTTCAGTATACACCCACATACACATTAAACACATATAATGCATGTTGAAGGATCTTAAACAAACACAGATTCTCTACACATATGCTCAACACATGTTTACACACACACACACACACACACACACACACACACACACACACACACACACACACACACACACACACACACACACACACACACACACACACACACACACACACACACACACACACACACACACACACACCATGCCTGACAGAGATCTCTGGGTGATGTTGAACACAGAAGCATTAGCAGAGTAACGTACAGTACTGCATTCACCCAGAGTAGTGCTGTATTCTGGGGTCCTTCAGTGGATCAGAGGGAGTAGGATGATGTTGTCCTGAGACACTGATCTGAAGTCATGTTTCCATTTCCCCCCTTGATTTAATGTCAGGATATTGGGAGCCATCTATTAGTAAGGATGATGGCCTGACAAGGCTGCCTTTGTCCATAATTAATGCAGACGTGATAAGCGTGCCATGGAACATGGAGCGGACTATACATCAATAATGGGGGTAATGGACCCTGTAAGGCAGAATTATTAAGCACAGCACAAGAGGCCCTTGTGTCAAATTAATAGCACTTATGTTTAGAGGAGTGATTTGTTTGCTTTTCACGCATTAGACAGTATAGTCCAGTGGTTCCTAACTGCGGGGCGTGAGGGGTAGGCAGGGGAGAAGCGGGGGGGATTTTATCTAGTTATGGTTTTGGAGGAGTAACTCGACCAACCAGGAACAGTATTATTGTTACTATAATGGTCATAGCAGGGCCTAATCCTGATAGGACTATACAGGCCACTAAACTGTGATTGATTGTGTTTTTGTTTATCTGTTTAAAGCAGAGGGCCCTGGTATCGCATGTCCCTAATAGAGGCCGATTACTGCTAGAAATATGATGCTGCATAAATTAGGCTCGTTGATGTTCCTCTTCCACTGAATTCACGTCATAATGCTCTGGTAATTGAATTTGGTGCATTAGCTGTTGTTTATGAGAAACGGACTGGTGGGCTAGGAGTCTTTTAGAAGTAGACAACAAAAACAGATGACAGTACATTGAGGATTTGTTAAAACTGGCTTCTATAGAAAATGTATATATTTAAGGTTCTTTGACTTGAAGACTGATTTATTATTCATATTTATTTAGGCCTATTTCACAATAGGGTTAACTGAGCCTGAGATTACCAACACTTAACATGATGGTGTTACAGTAGGCTATAGACTAAGAGGCCTACCTTCACTGTAGACTTTGTTCTAATGCGTTAAGCCAAGTCTAAGTGCAGGGGCCCATTGCCATCGTTTACAGGTAGGGAATGTAGGCCTATAGGCATGAATAGAAATTGATTGAGCAACCACTGACATGACATACTGTATTAATTAATGAGCTATAGCCTCGGCTACACTTTTGGCTTAGATTAGAATATATTATATAAATGCTGTTTTATGGTTGCTCCCATAACTGTGTTCTCTGGGGTCTTCTATGTGCTAATGTGAAGTCATACACTCTCTTAATGGGACCCATTGCAAACCACACTGACAGAGCCATTCATTTTTAATGAGGCGAGATCTGTCGCCACCCCCTTTTAATGGTTAAAGTAGATTACAATAGATGTGTACCAATCCCTTTAATACACTACACTGCGTTAGATTTAAAAACAACTAGGGCAAATCTTTTTTAAAGTAACTATTTACCAATTGTGATGTGAAGTCCTGATTCTGTAACTCTATGAGGGGTTTCCACTGATGTAATAGAATATTCCTTACACACAAATTCACAGTTAGAAAATTAGAAAACAACCCTGTAAAATGTAATGAATAAAGAATGTAATCATGTCAACAATGCTTTAAATGACAAAATAGAGATTCAAGCATGAAAAAGACTTGATTTGTCTGTTTTACAAAGTGTCGAACGAGGCCAACAATGACTATGTATTTTAGTCCTGGCTCCTGGCATGTCTACAGCAGCCACAGATGACTCGTTTCGCAGTCCTCCAAACTCTCTTTAGCAACCCTTTCTTCTTGGGAGATTTGCGAAGGTCACCTAAAAGATAAGATGAAGCATTTTAGTATTCATCTCCAAATCCGCTACACTCGTTGGAGAGAGTGTACATGTGATTTGTTGGCCCACCTGTTTTGTTTGGAGGCTTGGTTTCTCCTGAGCTTTCAATTCTGTCTGTCCTAGTTTCAATGAGGTTGGAAAGTCTGCTGCACACTGTAAACAGACAAATATCACCACAGTTGTAACTCACTAAACCGCATCTATGTGACTTACAGACTGTAGTTGTATTCATATAATAATAATAATATATGCAATTTAGCACAACGCTGGCGGTGCAAGCGCCATTCTCTACCAACCCGAACCATTCAGGATGACATAGAGCTTACCCTTCTCCACATACAAGTGCATTTCTAGTATTTTGGTGGCCCTAAGCGAGATCTGGTTGGGGCACCCCCCACCTCAACATTTTTTTTAATTTTACCTTTATTTAACTAGGCAAGTCAGTTAAGAACAAATTCTTATTTTCAATGGGCCTCAGTTCTGCCCCTGAACTGCCTGTTCAGGGGCAGAATGACAGATTTGTACCTTGTCAGCTCGGGGATTTGAACTTGCAACCTTCCGGTCCAACGTTCTAACCCTGCCGCCCCTGCCGCTCCAGTGATACTCCTCTTTTTTGAGATAACATCTCTGGTCCAGTAGCAGCAGAGGGAACAACGTTTCAGACAAAACAACTTACATACACTAAAACAACATTAAACAAAACTATAAACACACATACAGTACAACAATTACATATTACATTAAAAACACAAACGTCTTGACTAAAAACAGTTGGCCTAAAAACAATTACATTCTTCCATGATATATACATCGATCAAGTGTTTAAACTCCACCAACGAAACTAGATCATCACATTTTAAAATGTTCAGGAGAGAATTCCAGGACCACGGAGCTAAGTAACTAAAACTATTTCTACCATGACCTGTTCTAATTTTTGGTACTGTTAGAAGCAAATCAGAATGGGACCGTAATTTATATTTATCTACTGACCTGGCTAAAAAAGAACAGAGATAAAATGGCATTTTACCCAATATGGCCTTATAAATCAGTGTATACCCGTGTTTAAGCCTACACAAGGTCAATGACGACCAGCCAACAGAGCTGTAGAGATCACAATGATGTGTTAGACATTTCTGATTTGTAATGAACCTGAGGGCTGCATGATACACTGAATCAAGTGCTGTCAGGGTAGTGGCTGAGGCCTGCATATATATATATATACAGTGGGGCAAAAAAGTATTTAGTCAGCCACCAATTGTGCAAGTTCTCCCACTTAAAAAGATGAGAGAGGCCTGTAATTTTCATCATAGGTACACTTCAACTCTGACAGACAAATTGAGGGAAAAACATCCAGAAAATCACATTGTAGGATTTTTAATGAATTTATTTGCAAATTATGGTGGGAAATAAGTATTTACAACCATCCGCCATTATACATTGTGTACGATTTGATAGGTAATTTATAAACCAATCTAGAGCATGTGTCACGCCCTGACCTTAGAGAGACGTTTTATTTCTCTATTTGGTTAGGTCAGGGTGTGATGTGGGGTGGGCATTCTATTTTTTGTTTTCTAGGTTTCTTTATTTCTACGTTTTGGCCGGGTATGGTTCTCAATCAGGGACAGCTGTCTATTGTTGTCTCTGATTGGGAATCATACTTAGGTAGCCCTTTTTTCCTCCTTTCAGTGTGGGTAGTTAACTTTGTTTGTGGCACTTTGCCCTGTAAGCTTCACAGTCGTTTTGTACTGTTTATTGTTTTTGTTGGCAACATTATCAAATAAAGGAAAATGTACACTCACCACGCTGCACCTTGGTCTACTTCCCATGACGATCGTGACAGCATGACCAGTAATTCCACAACATTTGAACCTTTGCACTAACACAGCATGGTCCACGGTGTCAAAAGCCTTCGACAAAGCAATAAAAACAGACACACAATGTAACTTCTTATCAAGAGCACAGTGGATGTCATTTAAAACCTTCAATGTTGCTGAAACAGTGCTGTGGCCAGACCTGCAACCTGATTGCATTCCATCTAAGATGTTGTTTTCTTGGAAGTAGACCTTTAGCTGCCTACTAACTAAGGACTCCAGTACCTTTGACAGTACAGACAATTTTGATAGGGGTCGATAGTTGTCAAGTAGCGAGGGATCTCCACCTTTCAGGATAGGCAGAACAAAAGCAGATTTCCGTAACTTGGGGATTTCCTTAACATCAAGCGTGAGGGGGGAGCAATGATGTCTGCGGCTAGGTGTAGGAGGCGGGGGTCCAGTTCATCAGGCCCAGGGGATTTTTTTTATTTTATTTTAATTTCTTAGCAGCAGCAGAAAGAAAAATGTGCAGCTTTAAAGCTGATTTCCTACAGTTCTACACATTTTGCCATGGGATGGAGAGAACATGTTGCAGTTTTAAAGCTAATCTCCTGAAATGTTTGACATTTTGCCATGACTTGTGCCATGTTCATATGATATCTGAGTGAGAAGGACAAACTAAATCAATGGGGGCCCACTGGAGGTCAGGACCCCTGGGCACGTGCCTTGCATGCCTCGTCAATACTTTGTGCCTGGTCAATAAAAAGGTTTAGATAGCTGAAAAGACTAACTTACCGAGCAATCTATAAAATGCTATCTGACATGAGCTAATTGAGTGACTGTCAGTGACTGACAGAACACATTTCAAAGTTGCAAGTTGTGTATTATACTATCCTAGTGGTTCCCAAACTTTTTATAGTCCTGAACCCCTTCAAACATTCAACCTCCAGCTATGTACCCCCTCTAAGCACCAGGGTCAGCTACGTACCCCCTCTAAGCACCAGGGTCAGCTACGTACCCCCTCTAAGCACCAGGGTCAGCTACGTACCCCCTCTAAGCATCAGGGTCAGCTACGTACCCCCTCTAAGCACCAGGGTCAGCTACGTACCCCCTCTAAGCACCAGGGTCAGCTACGTACCCCCTCTAAGCACCAGGGTCAGCTACGTACCCCCTCTAAGCACCAGGGTCAGCTACGTACCCCCTCTAAGCACCAGGGTCAGCTACGTACCCCCTCTAAGCACCAGGGTCAGCGCACTCTCAAATGTTGTTTTATGCCATCATTGTTAGCCTGCCACACACACTATACAATACATTTATTAAGCATAAGAATAAGTGTGAGTTTTTGTCACAACCCGGCTCTTGAGAAGTGACAAAGAACTCTTATAGGACCAGGGCACAAAAAATATATATAATAATAATCAATAATTTTGCTCTTTATTTAGCCATCTTACATATAAAACTTTATTTGTTTATCGAAATTGAGAATAACTCACCACAGATTAATGAGAAGGGTGTGCTTCTAAGGATGTACATAACTCTGCAATGTTGGGTTGTATTGGAGAGAGTTTCAGTCTTTTTCCACACACAGTCTGTGCCTGTATTTAGTTTTCATGATAGTGAGGGCCGAGAATCCACTCTCACATAAGTACATGGTTGCAAAGGGCATCAGTGTCTTAACAGCACGATTTGCCAAGGCAAAATACTCTGAGCGCAATCAAATCGAGAAATCTGGCAGTGGCTTCTGATTAAATTACATTTTCACAGAACCGCTTGTTGCAATTTTGATGAGGCTCTCTTGTTCAGATATCGGTAAATGGACTGGAGGCAGGGCATGAAAGGGATAATCATCCGTTTCGGGAAAGTACCTGTGAATTTCACACCCGACTCACTCAGGTGCTTCGCTATATCACATTTTTCATTGTCTGTAATCTTGAGTTCATTTGCACACAAAACAATCAGACAATGATGTTACAGACCAGTGTGTTGTCCGTGTTAATGCAGACAGAGAATAGTTCCAAATTAGAATAGTTCCAACAGCACATTGAATATAGTTGCGGAGAGTCCCTGTGATCCTAGATTCATTCAGGCGGAAAAAAACATCACCCAGATAGGCCAGTCGTGTGAGAAACTCGTCATCATGCAAGCGGTCAGACAAGTGAAAATGATGGTCAGTGAAGAAAACTTTAATCTCGTCTCTCAATTTAAAAAAATTGGCCAATACTTTGCCCCTTGATAACCAGCGCACTTCTGTATGTTGTAAAAGCGTTACATGGTCTCTGCCCATATCATTGCATAGCGCAGAAAATACACGAGAGTTCAGGGGCCTTGCTTTAACAAAGTTAACCATTTTCACTGTAGTGTCCAAAATGTCATTCAAGCTGTCAGGCATTCCCTTGGCAGCAAGATCCTTGCCAAGTGGCGTCGGGAGCAATTGCTTGCACGCGTTACCACTCCACTATGTCTCCCTGTTATGGCTTTTGTGCCATCAGTACAGATACCAACACATCTTGACCACCAAAGTCCATTTGATGCCACAAAGCTGTCCAGTACTTTAAAAATATCCTCTCCTGTTGTTCTAGTTTCCAGTGGTTTGCAGAAAAGGATGTCTTCCTTAATTGACCCCCCATAAACGTAATGGACATCTAGCTGTGCCAGGCCCACCACGTCTGTTGACTCATCCAGCTGTAACGCATAGAATTCACTGGCTTGTATGCGAAGCAGTAATTGTTTCAAAACATCTCCTGCCATGTCACTGACGCGTCGTGAAACAGTGTTGTTTGATGAATGCACCCCAGTTTGGGAATACATGTACTATCCTATCTACTATCTACTAACAGTAAGTTGAGACCCCAATAAAAATGTATATACATTTTGGGGGTTGGGGGCCCCGCTTCTGCCTAGAAATGGCACTGTCTCCATGACCTTTGATCCTACAACACCTGCAGGTTTGTTATCGATGGCAGATGGGGTCCAGAAATAGAGCGACTTTTCAGTCACCATACTGGAGACATTAAAGCACAGCTCCTTGTCCTCCCAAAGTGCTCAGAGCATTTCATATGATTCTGTATGTAAATCTGAGCCACTCCATCTGGTATGTTTTCATTTGTGGATGTCTATCATCCATTTCATATCACATGTTACAAATTGCAATTCGTAACTACGAAACGAAATGTAATTCGTATGATATGTCATGAATTGCAATTCGTATAATATTTTATGAATGCAATTCATACAATATGTTACCAATTTTCAAAATGTACAGTATGTTACAAATTTGCAAAATGTATGATATGTTACAAATTCCAATTTGTTGTTGCTAACATTAGGGGACACTCATGTGGACACTACGTCACCGCAAAATCTACAGGGAGAGCTAGAAAGTTCAAGCCTCCTTGGGTGCTGCCAAAGATTTACATTAGAAGTGCCCATCCATGAAAGCTCAAGGTCATTGGCCACAGATAAAATGACGTCAAATCACGTTATATAGCTTGGACTGATCATGTCAACATCATACTTTTAAAATCTTAGCTAGCAGTCATCATCATGAATCAAGTCGAGAATCTACTGGCAAATCCTTTTCAATCATTGTCATATGATATAAATTATAGATAAAATGTTTCGGAGGATGCATGACTCGACCTTCGCCTCCCAAGCCCGTTAGTGAGTTGCAGCGATGAGACAAGATCGAGATTGGGAAGAAAAAGGGGGTTAACATTTTTTATAAATAAACGTATCGGTGCTCATCGGACATTGTACATAAACATTACACAACAAGTTGGAAAAGCAAAGCAATCATTATTTTGCGTCCCCTGTCTGCTATTCGGTGGAGAGGGTGTGTGGTCCAAGTCTGGGTTTAAGGGTCTCTTTTCCAAGCTTAAAAGGATAAACATTTACCAGTGGTGTAAAGTACTTCAGTAAAAATACTTTAAAGTACCACTTAATTAAGTTGTTTTTTGTGTGTCTGTACTTTTACTTTTTTCAGTTATTCATGATATTACTTTTAATACTTAAGTATATTTTAGCAACTACATTTACTTTTGATAATTAAGTATATTTAAAACTAAATAGTTTTAGACTTGAAAGCGCCCTAAATCCAGAGAATGCCAGACTTTGATGAAAAAGTTTAATGACCGAATTTGCCGCACCAGCTTCCTGTTCAAGTTAGCACAGCACAACGCTGAGTCCAAGAGTGTCTTGGAGTATGCTTCTGCATAAATGATGTAATATGCCAGGGAGATATGTATACTGTAGAAAGTAATACTAACATGCTGACCAAACAGGACACATCGCGTGCGCAAGTGTTGCAAGATAAATTTAGAAATCCATGTTATTCAATTATTGCACCCACACTGCTCGAGCGCGCCAACGAGCGTCTGCGACGCCAAGTGCTAAATTAGAAGTCGTTCCTATTTCTGACGCAGATCGCGCTGAAAGTCATCTCCTCATTGGTTTATAGAAGCAGGTACCCACGTACCATCTCCTCATTGGTTGTACCCACGTGGGTGATTGAAAGACGAACTTTGTTGCCGGTTGTCGTGGTAATACAATGAAAGTTTAGATGCGATCACCATATAAGTTCAAAGATGAAAAAGCCTGGAAGGAGGAGAGATGACTAGAATCGATTCGGTTGACCGTTTTATGTGTGGATTAATTGTCGGAGTAGAGGTCCTTGTGCATTTCAGGTAAAATAACAACTCAATGTTTATATCCCAGGACAAATTAGCTAGCAACAGCAAGCTAGTTAAATAGGACAAATTAACATTAGCTAGCAAGTGCAAGCTAGCTAGCTAAATTGCCATACATGTTTAATGCTTTTCGACCTGTCCCCAAATTAATGTCATTGGTTCAGAGTTTGTTTTGATATTTTAACATGCGTGTCATGATCCCGTTTGGTGTGGGGGGGCAAAATAAATGTATGCACGATAGCGCACGATGGCGAACGCGCGCAGACGGTTTGGGTTCCGTGTCAGTGTATGTTGTGTAGTAAACTGTTGGCTGCCCATGTGCCTCACCCTAATAATTTGGTCCCTTTAACCTCATAACTTAGCCTACTGTTCTGAATTGGGGGTGCACATGTAGCCTATACGCTGTTTTATAGAAATGTCATCATTGGGAGCGGAGCTAGCATGTTGGAGTGAAAGGCTGTGTGTGAGAGAGGCTCCTGCAACTTTTTTGCGAAACAATCTAACTTAACCTACTTTATGGCACTTTTACGTCTCTTTCTAATACAATATTGTAACTTTCTATGTGAAAATGCAAAGTAATAAGCGACCAAAGGACAATAAATCCACATCGGAGGCCTGCTCCCCACCAAACAACGAGACAGACATGGTGGAAGGCACAGGTAACAACGTGACACTTACAGAACTTACCCGGGCTCTGGGAGAACTACGTGTTGCTATGGCTGAGGATTTTAAGGCTACTATTGCTGAACTGGACACCAAAATCGAGAGCACGATTTGAACGGTTGCTTCGCAGGGCCAGAGTATTGTGGACCTTGAGAAAGCTGCTGAATTCAACGCTGGTAGGATCTACGAGTTAGAGAAGCTATGCACGTCCTTGCAGGATAGTGTGCAGATGCTTTCTGTGAAAGTGGTCGACCTAGAGGGCCGATCCAGACGTCATAACCTTCTCGTTGTTGGTCTGGCAGAGGGGGTGGAGGCTGGCTCTCGCCACACCGACTTCTTCGCCAAGCTATTAAGGGATGCAATGTGATCGGATGTCTTTTTTCCCCAGCTGTACCGTGCACATCGCGCTCTTGTCCCAGTGCCTGGTCCGGGCCAACGTCCTCGCCCAGTAATCATCTGTTGTCAAGACCGAGGATCTTATCCTGCGCGAGGCTCGAACGTTACATAAAGGACACCCCTTCCATGTCTATGAGGATTATGCGGCAAAGCATTGCGCCGACTACAGAGGTGTCATGAGGGCATTGAAGATGAAACGTGGCTGGGTCTTTCAGCATGACAACGGGCAACGAAGGAGTGGCTTCGTAAGAAGCATTTCAAGGTCCTGGAGTGGCCTAGCCAGTCTCCAGATCTCAACCCCATAGAAAATCTTTGGAGGGAGTTGAAAGTCCGTGTTGCCCAGCAACAGCCCCAAAACATCACTGCTCGAGAGGAGATCTGCATGGAGGAATGGGCCAAAATACCAGCAACAGTGTGTGAAAACCTTGTGAAGACTTACAGAAAACATTTGACCTCTGTCATTGCCAACAAAGGGTATATAACAAAGTATTGAGATAAACTTTTGTTCCGGACCAAATACTTATTTTCCACCATAATTTGCAAATAAATTCATTAAAAATCCTACAATGTGATATTCTGGATTTTCTTCTTCTCATTTTGTCTGTCATAGTTGAAGTGTACCTATGATGAAAATTACAGGCCTCTCTCAGCTTTTAAGTGGGAGAACTTGCACAATTGGTGGCTGACTAAATACTTTTTTGCCCCACTGTACATGTAAAGCGGATCCTAACCCCTTAATTATGCAAAACTTTTTGGAGGACTATAATCTCCCTGTCCTGAACCAGGAAGATTCTAACTTCCTGAATAAGGAAATATCTCTTGGAGAAATTCGAGAAACAATTAAATCTTTAAAGAGTGGCAAGACCCGGGCCCAGATGGATACCCAGGTGAATTCTGTAAAACTCTCCCTACCTGCATACAATGTTGGTTCAGACTGGCTTTATCCCTAACAGAAACTCATTCTTCAATCTCAGGCGCCTCTTCAACATTATGTATTCTCAGAGGTTAGCTAACGTGGACCTTGCCATTATATCTCTTGACGCCGAAAAGGCGTTTGACCAAGTTGAGTGGTCCTATCTATTCAAGGTCCTACAGAAATATAATATTGGAGATGGGTTCATAAATTGGATCCAGCTTTTATATTGGAACCTGTGTGCGAGAATACTCATTAACCAATCATTGTCGCCCTGATTTAACCTTTACAGAGGGACAAGGCAGGGTTGTGCGCTGTCGCCTATACTCTTCGCCCTAATTATTGAACCTCTCCCTCAGACGATTAGATCTCATGCAACAATACACGGCTATAATACTAAAGATACTCTAAATAAGATTTCTCTATATGCAGATGACATTCTCCTCTATATAACAGAACCCCAAGCAAGTATCCCAGCTATCCTTGATGTGATTCATTTGTTTGGTAGCTTCTCGGGATACAGAATAAATTGTAACAAGAGCAAATTAATGCCCATACGGTTGCAAAACACCTCCTGGCTAAATTTCAGAATAGTTTACCTACCTAGGAATTGGTCGGTAGGGGTGTCCTTGTCTCATCGCGCACCAGCGACTCCTGTGGCGGGCTGGGCGCAGTGTGCGCTAACCAAGGTGGCCAGGTGCACAGTGTTTCCTCCGACACATTGGTGCGGCTGGCTTCCGGGTTGGATACCCGCTGTGTTAAGAAGCTGTGCGGCTTGGTTGGGTTGTGTATCGGAGGACGCATGACTTTCAACCTTCGTCTCTCCCGAGCCCGTACGGGAGTTGTAGCAATGAGACAAGATAGTAGCTACTACAACAATTGGATACCACGAAATTGGGGAGAAAAAGGGGTAAAATTCAAAAAGAAAAAGAAAAAAAAGAAAACACCTCCCAACATTTGGGAATGCTAAACCTTCCATGTTTGACGGATGCATAAAAATATGCCCCACCTCAGATAAACTGATATCACATCTATATGATGCTTTTCAATCTGTTGGCAGATGCCATTAAGGCAAAATGGGAGGAAGAACTAGGGACTGACATCTCGGTGGCAGACTGGGAAGAGAGCTTGGAGTATATCCACACATGCTCCATTAATTCCAGACATCGTCTCATACAATTCAAGGTATTACACAGATTACATTATTCCAAAACTAAACTGCATAGGATATTTCCTGATACATCCCCTATGTGTGATAAATGTCAGGCTGCGCAGGGTACACTACTCCACTGCTTTGCCCTGTGCTTTAACTTGTATGGTTATTGGTGTGGATTTTTTAGGATCCTCTCTGAAGCTCTGGAGACTTCAATAGACCCAGACCCTCTTCTGATAATCCTGGGAGTGTCTGATTCCCTAAACAGATTAACCAACCCCCCAAAACAACTCATCTCTTACATTCTCATTTCAGCAAAAAAATGTATCTTGTTGTTTTGGAAAAGGAGGGAAGCTCCCTCTACCAAATTATGTCTCAGCGAATTGGCAAACACTGTACACTTAGAAAGAATGAGATATATTCTGAACAATAAATTATCCAAATTTGATCAAATCAGGCAGCCTTTCCTCTCTTGGACCAGTCGGCGCTGTGAATATGTACTTATTAACACACTCTCAATTGTAATATCTTAATCTACCTTTGGGCAGCATGTGCTGGCCCCGCCACCCGAGCAGTTGAGAGGGGAATAGGGGGGAATAAGGGGGAGGGGAATAGGGGGGAATAAGGGGGAGGGGAATAAGGGGGTGGGGGTGACATCTACCCTCTTTCTTTCTACCTGTTGTTGTTCTGTATGTCTTATTTTATACCTAGAACTCTGGGTCTTGTTGTTTCTGTCTGCTCTTTTATGTTTAGATAAAAATTGCATGCTTGTCTTTTATACCTATACACCATTATTGTGCATGTTCAATAAAAAATATTTTAACAAAAAATAAATAATAATGTCATCATTGAATATTGTAAGAGCTTTCATTGTCTGTTTATATGCCCCCTTTATTTATCATACGGTTCTGACTTGGTGTACAGGGAGAACAATGTATGATCGGCCCATTTAAAAAGTGCTGAATAAATAGTGATATTGACTATGTCCGTCTTAGCTCAGTCATTAATGTTTTCATTGAAATACAGATTGCCTCTTATCCTGTCATCATTCCCTTATGCCATAGTTTGTACATCTCAAATGTCAGTAGAAACCACACTTGTTTAAGCAAGTCAGCCATATCAGTTATGTTTTTAAAAAAGGCGGTAACTGAGGCTGAAAGAACTGTTTCGCTGCCAGACAAGCCTCCGCTGATAGTCAGATGTAGCGGTGGCAAGGATTCACTCCATGGTGCTGAAAAGAAAGCTCTGCTGTTGGGACAGCTTTATGTAGGCCCTAACAGTTTGTGGGCACCGTTTGTCCCCATCATGGTGCAATTACTGTAGTGTTGTGAAGTGTAGTGGCTTTGCTGGCATGCATCTAAAAAGAATGTTGAGTTTGCTCCATCAAGATTTCCATGCTAAAATCGCCACTGGTTAAAGGTTAGGGGAAGGGTTAACTAACATGCTAAGTAGTTCCAATGTAGCTCAAAAGTAGTAGTTACAAAATTGCTAATTAGCTAAAGTTGTCTGTGATGCGAATCGAACACGCAATCTTTGGGTTGCTAGACGTTTGCGTTATACACCCCTCCATCCATTCTACATGAAGGCATCAATATTGAGTTGGTAAGCATGGAATTCTGTAACATATGTAGCTCAGAGGAAACCTGGCCCAGGTTCTCTTCACAATCCAGGTAGTTTATTCAACCCTCGCAGGAGAGCCTTGCTCTTTGGAGCTTTGGTGAACTCGTCTTCCTCACATCTTCACAATTCACATGGCAGGCTCAATTGGAAAGATGGTATGGACACATTTGTCTATGATGTCCAGAAATAGGGCATAAGGGACATTACCAGTAGACGTTAGTGTCCAGTAGCTCACAGCTTTGTGCTCTCCACAGTATCCAGGTTTTACATGTTACTGTCCATACATATTGGGAAGGAGTTTCATCATGGCTCTCACAATCAGGCAGGCGATATCTCTGGACACCATTTGGTTCCTGGAGGAGACACTACACTGAAGGATCATCTTGGATTCTGAGCTCTAGGCCAGTTGATCATAGACAGAGGCTACAATCTGTTTTGCCTCTGCTGGTTTCAAGTAGAAGTTTACCTCTGTTTCTCCACTAGCCACTGACATTGGTTCTTCAGATCATCCAGAAAGGGCAAGTGCCTCAGGAAGTGTTTGGCATCCTCCTTTGGGGCACCACAGTAGATTTGGTGCAGAAGTTTGGTCACAATAGTGTGCAGAGTGGCAGAACCAATCACAAGAAGTTCTCTATAGACAAGAGTGTGTCTCGGGAGTTCTGTATATAACAAAGGTTTACACAGGAGGAGGGTCTAGTCTTGTGGCTACATGTGATAAGCTAATTGACACTTAGAGAGATCAGCTTTCATGACCGTTTCGGTAACTTTGCTATCTCCAGCACTCAAGGCTTTTCTCAAGGCAATGGGGCCACCAGCCGCACTCAGCAGGTCATTAAGTATAGAGCTCACAATCCTGAATCCCACAGGCCTGGAGAAGAGGATCTGCAGCTGCTTTGTATCAGTGAAAGTATCTGTGAAGTGCAGAGTACCAGCCAGGTCCTGCAGCACAGACATCACCACCCACATGATCAGGTTGGCCATGCAATGCTGGTGTATCCCTCTTCCTCAGAGGAGTCTGCAGGGTTGGCTCCAATGCTAAGAATCAGACTGGTGACAATTTCCACCACCACCCAAGATGAACTCTGTAGATGGGAGGCTGGGAGGTAGGTCAAGTGACTGACAATGTCCTCAATGGCCTTTTGGAGTAAGCTTCTGCTCATAAACCCAATTGATTTCCTTTGAGCCACAGTCTGATCTCCACTTGCAGCGTTTATGCTACAGCAAAACAGAAAATAAAGGTCACAAGTTCAGAGACTATAAAAACTACAGGAAACAATGGAACTGATAGCTAATGAAGACCTGTATCAAGTGAAGTAACAGACTCACGGGTTAAGGGAGGAGTACAGTGACTCTCCATGCCCATTCAGTCGCTGAGAGAATGGTCTGTCACCGTGGGATGCAGTGCATGCAAAGTACAGAAAATGTATCTTGTACCAGGTCCAACTCCCTCTTATGGAGTTTCAGGTGAGTGTTCACCTCCCACACATTAACAGTGCTAACTTCAACAACAAAAATAGTGACAAAAATATTAGTCCCAGAATAAAATGATTTAATTTTTTTATTTAAAACGAGACAAGACAAAACTCTCTGTGACTAGAATCTGACTAAGTGGACTGGACAAGAGTTTTTGGAGAGATTTAAAGCTTTTCAGTGATAAGTACAAATAATATTAGCAGAACCGATGCACAGCGCAGTTCTGTTCAGCAGTGGGAAGGTTGTGTCCCACCTGGCAAACACAGCCTACATTAGCTGGTGAACTGCGGCGGAGCAAGCAATGAGTGTGGGCAGACCAGGCCCCCAGTGTCCGGTCTGGAGCTTGAAGTCATGAGCTCTGCTGGTCTGCTAGCAGTGCCAGCCCTGGTCTGCCTAGAAAGCCG
This sequence comes from Oncorhynchus clarkii lewisi, assembly GCF_045791955.1. Lineage (NCBI taxonomy): Eukaryota > Metazoa > Chordata > Actinopteri > Salmoniformes > Salmonidae > Oncorhynchus > Oncorhynchus clarkii. Next base: position 14,609,247 of record NC_092170.1, read on the forward strand.
ATGTAAATAACAATCGACAGAACGTCCAAACAAAAAAAGTCTCCCGGTTGACTCTCTCAGGCACAATGAAAACGACTACATCGACCATGATCCTTTGCTAGTTACAGCCACTTTCACCATGATCTTTTGCATTTTTTTTGGTGTCATTCAGCCCCACTCAGCCCTGACCTTATTCTATTTAGTTTATTTGAGGTACTTTAACTTTTGAAACTCAATTAACGTGTTTAATTTTTTATTTTATTTATTTTTTATATTTACTTTAGTGTTATTTGATGTTTCTTTAGAGAAAATATACATGTCGTGATGTCCTATGTTTTTTAGTTTATGTATTGTAATTAGAAATGTAATAATAATATAAATATATTTAAAAAATGTGCTTCAAATTCAATGCTTCCGGCATCATGCGCCATCGGGAGTTTTACATAGGAATGATTGGATGACGTCAGCGCTATCATTATCTACTGGTTTTAATAGAAAGCAATAGTAATGCCGTCTTTTTGTAGGCACTAATTCCACTATGGTTCGTTGGACAAAGCCTACAGGAACATGAAAGGAGTTATTTTTGGAAATAAGGTCTGTGGTAAACACAGGCATTGGAGATCTTATACCTTTTGTTCTATGAGATACATTTCATCAGCTCTTGTGAATTCTGAAGCATTTATGTAATAAAAAAAGCACATAAAGGCTTCATAATTCATAAAGGCCATGTTAACTGACTGATATTATCAAAACGTATAAGATCTCCTAAGCCTGTGTTAACCTCACACCTTATTTTTGAAGTTTATCACAAAACCCATTTTTTTTCTCCATTAATTTTCCCCATAGGAATAGAGCGCCACAGTGGACACATCATAATACCCATATAACCTAGCTGTCAAACAAGGAAATTGTTCTAAATGTTTTTTCACCTTTCATTTTTCCCATAGAGGATTTTAGAACCACTTCAAACAAGGTCTGTGTTTCATGTAGGCTTTCACTGGTGTGACATTTTGATAACTGTGTAAATCTCTCACGGACAAGTTTACTTTTATCAATATATTTGTCTCTATTTCCTCTCAGATTCGAAAATGCTAATTAGCATTAAAGTAGAAAACATGCAAGACTACAAATCTCTGCAAGCTCCTGCACGTCATCTCTAGCTGACACCTTTGCTGTCAGCTAGCTAGCCACCTTGATCCAAAATGAACAATGAAAATAGAAACTCATATGTGCTGGTTTATTTATGCATTAGTGTTGCAGGAATTAAATTCCTCTGTTTTAATACCCAATTAAAATGAATCACTCTGTCAATTCATAAGATATTGTATGAGCCTTATTTGTATAAAATGGACAGAGCCCAGTCTTAAAGTCAACCAGCAGCTTTTATTCACGAGAGTACTCCCCATTACACATTTTACCACAGGTTATAAACTGAAAATGACGTCATTAGTTTTAGTACCAGCCCGTGTCATCTCCGCTCTAGTACAATGGCTGTATGGTTCTCACGTCTCTCCCTATTTAAGATAATATATGACCGAGCCAAGGTCAGCTTGTGTAGATAAGCCTTCTAGCCAGTCTGGCTATAAGTTCATTCATTTCTACCATGGTACAGACAGTCATTGTTCTAATTCTTGATTATATTTACACACATTGTATTCAGTACTAGGATTAAAAATAAAGTTCATACATATACAGTAACATAATAGTATTCTGATTAGTACATATACAGTAACATAATAGTATTCTGATTAGTCAGTCCTGATTGAAATGTATACATAATTAGTCATCATTGATAAAAATTCCCTTAACAATTAGGTCTTCTGTCTTGTATAGAATACCATCCTAGTAGCAGTCAGGTATTTACATTGTGCCATGAATATTATTATTTTGCAAAGTAGCTAGCTACCCACCTACATGATATTAGCAACATACCCTTATTTTACCATATCCTCTTCTCCTTCAGTCAGCGGAGGTCTTTATTTAATCCCTTATCATATCTGCCAACTATATGAACAAGGTGAAATCTACTTCCATTCATGGTGTCAGAATCCACTGCTGTATTAAAGCTATTCATAACTAACTTGTTGCCATGTTCTGTTGCAGATTCAAAGCCAGATTAGCTCATTGCAGAATGTATCCATTATCATGAATAAGCATATTTTTTTGACAAGAATGCATCTAGTCACCCACCAATCCCGTCAAACACCTGAACTCCAACAATGACATGTTAATAAACAAAAATACTAAACAATGCATACATACATAACATATAAACATTTATTAATCAATGCTACAGACCTGGGACATCGAAGATCACCATATGAACTCTTATTACTATCAGAGAGCCACAGATTCTTCTTATTTTCCATTTTAGGAATTAAACCAGCACAAATAACACAACATGTAAAACAGCATATTGTGATTTTTGGTGGGTGAGATACAAATGGAGAAACAACTGAATGTGTAAGGTAGGTTTATTATAAAATACTAGGTCAACTCCAGCAGAATAAGAAACACACTCAATAGACTCAAAACAAGGAAGCCATGCCTGAACGCAGCTATATCAACACCCTTCTTGTCAATGTAACAGGCCCATATTGCTGATGTCAGTTGTGAGCAGAACATTTACCACTACATTCAGTCTGAACCACAAAATAAGCAGGACAGTATTACACTGGTGAAAAAAAATTACAAAAACAGTGCACCGCAACACTTTGTTTACTTAGACGTTATCAAATCAGGAGAAGAACCAATGTAGGAAGCAGCATAGAGAAAATGGGTGAAGTTAGGGTGGGTTTATAGAGATAAGATGGAGAGTTCCAAAATGTCTGATGTTGAGGGACCATGGGGCATAAAAGGCACTGTGGAATAAGGGGTAGCTAGAGGGATTATTGGTTGTGGAATAAACAAAATGGGGGCTGGTGTGCTTCTGCAGCCCTTTTATGTCGTTGTCACAAATATCCAGTCATACACAGGGTCTCTGTGTGTCCCTCATGCCGTCTCAGTTGCAGCATTCAAATCGTGTGTTTGTGAATCACAACATTAAAGACAATGAGTGATCACAGCATTTCCAGAAATTAAGCCATACCAAATACAACTTAAGCATTGAGGACAGCCTTTTGTTGACAACATGGCGGTTTACACTATGTCTACTGTGTGTGAATGATAGAAGAATCTGACCCAAGCTGTAGGTCCATTTCAGTGTGTGGTCACTTAGGTCTGCACATCAACCAGTATTGGGATAATTGGAGACTTGGGATGCAAGTTCTGCTTGAATGTCTTCTGGTCCGCATCTATAAAGGTCAAGTACAAAATGTAGGAAGTTAATCTGTGGATTAGATTGAATTCAAGTTTAACACCAGAGGATGCTGGTGGGAGGAGCTATAAGAGGATGGGCTCATTGTAATGGCTGGAAAGGAATATTGGAACAGAGTCAAACATGTGGTTTCCATATGTTTGATACCGTTCCATTCCAGTCATAGCAATGACCACATCCTCCTATAACTCGTCCCACCAGCCTCCACTGGTTAAAACAAATAATAAACTAGGCACACACAGTACCAACCAATACTACTCACCTGACAGCCAAGGCAGGTGTGGACCAGTGCTGCCTTCGCTGCAGTCTTCTGGTCCATAGTTGCTCCCTTAGCAGCCACTGCCTTGGCATCAGTCAACTAGTTCAACTTCAAATTGAGAGTGGAGCATGTGTTATACAGTTGAAGTCGAAAGTTTACGTACACTTAGGTTGGAGTCATTAAAACTCATTTTTCAACCACTCCACAAATTTCTTGTTAACAAAATATATTTTTGGCAAGTCGGTTAGGACATCTATTTTGTGCATGACAAGTAATTTTTCCAACAATTGTTTACAGACAGAGCGAAATATAAGTGAAATCTATCACAATTCCAGTGGGTCAGAAGTTTACATACACTAAGTTGATTGTGCCTTTAAACAGCTTGGAAAATTCCAGAAAATTATGTCATGGCTTTAGAAGCTTCTGATAGACTAATTGACATAATTTGAGTCAATTGGAGGTGTACCTGTGGATGTAACTCAAGACCTATCTTCAAACTCAGTGCCTCTTTGCTTTACATTATGATAAAATCTAAATAAATCAGCCCAAAATTGTAGACCTCCATGCTGGAGGAAACAGGTACAGAAGTATTTATATCCAAAGTAAAATGAGTCCTATATCGACATAACCTGAAAGGCCGCTCAGCAAGGAAGAAGCCACTGCTCCAAAACCACCATAAAAAAGCCAGACTACGGTTTGCAACTGCACATGGGGGCAAAGATCATACTTTTTGGAGAAATGTCCTCTGGTCTGATGAAACAAAAATAGAACTGTTTGGCCATAATGACCATCGTTATGTTTGGAGGAAAAAGGGGGAGTCTTGCAAGCTGAAGAACACCATCCCAACCGTGAAGCACGGGGGTGGCAGCATCATGTTGTGGGGGTGCTTTGCTGCAGGAGGGACTGGTGCACTTCAAAAAATAGATGGCATCATGAGGAAGGACAATTATGTGGATGGACAATTATGTGGATATACTGAAGGAACCGCTCAAGACATCAGTCAGGAAGATAAAGCTTGGTCGCAAATAGGTCTTCCAAATGGACAATGACGCCAAGCATACTTCCAAAGTTGTGGCAAAATGTTTTAAGGACAACAAAGTCAAGGTATTGGGGTGACCATCACAAAGCCCTGACCTCAGTCCTAAAGAAAATGTGTGGGCAGAACTGAAAAAGTGTGTGCGAGCAAGGAGGCCTTCAAACCTGACTCAGTTACACCAGCTGTCAGGATGAATGGGCCAAAATTCACCCAACTTATTGTGGGAAGCTTGTGGAAGGCTATCCGAAACGTTTCACCCAAGTTAAACAATTTAAAGGTAATGCTACCAAATACTAATTGAGTGTATTTAAACTTCTGACCCACTGACCCACTGTGATCCTAACTGACCTAAAACAGGGAATTTATACTAGGATTAAATGTCAGGAATTGTGAAAAACTGAGTTTAAATGTATTTGGCTAAGGTGTATGTAAACTTCCGACTTCAACTGTATATCAATACCATCTAAATGAATCCCACCGATTGTATCCATAGTACAGAATAATGACTTAAAAGGGTGTCCATCTCCAGATTTGAATTGTAGGGGTGTGAATAAGCTTTTGTTCCAGACCAGCTCATACATGAATACAAATCATAGCCTATCACCGTGACTCAATATGTTGATTATTTAAGTCAGGTATTAGAGCTGGGCTGGGACAAAACCCTTTACACACTTTTGCTCTTCAGAACCTGCAATGATTGAGCTAATCTTACCCCACACATCTATGCTTGATTCAGATTTTGTCCGGTCTGGACCGGCCTATATTTGGCCCAAACATAGACATCTATAATTGGTTCAGATTTGGTCCGGACCGGCCTTGATTTGGCGCAAACAAAGACGTCTACAATTGGTTCAGATTTGGTCCTGTCCAAATCTGAGCCAATCACAGACATATATGTTTCACAAGTTTGGACAGAACAGTACAGCACAATGCAGTACAGTAGAGCACAGCAGAGTACAGTAGGCCTACATTACAGTACATAGTATAGTACAGTAGAGTACAGTACAATTCAGTAGAATATAGTAAATAAAGTAAATAATAGTAAAGTAAATAATAGTAAAGTATTGTGTACTCTATTGTATCCTACTTTACTCTAATGTACTCTACTCTACTGAATTAAACTCTACTGTACTGTACACTACTGTATTAAACTACTCTGTACTATACTGAACTCTACTGTAGTCTACTCTACTGAATAAAACTCTACAATCCTGTACCATACCGTACTGTGCTCTACTGTAGTGAACTGTGCCATACTGTACTGTGATGTTCAAACTTGTGAAACATAGCCTAGACATCTATGACTAGTTCACTGTAGGGATGGTGCCAGGTTTCCTCCAGACGTGACGATTGGCATTCAGGCCAAAAAGTTCGATCTTGGTTTCTTCAGACCAGAGAATCTTGTTTCTCATGGTCCAAGAGTCATTTAGGTGCCTTTTGGCAAACTACAAGCAGGCTTTCATGTGCCTTTTACTGAGGAGTGGCTTCTGTCTGGCCACTCTACCATAAAGGCTTGATTGGTGGAGTGCTGCAGAGATGGTTGTCCTTCTGCAATGTTCTCCCATCTCCACAGAGGAACTCTGGAGCTCTGTCAGAGTGACCATCGGGTTCTTGGTCACTTCCCTGAGCAAGATCCTTCTCTCCTGATTGCTCAGTTTGGCTGGGCAGCCAGCTCTAGGAAGAGACTTGGTGTTTCCAAACTTCTTCCATTTAAGAATGATGGAGGCCACTGTGTTCTTGGGGACCTTCAATGTTGCAGACATTTTTTGTTACCCATCCCTAGGCCTGTGCCTCGACACAATCCTGTCTCGGAGCTCTCCAGACAATTCCTTCGACCTCATGGCTTGTTTTTTTGCTCTGACATGCACGTTCAACAGTGGGACCATATATGGACAGGTGTGTGCCTTTCCAAATCATGTCCAATCAATTGAATTTACCACATGTGGACTCCAAACAAATTGTAGAAACATCTCAAGGATAATCAATGGAAACAGGATGCACCTGAGCTCAAATTCAAATCTCATAGCAAAGGATCTGAATTCTTATGTAAATAAGGTATTTGTTTTTTATTTTTTATAAATTTGCAAAAATGTCTACAAACCTGATTTTGCGTTTTCATTTTGGGGTATTGTGTGTAGATTAATGAGGGGGAAATCAATTTAATCAATTCTAGAATAAGGCTGTAATGTAACAAAATGTGGAAGAAGTCAGGGGTCTGAAAACTTTCCGAATGCACTGTATGTGCAGTTGAAATTTGTCCATAGAATTTACTGCTACTGATGTTGTATTTTCAACATCTGGAACATACATATTTTTTTACATCTGGAAAATTCCAAAAATACATATTTTCACTTTTGTTTCAGCACTTAAAATGCACTGGATTTCAACATCCCCAAAATACTTATTTAACGTCTAGAAAATACATATTTTCGACAACCGGAAAATACGTTTTTCATCTTTCACTCAGCACCTAGAATGCACCTGACTTCAACGTCTGAAAAATACGTCATTTTGCTTCCTGGGAGTCTTGTCCCGCGCACTCACACCCTGTGGAAGAGGCTACTCGTCTCACTCGCAGAACCGGAGGAGCTGGTGGCTATATTATTCTGCAGTAGCTGTCTCCGGAGAGGATTGGAACAAACAGGCAGCATAGTAGCTAAAACTGCTGTGGACTCTCTCACCAAAAGAGGAACCTGACGGCAGGCACGCACGGACGCACAGGTCTATCCTAACCAGACGAACCGACTAGTAAATGGACATAATGTTTAATCTAGCCACCGGCAGCAGAACGTGCATATACAGCATCACCTTTCTGTCCGCGGTCGTGATTTCCTCCTGCCACGCGCTCCGCCGCTGTGGGGACGTGCAGTGCGTTGAGGGCCAGCAGTGCTGTCCCCCTACCGTTGCCGGCAACAGTAGCGCGAGTTCCATGGTGCGCTGCTGCAAGCTCCCACTGCATATATTCTTCGACAACGTGGGCTGGGTGACGCGCAAACTATCGGGCATCCTGATCCTGCTGCTCCTTTTCGCAATGGGCTACTTCATCCAGCGGATTATCTGCCCGCGCCCGCGCCGACACCCCCACCCAGAACACCCCGAGGAGCCCTCTCTCTTCCACGGACACGCCACTGCGTCCCAGGACTCCCTACTGGACCGGTACCCCGAATACAGTTTTGGGGACTTCACCTCGCCAGTGCTGCTACCCGCATATGATGAGGTGAAGTACCTGCCGACCTACGAAGAGACCATGCAGGAGGTGCGCAGAGACCAGTCGGATGATAATTTACTGGTCCATTCGGAGGAGCCTGCTGTGGACCGAGGGACGCGGGGAGGACCGATACCCAGAGAAGAGGGACAGGACACTTCAGGACAGAACACACGCGCGTCACGGAATTCTGTCTGACTAAATGTGATGGACTATCCAATTTAAGAATTGTTATTTTATTATGAACTAAAGGAGAGACTTACAGGCTATATTATAACAAGTGCAATTACAATCTGTTGCAATGAATGTTGAAAATAATATGAACTGGCAATTTGGTCAATGACGTGAGTTTTATATGATTGGGTGGATGATTCCCCTTTTGTATGCAAATTAAGACTTGGTATGAGAAACGGAGACAATAAAAGAGATATGGCTGCTATAATTGGTGCTCTTTTGTGTATTGACAGGCAGCTAATTTGGCCCAGGTACAATCACATTAAGTTTTGCTGAGCGGTTCAATTTCCAAAGGCACCGTGAGACAGTTGGCTTTCTCCTCCATATATTTCTGAGATGAACAGGCTGAGAATGAGTTTGAGTCTACTGGGCCTGAAAGACGTCTATTCATTCGTATATCTATATCCTAGAAATCATGTCATATAATAGTATTTGTCATTTTTCACACATGTACAACTGTGTATTAATATGCATGCGAGAATTGGAAATGTTGTTTTCTTTTCTTCATATCACAACTCTCCCCAGGTCACAGGCTGGGTCTATGAGAATCACCTAGTGCAGTTTTCAGTAGCCTAGTGGGGATTCAAAAGTAATAGAATAGTCACACCATGAAATGAATACAAATACTCTCTCCAACACATCTACATAAGCTATGCCTGACATTTTGTTACATCAGCAAGTGCTTTTATCCAATGTATCAGAGAGCTCAGCTCACACACACTGCAGCATGAACACTATCTCCCCCCTCCCTCCTCAATGAGAGATGATGATGATCCTAAATACTGATCCAAGGTCTAGTTACCATGTGAGTGAGCAGACCACCTCTGATAGTTTATCTTTGATGTAGTGACCATAGTTGAATGACAAATCATTCACCATCATCAGCATTAGAGAACTTGAATACAGACATGCCTTGCATGGAAAAAGGCAGGAAGATGACTGATAGACAATACAGACAGTCATAAAGACAGAAGTATAGAATAGACAGCAGTAAATAAAGAGCTAAGCTGGCAGACATAAAGCTGGAGCTGCAGACTGAGATAGCCGGAATACAGGAGAGATCAGTGAACAAAGATTACACCCTTGTCTGTTTATTGATTGATCTGTCATACTTACCTGTGTCTGTCTGTCTGTCTGTCTGTCGCCCAGACCAGTTAGCAGGCAGGTACATTTCAATATCTTAATGCTCAATTCTAAATCGATCTGTAGTCCAGGAACCAGAAATAATATACAGTTGGAGTCGGAAGTTTACATACACTTAGGTTGGAGTCATTAAAACTCATTTTTCAACCACTCCACAAATTTCTTGTTAACAAACTATAGTTTTGGCAAGTCGGTTAGGACAACTACTTGTAATTTTTCCAACAATTGTTTACAGACAGATTTAACTTTAACACTGTATCACAATTCCAGTGGGTCAGAAGTGTACATACACTAAGTTGACTTTGCCTTCAAACAGCCTGGAAAATTCCAGAAAATGATGTCATGGCTTTAGAAGCTTCTGATAGGCTAATTGACATAATTTGAGTCTATTGGAGGTGTACCTGTGGAAGTATTTCAAGGCCAACCTTCAAACTCAGTGCCTCTTTGCTTGACATCATGGGAACATCTAAAGAAATCAACCAAGACCTCAGAAAAAAGATTGTAGACCTCCACAAGTCTGGTTCATCCTTGGGAGCAATTTCCAAACGTCTGAAGGTACCACATTCATCTGTACAAACAATAGTAAGCAAGTATAAACACCATGGGACCACGTAGCCGTCATACCGCTCAGGGAGGAGACGCGTTTTGTTCCTTCTCCTAGAGATGAACGTACTTTGGTGCGAAAAGTGCAAATCAATCCAAGAATAACAGCAAAGGACCTTGTGAAGATGCTGGAGGAAACAGGTACTAAAGTATCTATATCCACAGTAAAACGAGTCCTATATCGAGATAACCTGAAAAGCCACTCAGCAAGAAAGAAGCCACTGCTCCAAAAATGGCATAAAAAAAGCCAGACTACGGTTTGCAACTGCACATGGGGACAAAGATCATACTTTTTGGAGAAATGTCCTCTGGTCTGATGAAACAAAAATATAACTGTTTGGCCATAATGACCATCGTTATGTTTGGAGGAAAAATGGGGAGGCTTGCAAGCTGAAGAACACCATCCCAACTGTGAAGCACGGGGGTGGCAGCATCATGTTGTGGGGGTGCTTTGCTGCAGGAGGGACTGGTGCACTACACAAAATAGATGGCATCATGAGGAGGGACAATTATGTGGATATATTGAAGCAACATCTCAAGACATCAGTCAGGAAGTTAAAGCTTGGTCGCAAATGGGTCTTCCAAATGGACAATGACCCCAAGCATACTTCCAAAGTTGTAGCAAAATGGCTTAAGGACAACAAAGTCAAGGTATTGGAGTGGCCATCACAAAGCCCTGACCTAAATCCTATAGAACATTTGTGGGCAGAACTGAAAAAGTGTGTGCGCGCAAGGAGGCAGAAAAAACCTGACTCGGTTACACCAGCTCTGTCAGGAGGAATGGGCCAAAATTCACCCAACTTATTGTGGGAAGCTTGTGGAAGGCTACCCAAAACGTTTGACCCAAGTTAAACAATTTAAAGGTAATGCTACCAAATACTAATTCAGTGTATGTAAACTTCTGACCCACTGGGAATGTGATGAAAGAAATAAAAGCTGAAATAAATCATTATCTCTACTATTATTCTGACATTTCACGTTCTTAAAATAAAGTGGTGATCCTAACTGACCTAAGACGGGGAATTTTTACTAGGATTAAATGTCAAGAATTGTGAAACTGAGTATATACGTATTTGGATAAGGTGTATGTAAACTTCCAACTTCAACTGTAGCTATGTCCAGCTAAGCTTATGATAGACTATGTGGCATATTTGGCCATATTTTATAAACCTTACCTATCCATTCTTCTCAGATCTACACAGAAAATGACACAGGAGTAGGGTTCTATTTGGAATTGGGCAATAGATTTCTACATTTACAAACAACTCCTCTGTGCACAGCCACATCCTCTCCACAGTAGGCTGGGCGAGAAAAGTCATCATTAATCTTTCTGTGGAACAGTGGACTGTTGAGATGCACCAACTCTCCAATAACTGGTTTATCTGAAGTGCATAAGAGTGGATAAGCAATGAGAAACTAAAGGATACTCATTAGGAGTTTGGGTTACAGGAGTGATGTCAGATAAATGCTGTATGTGCTTTAGCCAGGCTTCCTAGTCTCAATGATACCATCATCTTCAATAGGGATTCTGACCATGGCCGTTATGGATCACGATAATGGGAAAGCTAGTCTGTCTGACTGGAGGGTAATCCTATGCCGTCCAGCCAGGGCCGGCCTGTTGTGTTGGGACACTGATGGATTTCCTCCACAGAGGAAATTGGTGGATAAGAGGAGTTTACACAAAAAAGCATTCAATCCACTGATGGATGAATGAGACAAGATGCAGACACATTACACATCACAGTACGTTTTAGTGTCAGAATACAGATATGGTATTACTGGAATTTGTGATTTAACAGTAGAGATCATATTTTTGCATCTTTGGCTCTGAGGCTCTCTCTCTCTCTCTCTCTCTCTCTCACTCACTCACTTTCACTCTCTGCAGTGGAGACAGCCTCTACAAGTCCTCTACACAGGCTGTGAGTTCAGGGGCCTAGGGCACGGTCCAATCCTCTAGAATCCCCAGCATTAATGTTTAATCAGATGGAGTAAATCTCTGCTATTCTGCACATTGAGGAGTCCCTCGAAGGAGATCTGAATACAATAATGAGACAGACTGCTGACATGACTTGCTGCCACCAGCATACCACCCTTCATCCCACTGCTGGCTTACTTCTGAAGCTAAGCAGGGTTGGTCCCTGGATGGAAGACCAGATGCTGCTGGAAGTGGTGTTGGAGGGCCAGTAGGAGGCACCCTTTCCCCTGGTCTAAAAAATAATATCCCAAAGCCCCAGGGAAATGATTGCCATGTGTAGGGTGCTGTCTTACGGATGAGACGTTAAACGGGTGTTCTGACTCTCTGTGGTACCTAAAGATCCCATGGCACTTATCAGAGGAGTGTTAACCCAGGTGTCCTGGCTAAATTCCCAAGCTGGCCCCCATACCGCCACCTAATCATCCCCAGCTTACAATTGACTCACTCATCGGCCAGATCAATGTGCATTATTAAGCTCCTCATAAATCCTACATTATGCCCCGTCAGGGTCTGAGCTTTGGTAGTAGCAGCATGGTTTGGATAAAGCGTATTCAATTCAGTATGTGTGTTATCTGTGTGCTGTGTGTCTGAACATACTTATGTAAGAGTTCAGGGAACATGTGCGTGGAGGTGTGTTTTTTCCGGTGGTAACACATGAGAAACCTGACTCCTGGCTGATACAGAGTGCTGCTCCTCTTGGGTCAGAGATGACTGGAGAGCTTCCACACTACCACCGGCATCATAGCTACCTGTCCCCCTCTATCGAACTTTACTCTAGACAAGAACGGCCTGACTGCAGTTAGCTGGGGAAAGATGGAGGGAGTTCATTCTAGCCTGCACTTAGGACAATACCTGGGTTAACAGGGATTGATAGGATACAAAAACAGAGAGGGAAAAAGAAAGGACATGAAGAGAAAGGGGTGTGAGCGAGCCTGAATTTAATGATTCAGTCTTGCTCTGTAATGGTGTATGACAAGCAGCCCTAGACTGCTCCTCTACTGCGCCCATTAGCCATCATCATGTATCCATCAGGAACCCAGGAGCGCCGGTGTCCAGACCAGAATAACAGGGATCTATCCTGCTGCTCCTGGCTTCCATACTGGGGCTGTGTTTGAGTGTGTGTGTTGGAAGTGGAGATCGATAGGGTGTAATGGCAAATTATGGGCTGGACCGCTGTCAGGGGAGGAAGCTGTTTCCCACCACCACAGAGAATACATGTAAAAGCCTTAATACTTAATATAAACACAAATATCTATGATTACTCTTTTTTAAAAGGTTTTCTTTACCCCTTTTTCGCAATATCCAATTGGTAGTAGTAACAGTCTTGTCCCATCGCTGCAACGCCCGTACGGACTCGGGAGAGGCGAAGGTCAAGAGCCATGCGTCCTCCGAAACACGACCCGGCCAAGCCACACTGCTTCTTGACACACTGCTTGCTTAACCTGGAAGCCAGCCCACCAATGTGTCGGAGGAAACACTGTACAACTGAAGTCACTGTGCATGCACCCGGCCCGCCACAAGGAGTAGCTAGAGCGTGATGAGACAAGGACATCCCGTTCGGCCAAACCCTCCCCTAACCCGGACGACGCTGGGCCAATTGTGCGCCGCCTCATGGTTCTTCCAGTCGCAGCCGGCTGCGACACAGCCTGGGATCGACCCCGGATCTGTAGTGACGCCTCTAGCACTGCGATGCCTTAGACCACTCCGTCCCTCGAGCAGCCTATGATTACTAGTTAAAATGGACTGGGCTGGGGCTGACTGCATTGAAATAGCAGTTGAGATAAAAATAAGTCAGAGTTGATCGATCTGATAAATATGTATTCATTAAACGTCTACATATGTACATTCTAAGAGAATAAGGCATTTAAGTTAAATTGTAAAAATATATTTTTTATAAAAAACCCAAACACAAAAATAACACTAACCATGTTTGAGAAATGACGACTTGAAAATATGTTGTACATTTAGTCCCTGGATGAAGTCAGAGGTGTGGGGTCAAGGGTCAGAGTCGAGAGGCCAAGCTGCTCCCGACAGAGGTGATGGCAGCCTTCTCTCTCTCCTTAACCTGGATCTTTTCCCAGTTCACCTCCACCTGATCGGGGGGGGGGGGGGGGATTAGAGAAGTGGGTCAGTCTAATGGGACATAGTTTGATAGAAAGTGCACATTACCTGTCTAGTTTCAAAGAGAAGAAGTCTTTACTACTACAGCTGGTTAGTGTTCACTATATGACAGTCAAAAGCAATGACATATCCTAACCTGTCAGCGTACTGCATGAACCTCTTGTTGGTCTCTTTCTTGCTAAAGTCCTGCAGGAACTTGGAGGCTGTAGGCCTGCACTGTGTCCACATGGGTCTTATGTTTTACTGCCAGCTCCAACGCCCTGAGGACACATGAAGCTTTCAGTCCCATTCACAGACGCATATGTAAGACAGACAGACCAACAGAAAGGCATGTCAGAGAGACAGAAATATTCAGATTCACAGGCAGACAGACATTTAGAGACAGACACACACCCCCACACCTGTCCCAGTTGTAGAGGTTGATGTGGACCTGTATGGCTTGGTAGACCAGGTTGTAGCAGAGTGGACAGTAACATGTGGGCCACTAAAGATTCCTTAGATGGCAGATCCTTGATAGAGTTAATATACTGCACCATAACCACCTGGAGAGAGAAAGAGAGAGAGAAAGAGATTGATGGAGGGTCTTACCTCTCCAATGGCAGCGTAGGCCACCTCCACTGTCGTCATCTCCCTATTGGCCATTGCATTGCCAGCGAGACACGCCCACAGCAACACGCCCACAGAAACAGAGACAGACATTAAGCAAATAGGAAATTACATTTGCCATGCACACATTGTCTTAGCGTAAATAAACACACACACCACGTACGCACGCATACACACACGCACTCACTCACAAACAAACGCACACATCCACACATGATAGGGAGCAGGCATGAGTGCCAGGGGACAGTGAGCCGGGATATGGGGATATTTGTCAGGGGGGGGGGGGGGGGGGGGGGGGACTGCTGCTCAGCCTGACAGGCTGGTGGTGGCGCCGGGGCGTAGCGCGTGGCCCAGCCCTGACCACAAGGCCCTGCACAGGGGGGCTAGCTTAGCCCTGCTCGCCTGGGTCATTAAAGGGACGGGGCACTGAGAGAGTGGAGGGCTGTGTGTTATTAGAGGGATGGGAGGTCCATTACACTGGCGTCTCCACATGGACACTCTACCCATTACCAGTCTGCTCATCCTCACAACACAGGCCTCGTTAGTGTCACTCTGCAGGGCACACACACACACCCTGTAAACTGACTTCCGTGTGTGTGATTCTGATATCATACTCACTCAGGACATGGAGACGTACTTAGACAAACATGCAGGCACACACGCACACAGACATAATGTCACTATAATGTCACTCCCATTCACTCTTAGTCACCCTCAAACTACGCCACTCAACATTATCGCTGAAAGCAAAGCCCAGAACAACATCCTGATGCATCCTGTCATCTGAATCCTTCATTAAGAAAAACAACATTGGCCAGAAAACCGTGAAGACAACAACAAAATCATCCTTTGCTAAAGCCACTAAATGCTGGTCAGAGAGAGATGGGCCAGTATCCTCCAATCAGAGGAGAGATTGTGGTGTTGGCTGACTGTTAGAGCCTGGCTGGGGATTTAGTCACACTGCTGGGCTGCTCATGTTTGTGTGACTGTGTACAGTATGGTTGTTTGTGTACAGGCCTATCAGCATGTGTGTGTCTATGTGTGTTGTGTGCGTGCGTCTGTTACCAACAATCAGTGCCATGAAAAGTATCCACAAGGGGCTAATCCTCCATACCTGGCTGACAGGACTTCCCCACAACACTCCTCCCACTCCGGGAAAAACCACACCAAACGGCCACAAAAGACCAAACCCTTACCAGAAATGGGGGAGGAAGGAGGAGGGGTGGCTATTTAAAGTGGTGACGCTCCTTCTTCCATACAGTGCATTCAGGAAGTATTCACACCCCTTAACTTTTTCCACATTTTGTTGTGTTACAGCCTGAATTTAAAATGGATTACATTGAGATTTTGTGTCACTGGCCTACACACAATACCCCATCATGTCAAAGTGTAATTATGTACAAATTAATAAAAAATGTAAAGCTGAAATGTCTTTACCCAATAAGTATTCAACCCTTTTGTTATGGCAAACTTAAATAAGTTCTGGAGTAGAGTAAAAAATGTGCTTAACAAGTCACAATGAGGTGCATGGACTCACTCTGTGTGCAATAATAGTGTTTAACGTGATTTTTGAATGATTACCTCATCTCTGTACCCGACACATACAATCATCTGTAAGGTCCCTCAGGTTGAGTAGTGAATTTAAAACAAAGATTCAACCACAAAGACCAGGGAGGTTTTCCAATGCCTTGCAAAGAAGGGCACCTATTAAAAATACATTTAAAAAAGCAGACATTGAATATCCCTTTTAGCATGGTGAAGTTATCAATTACACTTTGGATGGTGTATCAATACACACAGTCATTACAAAGATACAGGTATCCTTCCTAACTTAGTTTCCAGAGTGGAAGGAAACCGCTCAGGGATTTCACCATGAGGCCAATGGTGACTTTAAAACGGTTACAGAGTTTAATGGCTGTGATAGAAGAAAATTGAGGATGGATCAACAACATTGTTGTTACTCCACAATACTAACCTAAATGACAGAAGCATGTACAGAATATGCTAAACATGCATCCTGTTTTCAACAAGGTACTAAAGTAAAACTGCAAAAAAAAGCTAAAATAGAAGTCAGTTCTAACACACCAGCCAGTTTGGGTTCCGTATTACTGTTTATTTTGGCCAATATATGCGGCTCATTGTTTAGCTCTCCCTTGATGACACGGAACCCAACCCGGCTGTGAGCATGCTCCAGCTTGCATACATTTATTTTGTCACCCCCACACCAAACGCGATCACGACACGCAGGTTAAATATCAAAGCAAAATCTGAACCAATTACATTAATTTGGGGACAGGTCGAAAAGCATTAAACATTTATGGCAATTTAGCTAGCTAGCTTGCACTTGCTAGCTAATTTGTCCCATTTAGCTCGCTTGCTGTTGCTAGCTCATTTGTCCTGGGATATAAACATTGAGTTGTTATTTTACCTGAAATGCACAAGGTCCTCTACTCTGACAATTAATTCACACATAAAACGGTTGTGCGAGCGGTGTCGTCAGTCTGGCTTCCCAAATTGACGCCCAAGAGACCAAACAGCCTCAGATCACGTGCTCAGATCATGTTTGGGTCTCGGATTGGACAATGAAATACACACGCTCGCACCTGCAGGCAACGTGCAGATGTTTCATTTCTCTCTCATGCCAGCACAAATTATGTGTCGAGGTTAAACATGGGACGTCCCTCATTATAAACAAACAGTCAGTTAAATTCATGGTGATGCCATCATTTTCAGATCTATTATAAGCGATTAAAAAGACGAAACAACAATGTAATTTAACCAATTGACTGGCCAGAGATCAGAGCATTCATCAGCAAAGACGCAGTGCAAGCTGATAGTATTTTGGATAACCAAATTGAAGTCAAAATGATTGATGAACTCGAAGTGTATCAGCTATATGGTGATTTGCAATTCATAATTTACATTTTACCGGTAGTACTAGGCCAACCGATAACACCACAATGGAATGCGTTTGAAGTGTTGATACACCGCCGAGAACAGCTAGCATGTCCAGCAAAGTACATCGCCAGCGGCACGCACACACTTCGTGCAGTTTAGCAAGTGGGGGCTTTTCGTGGCAGCCAGACGAGACAATCGAATGAGGATGCGGTGAGGATTTGGGCTCGAATTTAGTCACGCTTGCTCTATATATATTGATGCTTCTAATTGTGCATTTTATAAACACATTTTTTTATGATTAAAGGTTATACTCTATGGCTGGATTTATGTATTTTTGTCAATGCTACATTCATTTGGCAGACCAAACTTTATTGACTCTCTTTCTACAAGGCCTAGTCTATGAGAGGCCTAATCATATTTGATTGAATATTTTGTTAACGCCAAGGCTATATAGATGCATTCAGGTAATGAACTCATTATTATGCATCAACATTTTAATTTGATGACAATTATTTATTGTCAATAATTCTTGAATTTGTTAGGCTATACAACTGAATACAGTCATAACTTTTTTTTTCAAATAATTTTTGAATATGATAGAATATTGCATTCTATTTATACATCCTGAATAATGTTAATTTGTGTATTATAATAATCATCTGAAATTTAATTTTTATCCGATTGTTCATGTCCATATAGCAGCCCAGAACAATGTGGTAAACTACTGTTATTCCTTTACCACCTAATGATTTTATTTATTTATCGCTCGCTCGCCTCACTTTTCTGGGGGGAAAATCCGTTAAACAATTTTGTCCAGACTTACATGCTGACCAGACCGGACAAGTCGCAAAATAAATGTAGAAATCCACGTTATTCAATTATTGCACCCACACTGCTCGCACTCGCCAACGACCGTCTGCGTTACCAAGGGCTAAAATAGAACTCCTTTCTATTTCTGACGCAGATCACGCTGAAAGTCCTGCCTCACCCCACGGGGTGAGATCTTGCGTGGAGCCCCAGATCGAGGGAGATTATCAGTGGTCTTATATGTCTTCCATTTCCTAATAATTGCTCCCACAGTTGATTTCTTCAAACCAAGCTGCTTACCTATTGCAGATTCAGTCTTCCCAGCCTGGTGCAGGTCTACAATTTTGTTTCTGGTGTCCTTTGACAGCTCTTTGGTCTTGGCCATAGTGGAGTTTGGAGTGTGACTGTTTGAGGTTGTGGACAGGTGTCTTTTATACTGATAACAAGTTCAAACAGATGCCATTAATACAGGTAACGAGTGGAGGACAGAGGAGCCTCTAAAAGAAGAAGTTACAGGTCTGTGAGAGCCAGAAATCTTGCTTGTTTGTAGGTGACCAAATACTAATTTCCCACCATAATTTGCAAATAAATTCATTAAAAATCCTACAATGTGATTTTCTGGATTTTTTTCTCATTTTGTCTGTCATAGTTGAAGTGTACCTATGATGAAAATTGCAGGCCTCTCTCATCTTTTTAAGTGGGAGAACTTGCACAATTGGTGGCTGACTAAATACTTTTTTGCCCCACTGTATACATTTACAAAATAACACTTTCAATATTTGGAAGACCCTCAGTCCTCTACACAATATTGTGCTGCTGATTCCAGCTGCCATAGCAGTCTCTTTCTGCTGTGCCCTTTTTGGCCCTGAGGCACATCCATGCCTGCAGAAATAAATTTGGGCAGATGAACACCACTTGTGGCAGGAGCTGGATGAACCAGCTTCAGTGGGGGATGGACACCTTGGCACTGGGGGCTCCCATTCGGAGTCAGTGTCACTGTGTAAGAAAATGTTCAGTTAGAATAGTTTCACATATGAGCCCTGTATCAACAGGTATAATAAACAGATATATATAGAGTACAGGGAACATAAGGTTGAATATATTATTATAGACCTGCTAGATCTACTGTCTCATTTAATATTTGACATTTCAGCAAGATCTACTGTCTCTATTATATTATGACAGACCAGCTAGATCTACTGTCTTTATTATATTACAACAGACCAGCTGTATCTACTGTCTCCATTTCACTTTGGCCATTGTTGTGGGCCTGCCCTCCCCTCAACAGCCTCAAATAGGCTATTTCATTTCACAAATAATATTTTATATTATTAATTTCAAACAACGGCATTGGCATGAGAAAAACTTACCAGTCCAAAACGATGTCCTCTCTGTTCAAAAAATATTCCTCCATTTGGGAATCGCTAAATGAATCGTCCTCCAACAATCTCTGTCTCATTTTCCAGATCAATTTCTTCTAAAATTGTGTGTACATCTAGACTTAGATTTAGCTTTCCCTGACTTACTGATTGATATATAAACAGCTGAAGATGCGCTTTACAAAAACAACACTGTGCGTAACATGCTTTGCTCCTTCCGGTATGAAACTTCAATGGCGAATGACCCTCTTTACGACACAAGTTGGTCTTCCAACACATAAACATTACATATTGCCGTTTACCTCAGCTCATTGGCTATCTACCCAGCGAGATTTCAAAACGATCAGTGGTCATTGGGTTAAAATACAGCCAATCAACAAAACAGCGGTCATATCATTGGTGCACAATGATGTCATTACTTGTTGTCGGTTTCTTTCAGTCAATACGTCCCGCGAAATGACCCATCTTTTTGGTTGTGTTACAAACAAACCAGTTGATTGCAATGACAGATTTGTACCTTTGTCAGCTCAGGGATTCGATCTATCAATCTTTCAGTTACTGGCCCAACGCTCTAACCACTAGTCTACCTGCCGCCCCGTAATGTTGCTGCTACCGTCTTTTATGACCAAAAAGAGCTTCTGGACATCAGAACAGCGATTACTCACCTCGAATTGGACAAAGAGTTTTGCTTTAATACGTCGGATGGGGAGGATATACTACAAACATCCAAACAGGCCCTCATCCACGTAATTTGCTCAAGAAGGAAACAAAGATTTTGCGGAAAGAAATCAGGGTGCCTTGTGAGGATCAGGCGACGAGTGGCTAATCTGCCTTTGCCATCCGTCCTGCTAGCTAACGTTCAATCGCTAGAAAATAAATGGGACGAACTGAAAGCATGTATATTCTACCAACGGGACATTAAAAACTGTAATATCTTATGTTTCACTGAGTTGTGGCTGAACGACGACATTAATAACATACAGCGGGCGGGTTATACCCCCTATCGGCAGGATAGAACAGCAGCCTCTGGTAAGACACGGGGCGGGGTCCGATGCATATATTTAAACGGAAGCTGGTGCACGATATCTAAAGAAGTCTCAAGGTTTTGCTCACCTGAGGAAGAGTATCTCATGATAAGCTGTAGACCACACTATCTACCTAGAGAGTTTCTGTATTTTCCGTAGCTGTCTACATACCACCACAAACCGATGCTGGCACTAAAACTGCACTCAGTCAGCTGTCTACCGCCATAAGAAAACAGGAAAATGCTCATCCAGAGGTGACGCTCCTAGTTGCCGGGGGACTTTAATGCAGGGAAACTTGAATCAGTTTTACCTAATTTTTATCAGCATGTTAAATGTGCAACCAGAGGGAAAAAAAACTCTGGACCACCTATACTCCACGCACAGAGACGCTTACAATGCTCTCCCTCGCCCTCCATTTGGCAAATCTGACCATAATTCTATCCTCCTGATTCCTTGCTTACAAGCTCAAATTTAAGCTGGAAGCACCAGTGACTCGGTCTATAAAAAAGTGGTCAGATGAAGCAGATGCTAAACTACAGGACTGTTTTGCTAGCATAGACTGGAATATGTTCCGGGATTCTTCCGATGGCATTGACTAGTACACTACATCAGTCACTGGCTTTATCAATAAGTGCATCGAGGACATCGTCCCCATAGCGACTGTACGTACATACCCAAACCAGAAGCCATGGATTACGGGCAACATTCGCACTGAGCTAAAGGGTAGCGCTGCCGCTTTCAAGGAGTGGGACTCTAACAAGAAATCCCGCTATGCCCTCCGACGGACCATCAAACAGACAAAGCGTCAATACAGGACTAAGATTGAATCGTACTACACCGGTTCCGACACTCGTCGGATGTGGCAGGGCTTGCAAACTATTACAGACTACAAAGGGAAGCACAGCCGAGGACTGCCCAGTGACACAAGCCTACCACACAAGCTAAATAACTTTGCTCGCTTCGAGGCAAGTAACACTGAAACATGCATGAAAGCATCAGCTGTTCCAGACGACTGTGTGATCACGCTCTCCGCAGCCCATGTGAGTAAGACCTTTAAACAGGTCAACAAGGCCACAGGGCCAGACGGATTACCAGGACGTGTACTCCAAGCATGCGCTGACCAACTGGCAAGTGTCTTCACTGACATTTTCAACCTCTCCCTGTCTGAGTCTGGAATACCAACATGTTTCAAGCAGACCACCATAGTCCCTGTGCCCGAAAACACGAAGGTAACCTGCCTAAATGAATACCGACCTGTAGCACTCACGCCTCTAGCCATGAAATGCTTTGAAAGGCTGGTCATGGCTCACATCAACACCATTATCCCAGAAACCCTAGACCAACTCCAATGTGCATACCGCACCAACAAATCCACAGATGATGCAATCTCTATTGCACTCCATACTGCCCTTTCACCCCTAAACACCTCCCTCTGCAACTGGATCCTGGACTTCCTGACGAACTGCCCCCAGGTGGTAAGGGTAGATAACAACACATCCGCACAGGGGTGCGTGCTCAGTCCGCTCCTGTACTCCCTGTTCACTCATGACTGCACGGCCAGGCACGACTCCAACACCATCATTAAGTTTGCCGATGACACAACAGCCTGATCACCGACAACAATCAGACAGCCTTTCGGGAGGAGGTCAGAGACCTGACCGTGGGGTGCAAGCATAACAACCTCTCCCTCAAAGTGATCAAGACTAAGGAGATGATAGTGGACTACAGGAAAAGGAGGACCGAGCACGCCCCCATTCTCATCGACAGGGCTGTAGTGGAGCAGGTTGAGAGCTTCAAGTTCCTTGGCGTCCACATCACCAACAAACTAACATGGTCCAAGCACACCAAGACAGTCGTGAAGAGGGCACGACAAAACCTATTCCGCCTCAGGAGACTGAAAAGATTTGGCATGGGTCCTCAGATCCTCAAACGTTTTTAAAGCTGCACCATCAAGAGCATCCTGACGGGTTGCTTCACTGCCTGGTATGGCAACTGCTCTGCCTCCAACTGCAAGGCACTACAGAAGGTAGTGCGTAGGACCCAGTACATCACCGAGGCCAAGCTTCCTGCCATCCAGGACCTCTATACTAGGCGGTGTCAGTGGAACGTCCTAAAAATTGTCAAAGACTCCAGCCACCCTAGTCATAGACTGTTCTCTCTGCTACAGCACGGCAAGCTGTACTGGAGCGCCAAGTCTAGGTCCAAGAGGCTTATAAACAGCTTCTACCCCCAAGCCATAAGACTCCTGAACAGCTAATCAAATGGCTACCCAGACTCATTGCCTCCCCCACTTCTACGCTGCTGCTACTCTATGTTATTATCTATGCATAGTCACTTTAATAACTCTACCTACATGTACATAATTACCTCGACACAGCTGTTCAGGAGTCTTATGCCTACACACATTGACTCTATACCGGTACCCCTTGTATATAGCCCCGCTATTGTTATTTTCTGCTGCTCTTTATTTATTTGTTATTCTTATCTCTTACTTTTTTTAAAAAGTACTTTCTTAAAACTGCTTTGTTGGTTAGGGTCTTGTAAGTAAACATTTCACTGTAAGGTCTACTACACCTGTTGTATTCGCGCATTTGATAAATAAAATTTTATTTGAATAAACAATCGGACAGACACGAGACAACAAGACCGACATGAGACAATAGAACAGACCACACAGAAATGAGGAAAGAAATTTGACACACTGAGACCTGAGACAAGACATTGAGATACACACACACCCCACTTCCAAAGGGTGACAGTGAGTTCCCACGCTGCCTGTTGTTACCACGCTATGGTGGGGGGAACCCATAAGGAGAAATCACATTCACTGATCTGTGGCCCCCCAGCCCGCGTGGCCCCTCTCGGGGGCTGAGTGTTTCCCCTGGGGCCAGGGCTCTGGTTCTGTGGTCCCTCTGGCCCTGCTTTGCTGTGCTGCAACCCACAATGTGCTAGCAATTACAGGCCGCTAATTACACCATTTATCATAAATAACTGGCTTTTAGAGAGGGCTCAGAGCTCATGGCTCAGAGCTCATGGCTCAGAGCAGCCCTCCACTCCTGGGTAGGGTAGGGGCAGGGCCAGGGAGACAGCAGCCCTCCATTCCTGGGTAGGGTAGGGCCAGGGAGACAGCAGCCCTCCACTCCTGGGTAGGGTAGGGGCAGGGCCAGGGAGACAGCAGCCCTCCACTCCTGGGTAGGGTAGGGGCAGGCCCAGGGAGACAGCAGCCCTCCACTCCTGGGTAGGGTAGGGGCAGGGCCAGGGAGACAGCAGGCCACTCCTGGGTAGGGTAGGGGCAGGGCCAGGGAGACAGCAGGCCTCCACTCCTGGGTAGGGTAGGGCCAGGGAGACAGCAGGCCTCCACTCCTGGGTAGGGTAGGGGCAGGGCCAGGGAGACAGCAGCCCTCCACTCCTGGGTAGGGTAGGGGCAGGGCCAGGGCCAGGGAGACAGCAGCCCTCCACTCTTGGGTAGGGTAGGGACAGAGCCAGGGAGACAGCAGCCCTCCACTCCTGGGTAGTGCAGGGCCAGGGAGACAGCAGGCCTCCACTCCTGGGTAGGGTAGGGGCAGGGCCAGGGAGACAGCAGCCCTCCACTCCTGGGTAGGGTAGGGGCAGGGCCAGGGAGACAGCAGGCCTGGTGTTAGCCATTTGGCCCTGGATTATTTCACAACATTATTCTATTTTCAACATAATGTGAAGAGTTTTTTAAAGATGTGTTTTGTACAGTATTTGGTGTTGAATATGATGTGTGCTCTGCTCTATACAGATCAGACTCATTCTGCACCGGACCAGGGAGTCACCATAGAATGTCCCCACGAGAATGTCCCCTCTCCTGTCAGGTGTGTGTTACCTTGGCAAAGCGGCAGAGGCGCAGTGCGTCCTCCCAGCGAAAGGAGGCGCTGTACTCATGCAGCACAGTGGTGTAGGTAAGCTGCTGTACACCAACGAGCCGTCACCTGGGTCCCCACATAGTTCAGGATGTGGGCCGCACGGCTGAACTCACTGTGGAGGGGGAAAGACCGACAGATATAAAAATATATATAAATATATTATATAAAAAAGCCGAAGGGCAGCCACTCAGGAATCTCTTTTAAACAGCTTTACCACAACATGAAAACATTTCAGATGAAGCAGTACCTTTTATTTCCGATAATGGGGAACTGATTTTTTTTGTTTGTTTGTGTTTGTGTTTGTGTTTGTGTGTGTGTGTGTGTGTGTGTGTGTGTGTGTGTGTTTGTGTGTGTGCTTGTTACCTGGCGTCTTTCATGTAGAGTGTTTTAGCCAGCAGGTCCAGTGAAGACTGCACCGGGATAGTGCCACACAGTGAACTGTGTGTCCTGAATACCACACAGGATGTTAGCGGAGTCATTCTAGGACATGGTGTGGACCTATTGAGCAGGATAGAGACAGACAACACACTCTTATTGACTACACTCAGAATAACTAACTATAAGCTCTACCACATGGTGTGTAGACCATAGTGCATGTGGGTTATGGTTAGAAAGATCTATCTGGTAGGCTTTAGGTGCTTAACAACACAAAGCAGTTTGAAATCTATCTCCCCCTCCCTTTCCCTCTTGCAGATGTTGTGTTCTCTGTTGATGCGATGCACAGCGGTCAGGTACAGGTCACGGTTCTTGTCTATGACTGCGGTTCCTGTCTATGACTCTATGACTCTTCCTCTCGCTGTACGGGCCACAGCTATCTCCACCACCTCCATCTGGAAAACAAACAAACAAACAAACAAACAAACAAACAAACAAACAAACAAACAAACAAACAAACAAACAAACAAACAAACAAACAAACAAACAAACAAACAAACAAACAAACAAACAAACAAACAAACAAACAAACAAACAAACAAACAAACAAACAAACAAACACACACACACACACACACACACACACACACACACACACACACACACACACACACACACACACACACACACACACACACACACACACACACACACACACACACACACACACACACACACACACACACACACACACACACACACACACACACACACACACACACACACACACACACAGTGAAATGGGAGGCAGAAAGTTGTGTGAGAGAGGCCTGGTTCACATAAGCAGGGCAAACTGAACCACCAGTGTCAAACCCCACCAGTCCCCATAACACATACACTTACAATAGTGTCTTTTGATACACATCTCTTCTCAACACATGATCACCCAAATCACAGGCCCCCTCCTCTCCTCCTCCACACTCTCTAGTCCCCAGTACAGCCCTGAGTACACAGGAGGACTAGGAGGGAACAATTGAGCCCAGATCAGAGGGAAGAGACTCAACTCAGAGGGAAGAGGTGGAGGAAAGGGGAGACAAGAGGGAGAAATGGGGGAGGCAAGAGAGTGGAAGGGGGTGCCAGCAGTCTGACCCCACAGCTCCTGGCCCATACTCCCCAACAGGGGTGTATATGCGTGTGTGTGACTGTGTGTGTGTGCGTGTGTTTCAGAGCCAGCTGGCTCCAGTGCAGTGCTCCTCTGTCTTGGAGCTGTGGAGTGCTGGCAGAGACAGTAACTACTGATCCTGGCCACTTCTCCTCCTTTTCTCTCTCTCTAATTCACTCCCTCTATCTTAATCCCTTTCAGTCTTGTTCTTCCTCCATAACCCTCCCCCTTTCTCTGCATCTCTTTCTCACACACATGCACTCACTCCAATTTCCACACAGGCTGTATGTCTCCCTCTTAACTATGAAGTTTCTTCTTTCCCCTCAACACCACTAATTCTTCTCTGTCTTCTCTCCATGGCTCCCTGACCTTTTCACCCTGGCCTGTTGGGTGCACTCGAACGAACCCATAGCTACCCTGAGGCACAGATCTAGGATCGGCTTACCCTCCCCCAATCCTAACAGGTTGCTCAATGTAATAGTATGGATTAAGACGTAGGCACGTGGAGATATGCACAGTCTTCTCATGTCAGTGTGTGCACACTAACAGGAGTGTGTAATGTGTGCTGTGACTGACTGTTGGTGTGTGTTGGTTGGTGAATCACCCAGCTTGTCAGTCAGGGGCTTCCCTTCACCCAGGGCTTTCCCTGTCAGGGCACCAAACAGAGAGATGACTGGAGGAAAAGAAGAGAGGAGAGGACGGAGGACAGAGCGAGCAGGATAATGATGGCAAATGGTCATTGTTCCAGTCCTGCTAAAGTAATTTCTCCTGCGTTTTATCTCCTGGTGAAGTGTAATCCTCTTGTTGACAAAGTGCTCCTGATGTTTCAATGTGTTTAACGGCTGTAAATGTCATTGAGTAAAAAAGCCTAAGGCAAATCTCGCCCTGCTCTGTGGACAACAAAGTTTAGTATTGTAGTAGTGAAGGGACAGCTCGGCTGGCCTTCCACTCACCCTTCTCATCGCTCTTGTCCCGGATGGCGATGGTGGCGTTGCTAAGGGAGACTGACTGGGCATTGAGGATGTCCGTTCTCATGCCGGGGAATCTGGGCGTGGAGATTAGACGGCCCTCGTAGGAGAACACATAGACCCCCTGTCCCATCCACCAACAGGAAGTGTCTGAGACAGAGACGAGCCAAAACAAAGAGGAGAAAGGGAAGGATAGAGAGATAAAGATGGGGGGGTGATAGAAAGTAGGGTTAGGGACAGAGAGATGGAGAAGAGAATGAGTGAGAGAAAGGAGGGCGCAACAAAGAGGAGAGTGGGAGTGGTAGAAAGGAGAAGAGAGTAACAAACTGCAAGATGGAGCCAAGATATTACAAACATCTCACCAAATAAATAAGAGGGAGTCTGTTAATTTGATTGATATATTCATTCAGTGTATTTGTCAGGGGTCTATCAAGTTCATTTCCATCTACTGTCTCGTTCTCAATCAAATTTCATAACAGAGCGAAGAGGGGATGCCAGAAATCTAAATAGTTTATATTTCATAGGCAACTTGATGAACAAACACTGAGGAGAAATGGAGCATTAGGGTCATTCCATGTCATTTCTGCAAGCCATGTCACCCACCATCTCAGATTCTTCTGATGTCTTTTCTGTATTTGGAAACAGAAAATATTAGCATTCCTGCAAAATGATTTAGTTTAAATATAATTTAAGCTAATTGATTGGACCCAAATTGGCCATTTTAATTTATAGGATTCATATAATATTCAATAAATATAGTACTTAACATCCAATTTGGACCAAACCTTTTTTTTAACATGGAGTAAGACATGAGGAATCCAAAGAAATGGTCAAAAGCCCCACAGACTCCACGCGCCAAACCCATCAACGTCTATACAGTATCAGTTATCTGTGTCTGACAAGCAGCACGGAACTGTGACTCAGAGTATTGTTTCTTCATCCTATGTAATGTATTCTCAGTGAATTTGGTGACGAGGAGGGGGACGGAAGCTTTATTGTTACACTTACCCTGTAAGCAGTCTATGGACAAGGTATGACAGCAACCCATGAAAGCATATTAGGTTTTGTTTACCTGGCAACAGTTTCAAATGCTAACTTTTAGCATTATTGGCATAAATCCAAAATAAGTCAATGGCATCTATATTAGCATTTTTGAGCTTCATATCCAAATCATCTATAGGTAACATCATTGAGTTACACAATCCATTTTTTTTAACATTAGGATGATTTGGATTGCTGTCAATACTTGTCCATAGACTGCTTACAGTTTGTGGTAATCAATATATAATTTTGTAAATTCACCATCTAGTGGTCAGAACCTGGTAATATCAGGATGTAGGATGATGGGACTTAACAATTTCAATGACTCATTTCTCTGAACAAGGAAAAAAACTATTTCATACTCACTGGGAATACATTACATAGGATGAACACATTACATAGGATGAACACATTACATAGGATGAATACATTACATAGGATGAATACATTACATAGGATGAATACATTACATAGGATGAACACATTACATAGGATGAACACATTACATAGGATGAATACATTACATAGGATGAATATATTACATAGGATGGACACATTACATAGAATGAATACATTACATAGGATGAACACATTACATAGGATGAATACATTACATAGGATGAACACATGAATACATTACATAGGATGAACACATTACATAGGATGAACACATTACATAGGATGAACACATTACATAGGATGAATAAATTACATAGGATGAACACATGAATACATTACATAGGATGAACACATGAACACATTACATAGGATGAACACATTACATAGGATGAACAAATTACAAAGGATGAATACATTACATAGGATGAACACATTACATAGGATGAACACATTACATAGGATGAGCACATTACATAGGATGAATACATTACATAGGATGAATACATGAACACATTACATAGGATGAACACATTACATAGGATGAACACATTACATAGGATGAATACATTACATAGGATGAACACATTACATAGGATGAAAACATTACATAGGATGAACACATTACATAGGATGAACACATGAATACATTACATAGGATGAACACATTACATAGTGTGAATACATTACATAGGATGAACACATGAATACATTACATAGGATGATTACATGAATACATTACATAGGATGAACACATTACATAGGATGAACACATGAATACATTACATAGGATGACCACATTACATAGGATGAACACATTACATAGGATTAACACATTACATAGGATGAATACATTACATAGGATGAACACATTACATAGGATGAACACATGAATACATTACATAGGATGAACACATTACATAGTGTGAATACATTACATAGGATGAACACATGAATACATTACATAGGATGAACACATGAACACATTACATAGGATGAATACATTACATAGGATGAACACATTACATAGGATGAACACATTACATAGGATTAACACATTACATAGGATGAATACATTACATAGGATGAACACATGAACACATTACATAGGATGAACACATGCATACATTACATAGGATGAACACATTACATAGGATGAACACATGAACACATTACATAGGATGAACACATTACATAGGATGAACACATTACATAGGATGAACACATGAACACATTACATAGGATGAACACATTACATAGGATGAACACATTACATATGATGAACACATTACATAGGATGAACACATGAACACATTACATAGGATGAACACATTACATAGGATGAACACATTACATAGGATGAATACATTACATAGGATGAACACATTACATAGGATGAAAACATTACATAGGATGAACACATTACATAGGATGAACACATGAACACATTACATAGGATGAACACATTACATAGGATGAACACATTACATAGGATGAACACATGAACACATTACATAGGATGAACACATTACATAGGATGAACACATTACATAGGATGAACACATTACATAGGATGAACACATGCATACATTACATAGGATGAACACATTACATAGGATGAACACATGAACACATTACATAGGATGAACACATTACATAGGATGAACACATGAACACATTACATAGGATGAACACATGAACACATTACATAGGATGAACACATGAACACATTACATAGGATGAACACATGAACACATTACATAGGATGAACACATTACATAGGATGAATACATTACATTGGATGAACACATTACATAGGATGAACACATTACATAGGATTAACACATTACATAGGATGAACACATGAATACATTAAATAGGATGAACACATGAATACATTACATAGGATGAACACATTACATAGGATGAACACATTAC
The DNA here is from genome assembly GCF_045791955.1 of Oncorhynchus clarkii lewisi. Lineage (NCBI taxonomy): Eukaryota > Metazoa > Chordata > Actinopteri > Salmoniformes > Salmonidae > Oncorhynchus > Oncorhynchus clarkii. The sequence continues at coordinate 14,639,600 of NC_092170.1, forward strand.
ATAGGATGAACACATTACATAGGATGAATACATTACATAGGATGAACACATTACATAGGATGAACACATGAACACATTACATAGGATGAACACATTACATAGGATGAATACATTACATAGGATGAATACATTACATAGGATGAACACATTACATAGGATGAACACATGAACACATTACATAGGATGAACACATTACATAGGATGAATACATTACATAGGATGAACACATTACATAGGATGAACACATGAACACATTACATAGGATGAACACATGAACACATTACATAGGATGAACACATGAACACATTACATAGGATGAACACATGAATACATTACATAGGATGAACACATTACATAGGATGAACACATTACATAGGATGAACACATTACATAGGATGAATACATTACATAGGATGAACACATTACATATGATGAACACATGAATACATTAAATAGGATGAACACATGAACACATTACATAGGATGAACACATTACATAGGATGAACACATTACATAGGATGAACACATTACATAGGATGAATACATTACATAGGATGAACACATTACATATGATGAACACATGAATACATTAAATAGGATGAACACATGAACACATTACATAGGATGAATACATTACATAGGATGAACAAACAATACTCTGAGCCACAGCTCCATACTACTTGTCAGAGAGCTGACGCTATAACCTCCTTGTTGGGGTGGGATTGGAGTGGGGTGGGATTGGCGTGGGGTGTGGGGGGTCCGAGTGGGGCTTTTGACCATTTCTTTGGATCCTCGTGTCTTACTCATTGTTATAAAAAAAAGTTTGGTCCAAATCAGATGTTAGGTACTATATTTATTTAATATACTATGAATCCTATAAATTAAAATGGACAATTTGGATGCAATGAATTATCGTATATTTCAACAAAGTAATGTTGCAGGAATGCTCATCTTATCTGTTTCTATCAACATAAACTATTTCAGAACAATCTGAGATGGTGGGAGTTGAAATCCTCTTTCTGGTGCTTTAAGAGGTGGAACAACCCAGAGGAGAGAATGATAAATGTCCATCTCTTTGTTCCCCACTGCAGTCAGGCTTCCATAGCCAGACCTGCTCTGCTAATGGCACACACTCGCACTCTCACACACAGTTCTCACAAACACACACACACACACAGACGCACACACACAGAGTGAGAGAGGGGGAGGGAAAGAAAAGGAGAGGGGGTCCAGAGATCGGCGCAACAGGGAGATAGGCGCAACAGGGAGATAGGTGCAACAGGGAGATAGGTGCAACAGGGAGATAGGTGCAACAGGGAGATAGGTGCAACAGGGAGATAGGTGCAACAGGGAGATAGGTGCAACAGGGAGATAGGTGCAACAGGGAGATAGGTGCAACAGGGAGATAGGTGCAACAGGGAGATAGGTGCAACAGGGAGATAGGTGCAACAGGGAGATAGGTGCAACAGGGAGATAGGTGCAACAGGGAGATAGGTGCAACAGGGAGATAGGTGCAACAGGGAGATAGGTGCAACAGGGATAGGCAATATGGTAAAGACTAAGAAATGGAGGAGGGACAGAATGAGATACAAGGATAAAGAGAGATTTACTTCTCAGCCTGTATAATGAGGCTGACGGTCCCCTCCTTCAGGTCAAAAATGAGAGGTGTGTTCCAGTTCTTAGCACTGGAGGCGTAGCACTGGAGAGAGGTGGTGAGCACTAGGTGACCGTGGGCCGGAGAGGCTTTGGTGACCTGGTCCCTGAACTCCAGAACATCCCCCGCATCATTCACCACGTTCCTCACCTGGGTGATGGATAGAGAGAAAGAGAGAGAGGGACAGTTTAGGAACACACACACACACATACACACACACACACACAGGAACATGCACATGTCGCTCAGATCTTGACCCACAAACACATTGAGTAACAAATCATCTGAAATACTAACAAACTAATTGTAACAAACAGACTAGAGCATACACACACAATACCTATTTTCTGAGACACTCATAGATGTTTCGTCGGTATGGAGGCACTCACGTAAACTCCAGAGTGGATTAACTGTTGATATACACAGGAAGCAGCCCATGTCTAAGCATAGGACAGAAATGCCTGGTGTGGAAACGTACGTCCGCGTGTGTGTTAGGGTTAGGGTTAGGACAGGATGGTTAGGGTTAGGACAGGAGGGTTAGGGTTAGGGTTAGGACAGGAGGGGACAGAAATGCCTGGTTTGGAAACGTACGTCCGCGTGTGTGTTAGGGTTAGGGTTAGGACAGGAGGGTTAGGGTTAGGGTTAGGACAGGAGGGTTAGGGCTAGGGTTAGGACAGGAGGGTTAGGGTTAGGACAGGAGGGGACAGAAATGCCTGGTGTGGAAACGTACGTCTGCGTGTGTGTTAGGGTTAGGGTTAGGGTTAGGACAGGAGGGTTAGGGTTAGGGTTAGGGTTAGGACAGGAAGGTTAGGGTTAGGGTTAGGGTTAGGACAGGAGGGGACATAAATGCCTGGTGTGGAAACGTACGTCCGCGTGTGTGTTAGGGTTAGGGTTAGGGTTAGGACAGGAGGGTTAGGGTTAGGACAGGAGGGTTAGGGTTAGGGTTAGGACAGGAGGGTTAGGGTTAGGGTTAGGACAGGATGGGACAGAAATGCCTGGTGTGGAAACGTACGTCCGCGTGTGTGTTAGGGTTAGGGTTAGGACAGGAGGGTTAAGGTTAGGGTTAGGACAGGAGGGTTAGGGTTAGGGTTAGGACAGGAGGGTTAGGGTTAGGGTTAGGACAGGAGGGTTAGGGTTAGGGTTAGGGTTAGGACAGGAGGGTTAGGGTTAGGGTTAGGGTTAGGACAGGAGGGTTAGGGTTAGGGTTAGGACAGGAGGGTTAGGGTTAGGGTTAGGGTTAGGACAGGAGGGGACAGAAATGCCTGGTGTGGAAACGTACGTTAGGGTTAGGGTTAGGGTTAGGGTTAGGACAGGAGGGGACAGAAATGCCTGGTGTGGAAACGTACATTAGGGTTAGGGTTAGGGTTAGGGTTAGGGTTAGGACAGGAGGGGACAGAAATGCTTGGTGTTTCTACTTTTTCACCCATTAGGATAAAAATGTTCTTCCACATTTCCCCTGTGAATGAATGAATGAAATGTGGTTTTCCACCAGCAGGTAAAAGGTGTGGTGGGTATTTATTTAACGGTTTAAACATCATCCTTCTTTAACCCCCACTAACAACCCAAATTTACTCACCAAACAACCAGGAATAAAAATGTTTAACCGCGAAGTGGTAAATTTAGCCGCCTGATTCACAAACCATTGGCAGATGTGCACTTTTAAAAAAAAGAGAGGGAGAGAAAAAAAACCTGCAAGCCTGAAAATAAATGGCTGAAGACACAGGTTTGTTTGGTTAACGCAAACAGTGCTCAGTGAGGGTTGTCTATGGTGAGAGTGCACGTGTGTGTGCGTATGCGCTTATCCACGTGTGTGTGTCCGTTACAGAGTGTGTGCGCATGGGGGTGTGTTGACCGCGTGTAAACGCTACCTTGTGGTTTCTGAAGTTTAAACACACTCTGTGACGGAGGCTGCTATACAGGCTAACCATTGTCACTGGTCCACACTGGGAGGCTTATAGCATAATGTATAGCCAGCCACAAGTACCCAGGCCTGGGGAATAGTCTGGCCCTTTAAAATAGCCTGTTAACTTCACCTCACTTGCGTCTGCCTCTCACACCGGCCCATTCACCCTCAGTTAGCTGTCTCATTAATTCATTTAGGCTCGGGGACTGTTTGGCTTCTTAGGTGAAGTAAAGATTAAGACTTTTTCTGGAGGTTTAAACAATCATATGGCATAAGGAACCGAAACACCTGCATGGTTCTCCTCTTGGTGAGGGTGATCTGTGTGTTCTGCCTGCATGGTCCTCCTCTTGGTGAGGGTGATCTGTGTGTTCTGCCTGCATGGTCCTCCTCTTGGTGAGGGTGATCTGTGTGTTCTACCTGCATGGTTCACCTCTTGGTGAGGGTGATCTGTGTGTTCTACCTGCATGGTCCTCCTCTTGATGAGGGTGATCTGTGTGTTCTACCTGCACGGTCTTCCTCTTGGTGAGGGTGATCTGTGTGCTCTGCCTGCATGGTTCACCTCTTGGTGAGGGTGATCTGTATATTCTAGCTGCATGGTCCTCCTCGTGGTGAGGGTGATCTGTGTGTTCTACCTGCATGGTCCTCCTCTTGGTGAGGGTGATCTATGTGTTCTACCTGCATGGTCCTCCTCTTGGTGAGGGTGATCTATGTGTTCTACCTGCATGGTCCTCCTCTTGGTGAGGGTGATCTGTGTGTTCTACCTGCATGGTCCTCCTCTTGGTGAGGGTGATCTGTGTGTTCTACCTGCATGGTCCTCCTCTTGGTGAGGGTGATCTGTGTGTTCTACCTGCACGGTCTTCCTCTTGGTGAGGGTGATCTGTGTGTTCTGCCTGCATGGTCCTCCTCTTGGTGAGGGTGATCTGTGTGTTCTACCTGCATGGTTCACCTCTTGGTGAGGGTGATCTGTATATTCTAGCTGCATGGTCCTCCTCGTGGTGAGGGTGATCTGTGTGTTCTACCTGCATGGTCCTCCTCTTGGTGAGGGTGATCTATGTGTTCTACCTGCATGGTCCTCCTCTTGGTGAGGGTGATCTATGTGTTCTACCTGCATGGTCCTCCTCTTGGTGAGGGTGATCTGTGTGTTCTACCTGCATGGTCCTCCTCTTGGTGAGGGTGATCTGTGTGTTCTACCTGCATGGTCCTCCTCTTGGTGAGGGTGATCTGTGTGTTCTACCTGCATGGTTCACCTCTTGGTGAGGGTGATCTGTGTATTCTAGCTGCATGGTCCTCCTCTTGGTGAGGGTGATCTGTGTGTTCTACCTGCATGGTCCTCCTCTTGGTGAGGGTGATCTGTGTGTTCTACCTGCATGGTCCTCATCGTGGTGAGGGTGATCTGTGTGTTCTACCTACATGGTCCTCCTCTTGGTGAGGGTGATCTGTGTGTTTTACCTGCATGGTTCTCCTCTTGGTGAGGGTGATCTGTGTGTTCTACCTGCATGGTCCTCCTCTTGGTGAGGGTGATCTGTGTGTTCTACCTGCATGGTCCTCCTCTTGGTGAGGGTGATCTGTGTGTTCTACCTGCATGGTCCTCCTCTTGGTGAGGGTGATCTGTGTGTTCTACCTGCATGGTCCTCCTCTTGGTGAGGGTGATCTGTGTGTTCTACCTGCATGGTCCTCCTCTTGGTGAGGGTGATCTGTGTGTTCTACCTGCATGGTTCACCTCTTGGTGAGGGTGATCTGTGTATTCTAGCTGCATGGTCCTCCTCTTGGTGAGGGTGATCTGTGTGTTCTACCTGCATGGTCCTCCTCGTGGTGAGGGTGATCTGTGTGTTCTACCTACATGGTCCTCCTCTTGGTGAGGGTGATCTGTGTGTTTTACCTGCATGGTTCTCCTCTTGGTGAGGGTGATCTGTGTGTTCTACCTGCATGGTCCTCCTCTTGGTGAGGGTGATCTGTGTGTTCTACCTGCATGGTCCTCCTCTTGGTGAGGGTGATCTGTGTATTCTACCTGCATGGTCCTCCTCTTGGTGAGGGTGATCTGTGTGTTCTACCTGCATGGTCCTCCTCTTTGTGAGGGTGATCTGTGTGTTCTAACTGCATGGTCCTCCTCTTGGTGAGGGTCCCTGTGAGCTGCGTGCCGTCTGCTGACCAGTGTTAGGCTTCTCCAACACATACGACCACTAGAGAGAGACAGAGAGAGAGAGAGACAAAGCGAGAGAGACAGACAAAGAAAGAGAGAGAGACAAAGCGAGAGAGAGACAGACAAAGCGAGAGAGAGAGAGACAAAGCAAGAGAGAGACAGACAAAGAAAGAGAGAGAGAGACAGACAGACAAAGCGAGAGAGAGACAGACAAAGAAAGAGAGAGAGAGAGAGACAGACAGACAAAGAAAGAGAGAGAGAGAGACAGACAAAGAAAGAGAGAGACATACAAAGAAAGAGAGAGAGAGACAGACAAAGAAAGAGAGACAGACAGACAAAGAAAGAGAGAGAGAGAGAGAGAGACAGACAAAGAAAGAAAGAGAGAGACAGACAGACAGAGAGACAGAGAAGGAAAGAGGAAGTTAGAGAGAGACAGAGAGAGATTGTTGAGTAAATGGCAAAAAAAATGTATTTGGTAGTACTGTACTTAATCAATGCACAATTTCAAACAATAAGACAGATACTGTGCAGCCACAAAGGGCTATAAGGGGTACAGTAAGCCAGGGCGGCTAGGGATAGAGAGAGGGGTGGGGGTGAACAGGGATAGGTGCAGTATGGGGGTAGTGGGGGGTTTGGTTGGGTGCATGACAGCCCCCCCCCCCCCCCCCCCATGTAAACTGTGTGTAAGAGACACGGGTTGAGTCAGGGCCCAGACACTGAGCTGTGATGAACTGTGAGACACTGAAGGAGCGTTCAGGCCTGCCAAGTCCAGCACTCGCGCTCGTAAACATGCACTCTGCTATCCTCATCTATTACAACTAGCCAGAGTTATGGGGGGGGGGGGGGGGGGGGGGGGGGGGGGGGGTGCATGAGCACACAATCAAGAGCCAAAGAGTGATTACCCAAACCTTTTCCTTTCTTTCAAAAGTTATATTTTACTTGTGAGTGTGTGTATGTGTGTGTGTGTGTAGTGGAGTTATTTTGGTGTATTGGTGTGAGTCAGTGACACCCATCGAGGCAGCTGAGAAGAGGCTGCAGCTCCTACCAACTCCCCAGCCTGCCGTTTGGAACACACCACACCACCACGACAACAGTTACTCACTAAGGCCACTAGAACACCCCCCCCCCCCCCCCCCCCCCTCCTCTCCAAGATATTCCTTCGCACTCTTTTCTTCTCTCACTGCTCTCTCTCTCCTCTCTCTTAGCGTTCTGCAGAGTATCACACAAAGCCTATTCTGTTATTTGGCTTCTGGTTTAGAAATCCAGCCTGTCAGAGGGCTTATGATTGAGTTGAGATAGTTTCAAATCAAATCAAATCAAATTTTATTTGTCACATACACATGGTTAGCAGATGTTAATGCGAGTGTAGCGAAATGCTTGTGCTTCTAGTTCCGACAATGCAGTAATAACAAGTAATCTAACTAACAATTCCAAAACTACTGTCTTGTACACAGTGTAAGGGGATAAAGAATATGTACATAAGGATATATGAATGAGTGATGGTACAGAGCAGCATAGGCAAGATACAGTAGATGGTATCGGGTACAGTATGTACAAATGAGATGAGTATGTAAACAAAGTGGCATAGTATAGTATAAAGTGGCTAGTGATACATGTATTACATAAGGATACCGTCGATGATATAGAGTACAGTATATACGTATGCGTATGAGATGAATAATGTAGGGTAAGTAACATTTATATAAGGTAGCATTGTTTAAAGTGGCTAGTGATATATTTACATCATTTCCCATCAATTCCCATTATTAAAGTGGCTGGAGTTGAGTCAGTGTCAGTGTGTTGGCAGCAGCCACTCAGTGTTAGTGGTGGCTGTTTAACAGTCTGATGGCCTTGAGATAGAAGCTGTTTTTCAGTCTCTCGGTCCCAGCTTTGATGCACCTGTACTGACCTCGCCTTCTGGATGATAGCGGGGTGAACAGGCAGTGGCTCGGGTGGTTGATGTCCTTGATGATCTTTATGGCCTTCCTGTGACATCGGGTGGTGTAGGTGTCCTGGAGGGCAGGTAGTTTGCCCCCGGTGATGCGTTGTGCAGACCTCACTACCCTCTGGAGAGCCTTACGGTTGAGGGCGGTGCAGTTGCCATACCAGGCGGTGATACAGCCCGCCAGGATGCTCTCGATTGTGCATCTGTAGAAGTTTGTGAGTGCTTTTGGTGACAAGCCGAATTTCTTCAGCCTCCTGAGGTTGAAGAGGCGCTGCTGCGCCTTCTTCACGATGCTGTCTGTGTGAGTGGACCAATTCAGTTTGTCTGTGATGTGTATGCCGAGGAACTTAAAACTTGCTACCCTCTCCACTACTGTTCCATCGATGTGGATAGGGGGGTGTTCCCTCTGCTGTTTCCTGAAGTCCACAATCATCTCCTTAGTTTTGTTGACGTTGAGTGTGAGGTTGTTTTCCTGACACCACACTCCGAGGGCCCTCACCTCCTCCCTGTAGGCCGTCTCATCGTTGTTGGTAATCAAGCCTACCACTGTTGTGTCGTCCGCAAACTTGATGATTGAGTTGGAGGCGTGCGTGGCCACGCAGTCGTGGGTGAACAGGGAGTACAGGAGAGGGCTCAGAACGCAACCTTGTGGGGCCCCAGTGTTGAGGATCAGCGGGGAGGAGATGTTGTTGCCTACCCTCACCACCTGGGGGCGGCCCGTCAGGAAGTCCAGTACCCAGTTGCACAGGGCGGGGTCGAGACCCAGGGTCTCGAGCTTGATGACGAGCTTGGAGGGTACTATGGTGTTGAATGCCGAGCTGTAGTCGATGAACAGCATTCTCACATAGGTATTCCTCTTGTCCAGATGGGTTAGGGCAGTGTGCAGTGTGGTTGAGATTGCATCGTCTGTGGACCTATTTGGGCGGTAAGCAAATTGGAGTGGGTCTAGGGTGTCAGGTAGGGTGGAGGTGATATGGTCCTTGACTAGTCTCTCAAAGCACTTCATGATGACGGATGTGAGTGCTACGGGGCGGTAGTCATTTAGCTCAGTTACCTTAGCTTTCTTGGGAACAGGAACAATGGTGGCCCTCTTGAAGCATGTGGGAACAGCAGACTGGTATAGGGATTGATTGAATATGTCCGTAAACACACCGGCCAGCTGGTCTGCGCATGCTCTGAGGGCGCGGCTGGGGATGCCATCTGGGCCTGCAGCCTTGCGAGGGTTAACACGTTTAAATGTCTTACTCACCTCGGCTGCAGTGAAGGAGAGACCGCATGTTTTCGTTGCAGGCCGTGTCAGTGGCACTGTATTGTCCTCAAAGCGGGCAAAAAAGTTATTTAGTCTGCCTGGGAGCAAGACATCCTGGTCCGTGACTGGGCTGGGTTTCTTCCTGTAGTCCGTGATTGACTGTAGACCCTGCCACACGTCTCTTGTGTCTGAGCCGTTGAATTGAGATTCTACTTTGTCTCTGTACTGGCGCTTAGCTTGTTTGATAGCCTTGCGGAGGGAATAGCTGCACTGTTTGTATTCGGTCATGTTACCAGACACCTTGCCCTGATTAAAAGCAGTGGTTCGCGCTTTCAGTTTCACACGAATGCTGCCATCAATCCACGGTTTCTGGTTAGGGAATGTTTTAATCGTTGCTATGGGAACGACATCTTCAACGCACGTTCTAATGAACTCGCACACCGAATCAGCGTATTCGTCAATGTTGTTATCTGACGCAATACGAAACATCTCCCAGTCCACGTGATGGAAGCAGTCTTGGAGTGTGGAGTCAGCTTGGTCGGACCAGCGTTGGACAGACCTCAGCGTGGGAGCCTCTTGTTTTAGTTTCTGTCTGTAGGCAGGGATCAACAAAATGGAGTCGTGGTCAGCTTTTCCGAAAGGGGGGCGGGGCAGGGCCTTATATGCGTCGCGGAAGTTAGAGTAACAATGGTCCAAGGTCTTTCCTCCCCTGGTTGCGCAATCGATATGCTGATAAAATTTGGGGAGTCTTGTTTTCAGATTAGCCTTGTTAAAATCCCCAGCTACAATGAATGCAGCCTCCGGATAAATTGTTTCCAGTTTGCAGAGAGTTAAATAAAGTTCGTTCAGAGCCATCGATGTGTCTGCTTGGGGGGGGATATATACGGCTGTGATTATAATCGAAGAGAATTCTCTTGGTAGATAATGCGGTCTACATTTGATTGTGAGGAATTCTAAATCAGGTGAACAGAAGGATTTGAGTTCCTGTATGTTTCTTTCATCGCACCATGTCACGTTAGTCATAAGGCATACGCCCCCGCCCCTCTTTTTACCAGAAAGATGTTTTTTCCTGTCTGCGCGATGCGTGGAGAAACCTGTTGGCTGCACCGCTTCGGATTGCGTCTCTCCAGTAAGCCACGTTTCCGTGAAGCAAAGAACGTTACAGTCTCTGATGTCCCTCTGGAATGCTACCCTTGCTCGGATTTCATCAACCTTGTTGTCAAGAGACTGGACATTGGCAAGAAGAATGCTAGGGAGTGGTGTGCGCTGTGCCCGTCTCCGGAGTCTGACCAGAAGACCGCCTCGTTTCCCTCTCTTTCGGAGTCGTTTTTTTGGGTCGCTGCATAGGATCCACTCCGTTGTCCTGTTTGTAAGGCAGAACACAGGATCCGCGTCGCGAAAAACATATTCTTGGTCGTACTGATGGTGAGTTGATGCTGATCTTATATTCAGTAGTTCTTCTCGACTGTATGTAATGAAACCTAAGATGACCTGGGGTACTAATGTAAGAAATAACACGTAAAAAAACAAAAAACTGCATAGTTTCCTAGGAACGCGAAGCGAGGCGGCCATCTCTCTGAGCTTGCAGTTGTGTTTTTTCAACCTGTTAGGGTGCGTGTGAGAGAGAGATCTCAGTGTTGATGGATGATATTTGGGGCTTGATTTATGGAGGTCAGATTAGCAATGCCAAACTTAAACAGCTAGCTACACAAGAACCAGGACTGTAGTGTGTTAAAGGGAACTCTCCTGCTTCCCCACTCAGTCTCGTCCGTCGCTCTTTACCCTTCTTTCTCAACTATGTCTCTCATTCTCCACCGTCTCTCTCTTTACCCCTCACTACCCTGTCTCTGTACCCCTATCTAGCCCACCTCTGTCTCTTCTTTACTCCTCCCTAACTCCTTTCACCCCTTCCCTCTCTCCTGTCTTTGTCCACAGTCTAAATTAGGGACATTCCTCCATGTGCACCCAAAGACAGCGATGACCTTCCCTTGGTGATCTTTAACCCCTGACCCCTCTGCCTCAGCCCCTTCCATTGTGCAGGTGGCTGGCAGGGCTCACCAGCTTTACCAGCCATCCCTTTTTTCTGTCCACCCCTCTCCTCTGGTCTAGTCTGTGACCCCTGACCTCTATGCCTCAGCTCTTCCCTGTGTGCAGGTGGCTGGCAGGGCTGAGGCTGCTTGCAGAGGGAGAAACTGCTAACACTAACATTACCCTAACGCTGCCTGTTAGAGATTGGACGGGACGCCAAGTGCTGCGCTGCACAAATAAGGTCTGTGTTGGTTTCATGTGCTGAGGTGTGGCTTTATATACGGTCTCAACCAGCACTTTGGGGCTCACTCTCTCTCTCTCTCTCTCTCTCTCAGAGTGGCCGGTGGCCACGGTCAAAGCAGAGGATTTCCTTGGTCAGCTTTCTCCCTAGTAGTACTGTATCAGGACCCAAAATAGCCACACAAAAAAATTAAGAGACTCTCTTTACCAAAAAAAAAAGACTCTCTTTACCAATCTGGACAATACATTTCTTGTTAAACTCATATCAAATGGTGGTGTTTTCTGTCATTTCGCTTCTGCACTGCCTGCCCCTTTTACCTCTACCGCGCTCTCCCTCCTTCCTCATAGATCCTGCCATAGAAATGACTTTCCTTATTTTTCGCTGTGCGCGTGCATGTGTCTGCTGCAAAGATAAACAGGGTCCGGCCACATAAAGGCCGCTGCAGGGCTTTGAAGTGTACTTTTATATACCTTTCGTCCAAACATCAGGGCCGTGCTTGGACAGGCTCCACCGCCAACGAGAGCCTACACGCTTCAAATAATAATACCCCATCTACTCTTCAGCAAACATCCAAGCCGCTCCATTTAGAGCTCCCCTGAGGGAGAGGAGGGGGCGGAGGGGGGAGAGGGGGGTCAGAGATGCAGCTGAATGTATACACATGATATCAGCCTGAGAAGCATTTTTGGATTTGTGCTTACCTAATACTTTTAACACATTGGGACATTTGACTCCTGCTGCAGCAAGCATACGTTTGTGCGTGTATGAGAAGGAGAGAACACAGATTTAAATGTATATAAGACAGATGGTAGGGTGTGTAAATGTAATGTATTCACAGTGTGAGTTAGTGTGTGTGTGTGAGATGTGTGTGTGTGTGTGTGTGTGTGTGTGTGTATGTGTGTGTCTAAAAGGTGAGAATCCCCGGGATCTCAGTTGCACTTTTGTCTGAGTTGTCAGGCAGTGAGTGAGTTTAGGACACTGGGGGGAGTCCTGTAGCTCTCGTGAGAGAAGAGTTTACTCTACCTCTTTCTGCTCCCTTCTCATTCTACCCTCCTCCCCTCCCCCTCATGAATAACCTCCCTTTCACTCTCCTTTCTCTACCTTTATCTTTCCCCAGGACTCCCCCTATCACTCTCTCTCTCTTTCTCTCACAAAAGGTGTCAGCATTAGGTAGAACTGTGGCAAGTGTTTCCCAAAAGCACAGAGTCCAATTATGGCCCTCTTTAAGATCCCGGGGGTCCACTCCACAACATAGATCTGTCGACATACTGTCTCCAGACTGCAGGAGTAAATCAGGACCTGTCCAGACCTGGAGCACTGCTGGTTCACCTCTGGGCCACAGAGCTCCACTCCAGGACTCTCTGCTCTCAACCACAATTCACTATTAGGAAGGTCTCAGCCATAGACAACCATAGAGAGCTTGAGCCATAGACAACCATAGAGAGCTTGAGCCATAGACAACCTTAGAGAGCTTCAGCCATAGACAACTATAGAGAGCTTCAGCCATAGACAACTATAGAGAGCTTCAGCCATAGACAACCATAGAGAGCTTCAGCCATAGACAACCGTAGAGAGCTTCAGCCATAAACAACCATAGAGTGCTTCAGCCATAGACAACCATAGAGATCTTCAGCCATAGACAACTATAGAGAGCTTCAGCCATAGACAACCATAGAGAGCTTCAGCCATTGACAACCGTAGAGAGCTTCAGCCATAGACAACCATAGAGTGCTTCAGCCATAGACAACCATAGAGAGCTTTAGCCATAGAGAGATGAGTGATAGAGGGTGAAATAGGGAAGAGAGGAGCGAGGGAAGGGGAGAGAAGGATGAGAGGAGGGATATAAGGGCTGAAAGGGGATGAGAGGAGCGATGGAGGCGGATCAGTCAGCAGCAGATTTGCTGACTAGTTTGATTGGAGCCAAAAGGAATGATCCTGGCCCTGCTTCAACCACTCTGCTCTCTCCTTGAGAACACTGGACTAGCTAGGGGATATTCACAATCACTCTGGAAACTGGGGAGGGAGAGAGAGGGGGGAGCAGCAGGAGAAGGGGAAAGCCCTGTGAAGAAGAAGGGTGGAGGGTTGCTGGTAAGGGTCTGCTCTGGTCACTGAGCCCTGTCTATAATGGGCAGCTTTGTGGCCAGAGGGAAGGTGACAGACATGACGTGGAGCTCTGCTGAGGTCTGTGGGAGAGAGAGGGGGGAGGAGAGAAAGAGAGACCCCTAGCTCTTACAATGAGCTCATGCACACAGACAGCACACAGCAGCATAACACTATACAACATACACACTGCAGCATAACACTATACAACATACACACTGCAGCATAACACTATACAACATACACACTGCAGCATAACACTATACAACATACACACTGCAGCATAACACTATACAACATACACACTGCAGCATAACACTATACAACATACACACTGCAGCATAACACTATACAACATACACACTGCAGCATAACACTATACAACATACACACTGCAGCATAACACTATACAACATACACACTGCAGCATAACACTATACAACATACACACTGCAGCATAACACTATACAACATACACACTGCAGCATAACACTATACAACATACACACTACAGCATAACACTATACAATATACACACTGCAGCATAACACTATACAACATACACACTGCAGCATAACACTATACAACATACACACTGCAGCATAACACTATACAACATACACACTGCAGCATAACACTATACAACATACACACTGCAGCATAACACTATACAACATACACACTGCAGCATAACACTATACAACATACACACTGCAGCATAACACTATACAACATACACACTGCAGCATAACACTATACAACATACACACTACAGCATAACACTATACAACATACACACTGCAGCATAACACTATACAACATACACACTGCAGCATAACACTATACAACATACACACAGCAGCATAACACTATACAACATACACACTGCAGCATAACACTATACAACATACACACTGCAGCATAACACTATACAACATACACACTGCAGCATAACACTATACAACATACACACAGCAGCATAACACTATACAACATACACACTGCAGCATAACACTATACAACATACACACTGCAGCATAACACTATACAACATACACACTGCAGCATAACACTATACAACATACACACTGCAGCATAACACTATACAACATACACACTGCAGCATAACACTATACAACATACACACTGCAGCATAACACTATACAACATACACACTGCAGCATAACACTATACAACATACACACTGCAGCATAGCACTATTCAACATACACACTGCAGCATAACACTATACAACATACACACTGCAGCATAACACTATACAACATACACACTGCAGCATAACACTATACAACATACACACTGCAGCATAACACTATACAACATACACACTGCAGCATAACACTATACAACATACACACTGCAGCATAACACTATACAACATACACACTGCAGCATAACACTATACAACATACACACTGCAGCATAACACTATACAACATACACACTGCAGCATAACACTATACAACATACACACTACAGCATAACACTATACAACATACACACTACAGCATAACACTATACAACATACACACTGCAGCATAACACTATACAACATACACACTACAGCATAACACTATACAACATACACACTGCAGCATAACACTATACAACATACACACTGCAGCATAACACTATACAACATACACACTGCAGCATAACACTATACAACATACACACTGCAGCATAGCACTATACAACATACACACTGCAGCATAACACTATACAACATACACACTGCAGCATAACACTATACAACATACACACTGCAGCATAACACTATACAACATACACACTGCAGCATAACACTATACAACATACACACTGCAGCATAACACTATACAACATACACACTGCAGCATAACACTATACAACATACACACTACAGCATAACACTATACAACATACACACAGCAGCATAACACTATACAACATACACACTGCAGCATAACACTATACAACATACACACTGCAGCATAGCACTATACAACATACACACTGCAGCATAGCACTATACAACATACACACTGCAGCATAACACTATACAACATACACACTGCAGCATAACACTATACAACATACACACTGCAGCATAACACTATACAACATACACACTGCAGCATAACACTATACAATATACACACTGCAGCATAACACTATACAACATACACACTGCAGCATAGCACTATACAACATACACACTGCAGCATAACACTATACAACATACACACTGCAGCATAACACTATACAACATACACACTGCAGCATAACACTATACAACATACACACTGCAGCATAACACTATACAACATACACACTGCAGCATAACACTATACAACATACACACTGCAGCATAACACTATACAACATACACACTGCAGCATAACACTATACAACATACACACTGCAGCATAACACTATACAACATACACACTGCAGCATAGCACTATACAACATACACACTGCAGCATAACACTATACAATATACACACTGCAGCATAACACTATACAATATACACACTGCAGCATAACACTATACAACATACACACTGCAGCATAACACTATACAACATACACACTGCAGCATAACACTATACAACATACACACTGCAGCATAACACTATACAACATACACACTGCAGCATAACACTATACAACATACACACTGCAGCATAACACTATACAACATACACACTGCAGCATAACACTATACAACATACACACTGCAGCATAACACTATACAACATACACACTGCAGCATAACACTATACAACATACACACTGCAGCATAACACTATACAACATACACACTGCAGCATAACACTATACAACATACACACTGCAGCATAACACTATACAACATACACACTGCAGCATAACACTATACAACATACACACTGCAGCATAACACTATACAACATACACACTGCAGCATAACACTATACAACATACACACTGCAGCATAACACTATACAACATACACACTGCAGCATAACACTATACAACATACACACTGCAGCATAACACTATTCAACATACACACTGCAGCATAGCACTATACAACATACACACTGCAGCATAGCACTATACAACATACAGTTGAAGTCAAAAGTTTACACACACTTAGGTAGGAGTCATTAAAACTCGTTTTTCAACCACTCCACAAATTTCTTGTTAACAAACTACAGTTTTGGTAAGTCGGTTAGGACATCTACTTTGTGCATGACACAAGTAATGTTTCCAACAATTGTTTACAGACAGATTATTTCACTTATAATTCACTGTATTACAATTCCAGTGGGTCAGAAGTTTACATACACTAAGTTGACTGTGCCTTTAAACAGCTTGGAAAATTCCAGAAAATTATGTCATGGCTTTAGAAATTTATGATAGGCTAATTTACATCATTTGTCAATTGGAGGTGTACCTGTGGATGTATTTCAAGACCTACCTTCAAATGCAGTGCCTCTTTGCTTGACATCATGGGAAAATCCAAGAAATCAGCCAGTCAACCTCAGAAAAAAAATTGTAGACCTCCACAAGACTGGTTCATCCTTGGGAGCAATTTCCAAACGCCTGAAGGTACCACGTTCATCTGTACAAGTATAAATACCATGGGACCACGCAGCCGTCATACCGCTCAGGAAGGAGACGCCTTCTGTCTCCTAGAGATGAACGTACTTTGGTGCGAAAAGTGCAAATCAATCCCAGAACAACAGCAAAGGACATTGTGAAGATGCTGGAGGAAACAGGTACAGAAGTATCTATATCCACAGTAAAACGAGTCCTATATCGACATAACCTGAAAGGCCGCTCAGCAAGGAAGAAGCCATTGCTCCAAAACCGCCATAAAAAAGCCAGACTACGGTTTGCAACTGCACATGGTGTCAAAGATCATACTTTTTGGAGAAATGTCCTCTGGTCTGATGAAACAAAAATATAACTGTTTGTCCATAATGACCGTCGTTATGTTTGGAGGAAAAAGGGGAAGGCTTGCAAACTGAAGAACACCATCCCAACCGTGAAGCACGGGGGTGGCAGCATCATGTTGTGGGGCCGCTCAGCAAGGAACACAATACAACATATAATGCTCGCATGATCATTCAAAGAAGTAAAGGATATACACACACCTGTCTAGAGAGTTAACATGGGTGTGTTAACCTGATTCACCTCACTGACTTGTTCTTTCCCTCTTTAACGTCACTGACTTGTTCTACTGACTTGTTCTACTGACTTGTTATTTCCCTCTTTAACGTCACTGACTTGTTCTACTGACTTGTTCTGTCCCTCTTTAACGTCACTGACTTGTTCTACTGACTTGTTCTTTCCCTCTTTAACGTCACTGACTTGTTCTACTGACTTGTTCTTTCCCTCTTTAACGTCACTGACTTGTTCTACTGACTTGTTCTTTCCCTCTTTAACGTCACTGACTTGTTCTACTGACTTGTTCTTTCCCTCTTTAACGTCACTGACTTGTTCTACTGACTTGTTCTTTCCCTCTTTAACGTCACTGACTTGTTCTACTGACTTGTTCTTTTCCTCTTTAACGTCACTGACATGTTCTTTCCCTCTTTAACGTCACTGATTTGTTCTACTGACTTGTTCTTTCCCTCTTTAACGTCACTGACTTGTTCTTTCCCTCTTTAACGTCACTGACTTGTTCTACTGACTTGTTCTACTGACTTGTTCTTTCCCTCTTTAACGTCACTGACTTGTTCTTTCCCTCTTTAACGTCACTGACTTGTTCTACTGACTTGTTCTACTGACTTGTTCTTTCCCTCTTTAACGTCACTGACTTGTTCTTTCCCTCTTTAACGTCACTGACTTGTTCTACTGACTTGTTCTACTGACTTGTTCTTTCCCTCTTTAACGTCACTGACTTGTTCTACTGACTTGTTCTTTCCCTCTTTAACGTCACTGACTTGTTCTACTGACTTGTTCTTTCCCTCTTTAACGTTACTGACTTGTTCTACTGACTTGTTCTTTTCCTCTTTAACGTCACTGACTTGTTCTACTGACTTGTTCTTTCCCTCATTAACGTCACTGACCGCTATCATTTGTGAAAGTAGCACTTTGTCCCCTCCCCCTAGTCTTTTCATTGTCTGGATCCCTCTTTCTTGTAAGTTCAAACTCAAGCGGTGTTCCACAGACTATGGGTTCCAGCATGCAACCACCTACACACGCAGGCATACATACAAAGATACACACTTCAACAGAGACACACACTTGTACACACACAAGAAGATAAACTCAGTGACTCACTCAAACACAAGCCCTCTTACACACACAGACAACAGACCAGTCAGACAACATTGCCGCCCTCTTTAGGGAACATTTGCTCCCGCCCTCCGTTTCACTGCACATACGTTTGCCATTAAGATTGGCAGGTGCTGTGAGCCTGCCGCTTCTCCCTACTGCTGTAACGTGCCACAGCGAGCTGCAGGGAAAAATACTTCAAACTGATCTCAAAGACATGGAGGCGGTAACTCCTCAAATCCCCCATCCTCACTACAGCACCAGCCAGAGAGGCAAACTTCTCTCTTATAGATAAAGAGAAAGATGGTGATTTTAAATAACAGATCGGTCCTCCCTTCACCCTTGCCCTGAGTTCTCTCCACCTGGAGCAGTACTTTGGGCTGGGGGCTGTAGGGAGGACTTGGCTGGGACTGCAGAGGGGACTGGACTGGTCTGGGGCAGGGAAGGGGTTAATGACACATGTTTGGGCTAATGGCTCCCAGCGGAGCTATCTGCTGATTCAGCCCCATTACATCAGACGCATTAAATATGTCTGCACTGACCGCTGCAGACAGGCCTGCTTCTCCTCACAGCACGCTAATCGGCAGGGTGGCATGTCCCCCATCTCCCAGGTCTCCCCCTCCTGAAGGCCTCCCTACTCTAAAGGGAGAGAATAAAGGAGGGGGACAGAGTGAGAAAGAAGGAGAGAGCAAGTGCGCGTGTGTGTGTGTGGGGTTCCCCTTTATCACTGTTTAAACTCACGGTCTCGCTCGGAAGACCTAGTCTAGCATTGGCTTAACTTAATAAAGTTAGTTAGCCTAGCTCTGGTCTATCATCGACAGTGTGGCTAATTCTATAAATCAACGTGGCTAACATTTGGCTAACCTATAGCTATTAGGTACACCAGTGTGGCTAGCCTATAGCTTGGCTAACATGATAAATCAGTTTGGCTACTGGAGAGCTGGCGGCTTGAAGAGTCCAGCTGGCCTCAGTTAGCCTCAGTGTTCCTGAGAGACGTCCTGGCAGGGCAGGTATGGGGTGTAAATCCCTACACGAACCCTCACATTAATGTACACTACCACACAGGCATGGACAGACACACACGTGCGCACACACACAAGCACGAACGTGTGTATGCACGCATGTGCGAGCTCGCACACACACAATCTTGATGGCACTCATAACTCAATATTTTGTCGATCCGCTGGACAGGGTTGATGAGAGCGGTTAATAAATAGCAGCATAGCATCTCCGTCTGATTGATGCACACTGAGGAAGGGAGTCGGACCATTAGAAGACCCATAGAGCATTTCCTGTACACACACACCATCTTTCTCTCTCTGTTCCCCAAACTCTGCCAGCTGCAAGAAGCACCAAACAAACAGCAAGCCCAATAAAGGGGAGCCTAATTCTGCTGCTAG
Source organism: Oncorhynchus clarkii lewisi (assembly GCF_045791955.1). Taxonomy (NCBI): domain Eukaryota; kingdom Metazoa; phylum Chordata; class Actinopteri; order Salmoniformes; family Salmonidae; genus Oncorhynchus; species Oncorhynchus clarkii. The sequence continues at coordinate 14,659,532 of NC_092170.1, forward strand.
TAGAACAGTGTGTGTGTGAAGGCACAGACATCAATGGAGTCTAACACTCATGGCTTGTTCTCTGCAGACATCCACAAACAAGGAGAACAATGCTCACATTTTCCACTGTTATTATTACTGTATCTAGTGTCACAGCCGTGTCATTATTCTTGTAAGTAGTGTAAGAAAGGCTAAAAGTAATCCATGTGTTGAGGTGGAGGATGGAGAGGTGGAGGAGGTAGAGGTGGAGGGTGGCCCATCAATCTCTCAGCAGATTAGGAGGAGTTGTAAACATTGCTCTGCAGTGACCCGGGCCCCCCTCACAGGCACATGGAGCTGGGGCTGTAGTAGCTGGGCTGTGTTGGGTTGTGCTTTGTGATCTGGGTTGGTACTTTGGCCTGTGCTGAACTGACATGGCAAGGCTTGGATGTGTTCTGGGATGTACTGGTTCGTGCTGGGGGCAGGAGGTGAGGAGGTAAGGGGCTGGAGGTGAGGGGCTGGAGGTGAGGAGGTATGGGGCTGGAGGTGAGGGGCTGGAGGTGAGGAGGTAAGGGGCTGGAGGTGAGGAGGTAAGGGGTTGGAGGTGGAGGAGCTGGAGGTGAGGGGCTGGAGGTGAGGGGCTGGAGGTGAGGGGCTGGAGGCGTGGAGGTAAGAAGCTGGAGGTGAGGGGCTGGAGATGAGGAGGTAAGGGGCTGGAGGTGAGGGGCTGGAGGTGAGGAGGTAAGGGGCTGGAAGTGAGGGGCTGGAGGTGAGGAGGTAAGGGGCTGGAGGTGAGGAGGTAAGGGGTTGGAGGTGAGGGGCTGGAGGTGAGGAGGTAAGGAGCTGGAGGTGAAGAACTGGAGCTTCCAGATAAGGAGAGGAGCTGTAGGGACGAGCTGACCCTGTTTAGAACACCTCGCCAAGGTGGAGGGGGTGGGGGCGCTGACCCCGTACAAACCAACCCCTCCTTTGGCCTTGTCCACCCCTCCCCAGGGGCAATCCATCATACTAAACACACACATACAACCGTCTGCCAGACCTAAAACTATATCTGTAGATAAAAGTCTTTAAGTGGGAGTAGAGAGGCAAAATGTCAAGGGCTCTTTGGGAGCAAAATGATGTGCATCTCTTTCTAATAAAGCCTGGCCCACTGCATTAAATTACACGCTATCAAACAGAACCAAGACTCAGGCCCATAAAAGAGCTGCTTTGAAACGTCCCATGGCACCGCATAGTCTGAGCTTCCTTAATCACACTGAGACTCACACACACGCACTGCTCCGACCCTCTGTCTGTCTGCCCACTGTCTCAGAGAGAGAGACACACACACAAACACACACACTTGCATGAATGCACACACACACACACACACACACACACACACACACACACACACACACACACACACACACACACACACACACACACACACACACACACACACACACACACACACACACACACAAGCGCACTGATCCACTTTTCACTGTTTTTTTGTGTAACCAGTCACCTGTGAGGAGAGCATATCTGTGTGCAAAACTCAAGTGGCACTCTATTCTCAGCCTCTGGTCAAGACTAGTGTACTACATAAGGAATAGGGTGTAATTTAAGATACAGCTTGTGTATTTTGTACCCCGGCAATAGGAACTTATTCAGTAAGATTGTAAAATAAACCAGCAGTCAGGAAGGCCTAGTTCATCAGCACTGGAAGAGCTCTCCACAGAATCCCTTTCACATTAGCTTCTCTCTGCCTCTCTTTGCTGTGGCACTTTTTCGTCAAAGTGAGGGTATTTCGAGGTTCAAAAATTCAGGAGCCCGGCTTGTGTGTGAGAAAGAGAGAGCGAGAGAGCACGTGTGTGTGATGCAGAGCATTCTAGAGGGAGCCAGGATTGCGTCCTCTCAGTGAAATTCAATGCCTTAATAACACTGTATCCATGACACATCCCAACTACGTTTCCGTCTGTCAAAAGAAATGACACAATAAAGGTTCCAACTCCCGTCTACCTAGAGACCATCTTTCAGTCTCCGCTAAACGTGAAACATTAAGCCATTCTTAGAAACTGTCTATAATAACACACAATAGTCTGTATATAGAAGTAAAAGCTGGAGATAAACATAGGCTGGTGAAAAGCAGGTCATCTCTCTGCATTGTAATATAGGCTTGGCTCCCAAAGACACAGATCCTTGGCCTGGGGGTTGTATCGAGTGGCACAAGTCAGAGATTTGGCAGGATAGGAGAGGGTAATGATATACACATGGCTTCATGCTGGAGCCTCAACACAGTAACCATAGACACATGCTGGGGCCTCCTGGGACTCATCAGCAGGGCACAGCTGTGTGCCCGCCAGCAGAATTCAATTAGCACCACTCAGTTGGGGGCACTACACAGTTGGGGGCACCACTCAGCTACGAGCACCAATCAGCTAGGGGCACCACTCAGCTACGGGCACTACTCAGCTACGGGCACCATTCAGCTACGGGCACCACTCAGCTAGAGGCACCACTCAGCTAGGGGCACCACTAAGCTGGGGGCACTACTCAGCCAAGGGCACCACTCAGCTGGGGGCACTACTCAGCTAAGGGCCCCACTCAGTTGGGGGCACTACTCAGCTGGGGGCACTACTCAGTTGGGGGCACTACTCAGTTGGGGGCACTACTCGGCTAGGGACACCACTCAGCTAGGGCATCATTCAGCTAGGTGCACTACTCAGTAGGGGCACTACTCAGTAGGGGCACTACTCAGCTAGGGGCACCACTCAGTTGGGGGCACGACTCAGCTCGGGGCAATACTCAGTTGGGGGCACTACTCAGTTGGGGGCACTACTCAGTTGGGGGCACTACTCAGTTGGGGGCACTACTCAGTTGGGCGCACTACTCAGCTAGGGGCACTACTCAGTTAGGGCACTACTCAGCTAGGGGCACAACTCAGTTGGGGCACAACTCAGCTAGGGGCACCACCCTGTTGGGAGCACCACTCAGCTAGGAGCACTACACAGTTGGGGGCAAAACTCAGTTGGGGGCACTACTCAGCTAGGGACACCACTCAGCTAGGGGCACCAGTCAGCTAGGGGCACCACTCAGCTAGGGGCACTACTCAGCTAGGGGCACTACTGAGTTGGGGCACTACTCAGCTAGGGGCACCACTCAGTTGGGGCACTACTCAGCTAGGGGCAATAGTCAGTTGGGGGCACTACTCAGCTGGGGGCACTACTCAGTTGGGGGCACTACTCACCTAGGGGCACCACTAAGTTGGGGGCACTGCTCAGCTAGGGGCACTACTCAGCTCAGGGCACCACTAAGTTGGGGGCACTACTCAGCTAGGGGCACCACTCAGTTGGGGCCAAGACTCAGCTCGGGGCAATACTCAGTTGGGGGCACTACTCAGTTGGGGGCACCACTAAGTTGGGGGCACTACTCAGTAGGGGCACTACTCAGTAGGGGCACCACTCAGCTAGGGGCACCACTAAGTTGGGGGCACTACTCAGCTAGGGGCACTACTCAGCAAGGGGCACTACTCAGCTCAGGGCACCACTAAATTGGGGGCACTACTCAGCTCAGGGCACCACTAAGTTGGGGGCACTACTCAGCTAGGGGTATAACTCAGCACGAGCCACTACTCAGTTCGGGGCACTACTTAGTTGAGGGCACTACTCAGTTGGGGGCACAACTCAGTTGGGGGCACTACTCAGCTGGGGCACTACACAGCTAGGGGCACAACTCAGCAGGGGGCACCACTTAGTTGGGGGCACTACTCAGTTGGGGTTACTACTCAGTTGGGGGCACTACTCAGCTAGGGCCACTACTCAGTTGGGGCACTACTCAGCTGGGGGCACCACCCAGTTGGGAGCACCACTCAGCTAGGGGCACTACTCAGTTGGGGCACTACTCAGCTAGGGGCACTACTCAGCTAGGGGAACCACCCAGTTGGGAGCACCACTCAGCTAGGGGCACTACTCAGCTAGGGGCACTCCTCAGCTAGGGGCACTACTCAGTTGGGGCACAACTCAGCTGGGGGAACTACTCAGGTGCGGCACCACTCAGCTAGGGGCACTACTCAGCTACGGGCAACACTCAGCTAGGGGCAGCACTCAGCTAGGGGCACTACTCAGCTAGGGGCACAACTCAGCTAGGGGCACTATTCAGCTAGGGGCACCACTCAGTTGGGGGCACTACTCAGTAGGGGCACTACTCAGTTATGGGGCACCACTCAGTTAGGGGCACTACTCAGCGAGGGGCACTACCCAGCTAGGGGCACTACTCAGTTAGGTGTACTACTCAGCTAGGGGTACTACTCAGCTGGGGGAACTACTCAGTGAGGGGCACTACCCAGCTAGGGGCACTACTCAGCTAGGGGTACTACTCAGCTGGGGGCACCACTCAGTTGGGAACACCACTCATGTGGGGCACCACTCAGCTACGGGCACCACTCAGCTACGGGCACCACTCAGCTAGGGGCACTACTCAGCAAGGGGCACTACTCAGTTGGGGGCACCACTAGGTTGGGGGCAAGACTCAGCTTGGGGCAATACTCAGTTGGGGGCACCACTAGGTTGGGGGACACTACTCAGCTAGGGGCACTACTCAGCAAGGGGCACTACTCAGCTCAGGGCACCACTAAATTGGGGGCACTACTCAGCTCAGGGCACCACTAAGTTGGGGGCACTACTCAGCTAGGGGTATAACTCAGCACGAGCCACTACTCAGTTCGGGGCACTACTTAGTTGAGGGCACTACTCAGTTGGGGGCACAACTCAGTTGGGGGCACTACTCAGCTTGGGCACTACACAGCTAGGGGCACAACTCAGCAGGGGGCACCACTTAGTTGGGGGCACTACTCAGCTAGGGCCACTACTCAGTTGGGGCACTACTCAGCTGGGGGCACCACCCAGTTGGGAGCACCACTCAGCTAGGGGCACTACTCAGTTGGGGCACTACTCAGCTAGGGGCACTACTCAGCTAGGGGAACCACCCAGTTGGGAGCACCACTCAGCTAGGGGCACTACTCAGCTAGGGGCACTCCTCAGCTAGGGGCACTACTCAGTTGGGGCACAACTCAGCTGGGGGAACTACTCAGGTGCGGCACCACTCAGCTAGGGGCACTACTCAGCTACGGGCAACACTCAGCTAGGGGCAGCACTCAGCTAGGGGCACTACTCAGCTAGGGGCACAACTCAGCTAGGGGCACTATTCAGCTAGGGGCACCACTCAGTTGGGGGCACTACTCAGCTAGGGACAATACTCAGTTGGGGGCACTACTCAGTAGGGGCACTACTCAGTTATGGGGCACCACTCAGCTAGGGGCACTACTCAGCGAGGGGCACTACCCAGCTAGGGGCACTACTCAGTTAGGTGTACTACTCAGCTAGGGGGTACTACTCAGCTGGGGGAACTACTCAGCGAGGGGCACTACCCAGCTAGGGGCACTACTCAGCTAGGGGTACTATTCAGCTGGGGGCACCACTCAGTTGGGAACACCACTCATGTGGGGCACCACTCAGCTACGGGCACCACTCAGCTACGGGCACCACTCAGCTAGGGGCACTACTCAGCAAGGGGCACTACACAGCAAGGGGCACTACTTAGTTGGGGGCACTACTCAGTTGGGGGCACTACTCAGTTGGGGGCACTACTCAGCTAGGGGCACTACTCAGCTAGGGGCACCACTCGGTTGCGGGCACTACTCAGCTGGGGCACTAACCAGCTGGGGGCACTACTCAGTTGGGGGCACTACTCAGCTAGGGGCACTACTCAGTTGGGGGCACCACTCAGTTGGGGTCACTACTCAGCTAGGGCACCACTCAGGTGGAGGCACTACTCAACCAAGGGCACCACTCAGCTATGGCACCACTAAGCTAGGGGCAACACTCAGCTAGGGGCACTACTCAGCAAGGGGCACTACTTAGTTGGGGGCACTACTCAGTTGGGGGCACTACTCAACTAGGGGCACTACTAGGCTAGGGGCACTACTCAGCTAGGGGCACTACTCAGTTGGGGGCACTACTCAGCTAGGGGCACTACTCAGCTAGGGGCACCACTCGGTTGCGGGCACTACTCAGCTGGGGCACTAACCAGCTGGGGGCACTACTCAGTTGGGGGCACTACTCAGCTAGGGGCACTACTCAGTTGGGGGCACCACTCAGTTGGGGTCACTACTCAGCTAGGGCACCACTCAGCTAGGGGCACTACTCAGCAAGGGGCACTACACAGCAAGGGGCACTACTTAGTTGGGGGCACTACTCAGTTGGGGGCACTACTCAGTTGGGGGCACTACTCAGCTAGGGGCACTACTCAGCTAGGGGCACCACTCGGTTGCGGGCACTACTCAGCTGGGGCACTAACCAGCTGGGGGCACTACTCAGTTGGGGGCACTACTCAGCTAGGGGCACTACTCAGTTGGGGGCACCACTCAGTTGGGGTCACTACTCAGCTAGGGCACCACTCAGGTGGAGGCACTACTCAACCAAGGGCACCACTCAGCTATGGCACCACTAAGCTAGGGGCAACACTCAGCTAGGGGCACTACTCAGCAAGGGGCACTACTTAGTTGGGGGCACTACTCAGTTGGGGGCACTACTCAACTAGGGGCACTACTAGGCTAGGGGCACTACTCAGCTAGGGGCACTACTCAGTTGGGGGCACTACTCAGCTAGGGGCACTACTCAGCTAGGGGCACCACTCGGTTGCGGGCACTACTCAGCTGGGGCACTAACCAGCTGGGGGCACTACTCAGTTGGGGGCACTACTCAGCTAGGGGCACTACTCAGTTGGGGGCACCACTCAGTTGGGGTCACTACTCAGCTAGGGCACCACTCAGGTGGAGGCACTACTCAACCAAGGGCACCACTCAGCTATGGCACCACTAAGCTAGGGGCAACACTCAGCTAGGGGCACTACTCAGCAAGGGGCACTACTTAGTTGGGGGCACTACTCAGGTGGGGGCACTACTCAACTAGGGGCACTACTAGGCTAGGGGCACTACTCAGCTAGGGGCACTACTCAGTTGGGGGCACTACTCAGTTGGGGGCACTACTCAGCTAGGTGCACTACTCACCTAGGGGCACTACTCAGCTAGGGGCACTACTCAGCTAGGGACACTACTCAGTTGGGGGCACTACACAGTTGGGGGCACTACTAAGTTGGGGGCACTACTCAGCTAAGGGCACTACCCAGCTAGGGGCACTACTCAGTTGGGGGCACTACTCAGCTAGGGGCACTACTCAGCTAGGGGCACCACTCAGCTACGGGAACCACTGAGCTAGGGGCACCACTCAGCTAGGGGCACCACTAAGCTGGGGGAACTACTCAGGTGCGGCACCACTCAGCTGGGGGCACTACTCAGCTACGGGCAACACTCAGCTAAGGGCAGCACTAAGCTAGGGGCACTACTCAACTAGGGGCACAACTCAGCTAGGGGCACTATTCAGCTAAGGGCACCACTCAGTTGGGGGCACTACTCAGCAAGGGACAATACTCAGTTGGGGGCACTACTCAGTAGGGGGCACTACTCAGTTGGGGGCACTACTCAGTTGGGGGCACTACTCACCTGGGGGCACTACTCAGTTGGGGGCACTACTCAGCTGGGGACACTACTCAGCTGGGGACATTACTCAGTTGGGGGAACCACTCAGTGAGTGGGCACAACTCAGCAGGGGGCTCTACTCAGCTAGGTGCACTACTCAGCTGGGGACACTACTCAGTTGGGAGAACCACTCAGTGAGTGGGCACAACTCAGCTGGGGGCTCTACTCAGCTAGGTGCAGTACTCAGCTAGGTGCACTACTCAGGTGGGGCACCACTCAGCAACGGGAACCACTCAGCTAGGGGCACCACTCAGCTACGGGAACCACTCAGCTAGGGGCACCACTCAGCTAGGGGCACCACTCAGCTAGGGGCACTACTCAGCTAGGGGCACTACTCAGTTGGGGCACAACTCAGCTAGGTGCACTACTCAGGTGGGGCACCACTCAGCTACGGGAAAAACTCAGCTAGTGGCACCACTCAGCTAAGGGGCACCACTCAGCTAGGGGCACCACTCAGCTAGGAGCACCACTTAGCTAGGGGCACCACTCAGCTAGGGGCACTACTCAGTTGGGGCACAACTGAGCTAGGGGCACTACTCAGCTGGGGGCACTACTCAGTTGGGGGCACCACTTAGTTGTGGCACTACTGAGCTAGGGGCACTACTCAGCTAGGGGCACTACTCAGTTGGGGCACAACTCAGCTAGGGGCACCACTCAGTTGGGGCATCACTCAGTTGGGGCATCACTCAGTTGGGGCACTACTCAGCTGGGGGCACTACTCAGTTGGGGGCATCACTCAGTTGGGGCACTACTCAGCTGGGGGCACTACTCAGTTGGGGGCACTACTCATTTGGGGCACAACTCAGCTGGGGACACTACTCAGCTGGGGACACTACTCAGTTGGGGGCACTACTCAGCTGGGGACACTACTCAGTTGGGGCACTACTCAGCTGGGGACACTTCTCAGTTGGGGGAACCACTCAGTTGGGGGCACCACTCAGTTGGGGCACTACTCAGCTGGGGGCACTACTCAGTTGTGGCACTACTCAGCTAGGGGTACTACTCAGCTGAGGGCATCACCCAGTTGGCAGCACTATTCAGCTAGGGGCACTACTCAGCTAGGAGCACTACTCAGTGAGGGGGAACAACTCAGCTGGGGGCACTACTCAGGTGGGGCACTACTCAGCTAGGGGCACTACTCAACTAGGGGCACTACTCAGGTGGGGCACCACTCAGCTACGGGAACCACTCAGCTAGGGGCACTACTCAGCTAGGGGCACTACTCAGCTAGGGGCACTACTGAGCTAGGGGCACTACTCAGCTGGGGGCACTACTCAGTTGGGGGCACTACTCAGCTACGGGAACCAATCAGCTAGGGGCACCACTCAGCTAGGGGCACCACTCAGTTGGGGCACAACTCAGCTGGGGACACTACTCAGCTGGGGACACTACTCAGCTGGGGGCACTACTCAGTTGGGGCACAACTCAGCTGGGGACACTACTCAGCTGGGGACACTACTCAGCTGGGGGCACTACTCAGCTGGGGACACTACTCAGTTGGGGACACTACTCAGCTGGGGACACTACTGAGCTGGGGACACTACTCAGCTGGGGACACTACTCAGCTGGGGACACTACTCAGTTGGGGGAACCACTCAGTTGGGGCACTACTCAGCTGGGGGCACTACTCAGTTGTGGCACTACTCAGCTAGGGGTACTACTCAGCTGAGGGCATCAACCAGTTGGGAGCACTATTCAGCTAGGGGCACTACTCAGCTAGGAGCACTACTCAGTGAGGGGGAACAACTCAGCTGGGGGCACTACTCAGGTGGGGCACTACTCAGCTAGGGGCAATACTCAACTAGGGGCACTACTCAACTAGGGGAACTACTCAGGTGGGGCACCACTCAGCTACTGGAACCACTCAGCTAGGGGCACTACTCAGCTAGGGGCACCACTTAGTTGGGGCACTACTGAGCTAGGGGCACTACTCAGTTGGGGGCACCACTCAGCTACGGGAACCAATCAGCTAGGGGCACCACTCAGCTAGGGGCACCACTCAGCTGGGGACACTACTCAGCTGGGGACACTACTCAGTTGGGGGCACTACTCAGCTGGGGCCACTACTCAGTTGGGGGCACTACTCAGGTGGGGCACTACTCAGCTAGGGGCACTACTCAGGTGGGGCACCACTCAGCTACGGGAACCACTCAGCTAGGGGCACTACTCAGCTAGGGGCACCACTTAGTTGGGGCACTACTGAGCTAGGGGCACTACTCAGCTGGGGACACTACTCAGTTGGGGGCACTACTCAGCTACGGGAACCAATCAGCTAGGGGCACCACTCAGCTAGGGGCACCACTCAGTTGGGGCACAACTCAGCTGGGGACACTACTCAGCTGGGGACACTACTCAGTTGGGGGCACTACTCAGTTGGGGGCACTACTCAGTTGGGGGCGCTACTCAGCTAGGGGCACCACTCAGCTAGGGGCACTACTCAGTTGGGGCACTACTCAGCTAGGGGCACTACTCAGTTGGGGGCACTACTCAGCTGGGGGCACGACTCAGTTGGGGCACTACTCAGCTAGGGGCACTACTCAGTTGGGGGCACTACTCAGCTGGGGACACTACTCAGTTGGGGGCACTACTCAGCTGGGGACACTAGTCAGTTGGGAACCCTACTCAGCTGGGGACACTACTCAGCTGGGGACACTACTGAGTTGGGGGAACCACTCAGTTGGGGCAGTACTCAGCTGGGGGCACTACTCAGTTGGGGGAACCACTCAGTTGGGACACTACTCAGCTGGGGGCACTACTCAGTTGGGGGCACAACGCAGCTAGGGGCGCTACTCAGCTAGGGGCACTACTCAGCTGGGGGCACTACTCAGTTGGGGGAACTACACAGCTAGGGGCACTACTCAGCTGGGGGCAGCAGTACCGACTATACCTTTAGCACCACTCAGCTAAGCGTCTCCTGCGGCCAACAGTAACAGCAGCAGAATGAGTTAGGGCCAGCCACCGGAGGACTGGGGGGGGGTCAAAGATCAGGGGGTGAGGTGGTGACACATCTCCCATAAGTGTGAAGTGTGTGTATTATTTTTGTGCGTGAAAGATAGCGTGGGTGTAGTACTCCATCTATGAGTGTGTGTTTGTGTGTGTTTGTGTGTGTATGCGTGTGTGTGTTGAGGGGAGGGTTGAGAGAGAGCGAGAGAGAGGTTATTAATTCTCCTGAGCAGCGGCACTCGTGGCAGATTCTAATTAGAGGGGCACCACTCAGCTAGGGGCACTACTCAGCTAGGGGCACTACTCAGTTGGGGCACAACTCAGCTAGTGGCACCACTCAGCTAAGGGGCACCACTCAGCTAGGGGCACCACTCAGCTAGGAGCACCACTTAGCTAGGGGCACCACTCAGCTAGGGGCACTACTCAGTTGGGGCACAACTGAGCTAGGGGCACTACTCAGCTGGGGGCACTACTCAGTTGGGGGCACCACTTAGTTGTGGCACTACTGAGCTAGGGGCACTACTCAGCTAGGGGCACTACTCAGTTGGGGCACAACTCAGCTAGGGGCACCACTCAGTTGGGGCATCACTCAGTTGGGGCATCACTCAGTTGGGGCACTACTCAGCTGGGGGCACTACTCAGTTGGGGGCATCACTCAGTTGGGGCACTACTCAGCTGGGGGCACTACTCAGTTGGGGGCACTACTCATTTGGGGCACAACTCAGCTGGGGACACTACTCAGCTGGGGACACTACTCAGTTGGGGGCACTACTCAGCTGGGGACACTACTCAGTTGGGGCACTACTCAGCTGGGGACACTTCTCAGTTGGGGGAACCACTCAGTTGGGGGCACCACTCAGTTGTGGCACTACTCAGCTAGGGGTACTACTCAGCTGAGGGCATCACCCAGTTGGCAGCACTATTCAGCTAGGGGCACTACTCAGCTAGGAGCACTACTCAGTGAGGGGGAACAACTCAGCTGGGGGCACTACTCAGGTGGGGCACTACTCAGCTAGGGGCACTACTCAACTAGGGGCACTACTCAGGTGGGGCACCACTCAGCTACGGGAACCACTCAGCTAGGGGCACTACTCAGCTAGGGGCACTACTCAGCTAGGGGCACTACTGAGCTAGGGGCACTACTCAGCTGGGGGCACTACTCAGTTGGGGGCACTACTCAGCTACGGGAACCAATCAGCTAGGGGCACCACTCAGCTAGGGGCACCACTCAGTTGGGGCACAACTCAGCTGGGGACACTACTCAGCTGGGGACACTACTCAGCTGGGGGCACTACTCAGTTGGGGCACAACTCAGCTGGGGACACTACTCAGCTGGGGGCACTACTCAGCTGGGGACACTACTCAGTTGGGGACACTACTCAGCTGGGGACACTACTGAGCTGGGGACACTACTCAGCTGGGGACACTACTCAGCTGGGGACACTACTCAGTTGGGGGAACCACTCAGTTGGGGCACTACTCAGCTGGGGGCACTACTCAGTTGTGGCACTACTCAGCTAGGGGTACTACTCAGCTGAGGGCATCAACCAGTTGGGAGCACTATTCAGCTAGGGGCACTACTCAGCTAGGAGCACTACTCAGTGAGGGGGAACAACTCAGCTGGGGGCACTACTCAGGTGGGGCACTACTCAGCTAGGGGCAATACTCAACTAGGGGCACTACTCAACTAGGGGAACTACTCAGGTGGGGCACCACTCAGCTACTGGAACCACTCAGCTAGGGGCACTACTCAGCTAGGGGCACCACTTAGTTGGGGCACTACTGAGCTAGGGGCACTACTCAGTTGGGGGCACCACTCAGCTACGGGAACCAATCAGCTAGGGGCACCACTCAGCTAGGGGCACCACTCAGCTGGGGACACTACTCAGCTGGGGACACTACTCAGTTGGGGGCACTACTCAGCTGGGGCCACTACTCAGTTGGGGGCACTACTCAGGTGGGGCACTACTCAGCTAGGGGCACTACTCAGGTGGGGCACCACTCAGCTACGGGAACCACTCAGCTAGGGGCACTACTCAGCTAGGGGCACCACTTAGTTGGGGCACTACTGAGCTAGGGGCACTACTCAGCTGGGGACACTACTCAGTTGGGGGCACTACTCAGCTACGGGAACCAATCAGCTAGGGGCACCACTCAGCTAGGGGCACCACTCAGTTGGGGCACAACTCAGCTGGGGACACTACTCAGCTGGGGACACTACTCAGTTGGGGGCACTACTCAGTTGGGGGCACTACTCAGTTGGGGGCGCTACTCAGCTAGGGGCACCACTCAGCTAGGGGCACTACTCAGTTGGGGCACTACTCAGCTAGGGGCACTACTCAGTTGGGGGCACTACTCAGCTGGGGGCACGACTCAGTTGGGGCACTACTCAGCTAGGGGCACTACTCAGTTGGGGGCACTACTCAGCTGGGGACACTACTCAGTTGGGGGCACTACTCAGCTGGGGACACTAGTCAGTTGGGAACCCTACTCAGCTGGGGACACTACTCAGCTGGGGACACTACTGAGTTGGGGGAACCACTCAGTTGGGGCAGTACTCAGCTGGGGGCACTACTCAGTTGGGGGAACCACTCAGTTGGGACACTACTCAGCTGGGGGCACTACTCAGTTGGGGGCACAACGCAGCTAGGGGCGCTACTCAGCTAGGGGCACTACTCAGCTGGGGGCACTACTCAGTTGGGGGAACTACACAGCTAGGGGCACTACTCAGCTGGGGGCAGCAGTACCGACTATACCTTTAGCACCACTCAGCTAAGCGTCTCCTGCGGCCAACAGTAACAGCAGCAGAATGAGTTAGGGCCAGCCACCGGAGGACTGGGGGGGGGTCAAAGATCAGGGGGTGAGGTGGTGACACATCTCCCATAAGTGTGAAGTGTGTGTATTATTTTTGTGCGTGAAAGATAGCGTGGGTGTAGTACTCCATCTATGAGTGTGTGTTTGTGTGTGTTTGTGTGTGTATGCGTGTGTGTGTTGAGGGGAGGGTTGAGAGAGAGCGAGAGAGAGGTTATTAATTCTCCTGAGCAGCGGCACTCGTGGCAGATTCTAATTAGATTACCCATCTCAGGGCAGAGATGTGAGCCAGCAGGCCGGGCCAGGTTAGGTGTGTGTGTGTGTTTGTGTGTGTGTGTGACCCTGGTGTAGTACACACACTGTTTATTGGGAAGCATGGCAGGAGAGTACTGACTGGAGAAGCACTAACAACACATATACTTACTCCTGTCAAAGGGTAAAATGTCTGGCTCTTACTTTTTTACATAATACCTTAGTTTTCCTACACACACAAACACACACATACACACACATACACACACATACACACACACACATACACACACATAAATAGGGCTGTGACATAATTGAATAACCGTGTAACTGATGGGTATGGATAAAGACCATAATTTTTAAAAAATTGCCCTAGATTCATTTTAGGATTTTTTGTTGTTGTATTAACTTTATTTTCATGTAGATAAATGTTACCTAATAGCAGGGAGTGATTACAAATGATTATAAGTAATTATTTTGCTAACTTAGTCTGTTTAACTTTCTCCTCATCTTTCCAACCTTGCTTTGATGCTTAAGCAGCTAAGCTAGATGCTTGGGGTATAGAGCGGTATAGGCTATGGCACTTCAGTAAAAAATATATATATATATTTGATGTGTGGACTTTCTTTTATACAATGCATGTTTTCATCGCTTGCTAGTAAATAAATGAGTCGGTCTTCTTTAAAAAAAAGGTTGGGTGTACAGTGCCTTGCGAAAGTATTCGGCCCCCTTGAACTTTGCGACCTTTTGCCACATTTCAGGCTTCAAACATAAAGATATAAAACTGTATTTTTTTGTGAAGAATCAACAACAAGTGGGACACAATCATGAAGTGGAACGACATTTATTGGATATTTCAAACTTTTTTAACAAATCAAAAACTGAAAAATTGGGCGTGCAAAATTATTCAGCCCCCTTAAATTAATACTTTGTAGCGCCACCTTTTGCTGCGATTTCAGCTGTAAGTCGCTTGGGGTATGGCTCTATCAGTTTTGCACATCGAGAGACTGACATTTTTTCCCATTCCTCCTTGCAAAACAGCTCGAGCTCAGTGAGGTTGGATGGAGAGCATTTGTGAACAGCAGTTTTCAGTTCTTTCCACAGATTCTCGATTGGATTCAGGTCTGGACTTTGACTTGGCCATTCTAACACCTGGATATGTTTCTTTTTGAACCATTCCATTGTAGATTTTGCTTTATGTTTTGGATCATTGTCTTGTTGGAAGACAAATCTCCGTCCCAGTCTCAGGTCTTTTGCAGACTCCATCAGGTTTTCTTCCAGAATGGTCCTGTATTTGGCTCCATCCATCTTCCCATCAATTTTAACCATCTTCCCTGTCCCTGCTGAAGAAAAGCAGGCCCAAACCATGATGCTGCCACCACCATGTTTGACAGTGGGGATGGTGTGTTCAGCTGTGTTGCTTTTACGCCAAACATAACGTTTTGCATTGTTGCCAAAAAGTTCAATTTTGGTTTCATCTGACCAGAGCACCTTCTTCCACATGTTTGGTGTGTCTCCCAGGTGGCTTGTGGCAAACTTTAAACGACACTTTTTATGGATATCTTTAAGAAATGGCTTTCTTCTTGCCACTCTTCCATAAAGGCCAGATTTGTGCAATATACGACTGATTGTTGTCCTATGGACAGAGTCTCCCACCTCAGCTGTAGATCTCTGCAGTTCATCCAGAGTGATCATGGGCCTCTTGGCTGCATCTCTGATCAGTCTTCTCCTTGTTTGAGCTGAAAGTTTAGAGGGACGGCCAGGTCTTGGTAGATTTGCAGTGGTCTGATACTCCTTCAATTTCAATATTATCGCTTGCACAGTGCTCCTTGGGATGTTTAAAGCTTGGGAAATCTTTTTGATTCCAAATCCGGCTTTAAACTTCTTCACAACAGTATCTCGGACCTGCCTGGTGTGTTCCTTGTTCTTCATGATGCTCTCTGCGCTTTTAACGGACCTCTGAGACTATCACAGTGCAGGTGCATTTATACGGAGACTTGATTACACACAGGTGGATTGTATTTGTCATCATTAGTCATTTAGGTCAACATTGGATCATTCAGAGATCCTCACTGAACTTCTGGAGAGAGCTTGCTGCACTGAAAGTAAAGGGGCTGAATAATTTTGCACGCCCAATTTCTTAAAGTAATGATGGACTGTCGTTTCTCTTTGCTTATTTGAGCTGTTCTTGCCATAATATGAACTTAGTCTTTTACCAAACAGGGCTATCTTCTGTATACCCACCCCTACCTTGTCACAACACAACTGATTGGCTCAAACGCATTAATAATGAAAGAAATTCCACAAATTAATTTTTACCAAGGCACACCTGTTAATTGAAATGCATTCCAGGTGACTACATCATGAAGCTGGTTTAGACAATGCCAAGCGTGTGCAAAGCTGTCATCAAGGCAAAGGGTGGCTACTTTTAAGAATCTCAAATATAAAATATGTTTATTTGTTTAACACTTTTGGTTACTACATGATTCCATGTGTTATTTCATAGTTTGATGTCTTCACTATTATTCTACAATGTAGAAAATATTAAAATAAAGAAAAACCTTTGAATGAGTAGGTGTGTGCAAACTTTTGACAGGTACTGTAAGTATTCAGACCCTTTACTCAGTACTTTGTTGAAGCACATTTGGCAGCATTTACAGCCTTGAGTCTTCTTGGGTATGACACTACAAGCTTGGCACACCTGTATTTGGGGAGTTTCTCTCATTCTTCTCTGCAGATCCTCTCAAACTCTGTCAGGTTGGGTGGGGAGGGTTGCTGCACAGCTATTTTCAGGTCTCTCCAGAGATGTTCGGTCGGGTTCAAGTCTTGGCTCTGGTTGGGCCACTCAAGGACATTCACTCCTGCGTTGTCTTGGCTGTGTGCTTAGGGTCATTGTCCTTGTCCTTTCCCTCGATCCTGACTAGTTTACCAGTCCCTGCCGCTGAAATACATCCCCAAAGCATGATGCTGCCACCACGCTTCACCACAGGGATGGTGCCAGATTTCCTCCAGACGTGATGCTTGGCATTCAGGCCAAATAATGAAACCAAGATAGAACTAGACCAGATAATCTTGTTTATCATGGCCTGTGAGTCCTTTAGGTGCCTTTTAGCAAACTCCAAGTGGACTGTCATGTGCCTTTTACTGAGGAGTGGCTTCCATCTGGCCATTCTACCATAAAGGCCTGATTGGTGGAGCGCTGCAGAGATGGTTGACCTCTTCTCCACAGAGGAACTATAGAGCTCTGTCAGAGTGACCATCAGGTTCTTGGTCACCTCCCAGATCAAGGCCCTTCTACCCCGATTGCTCAGTTTGGCCGGGCGGACAGCTCTAGGAAGTCTTGGTGGCTCTAAACTTCTTCCATTGAAGAATGAGGCACTGTGTTCTTGGGGACCTTCAATGCTACAGACATTTTTTGGTACCCTTCCTCAGATCTGTGCCTCTACACAAACATGTCTCGGATGTCTACGGACAATTCCTTCAACCTCATTGCTTGGTTTTTGCTCTGACATGCACTGTCAAAAGTGAGACCTGATATGGACAGGTGTGTGCCTTTCCAAATCATGTCCAATCAATTGAATTTACCACAGGTGGACTCCAAACAAGTTGTAGAAACATCTCAAGGATGATCTATGGAAACAGGATGCACCTGAGCTCAATTTCGAGTCTCATCAGTCTGGGTCCTAGCAATTCATTTATGTTACAGTCATTTACGTTCTTATTCTCGGAGTGGAAATGTTGTTTGCAGAGTTCACAACCTGCTACACTTATGAGAAACACGGTTTGGTTTATTTCATAACATAATTTACGCGCTCCATGTGAGCATGTGTCTGGTTTCTCTTTCCTGTTAATGTTGACTGAGCACGCATAGAAGTACATGGCCTACTTCTCGCAAATGTCAAATGTAGGAAAGTGCCCAGTTGGGCTTCTAATTTTTTTCTTCACCTCACACAGTAAGTCAACTTAGTCCGTTTTTTTTATCTATTCAAATGATAATAAATAGTTACAGTACTTAAAAATATTTCCAACACTCTAAACAGGCTATGGACATGTTGCGTGTATTTTAATGATTGTCAATTTCATATTCATACTATATAATAGCTGTCCCCTTCATACTTTCCTTTTCAATTCATTATCTTCAAGCCTACTTTTGGAAAGCCCAATACGTTTTAAGGAAAGGAGAAATATTTGCTCGTGTCTGATATACGCTGGTGGCTTTGATTGACGGGTGCTTTTGCTGGGGTGTGGGTTTGCTGATTCTCTATAGTCTATTCAGAAAATGTCCCAAAGTAACCTGTGTGGACTCAATCTCTTTAATAAGATTCAAATTCTCCTGTGAAAGGCCCATTTTCAGTAGCTTAGTCTACATTATTCATCTAATTACGGCGTCCTCGCTTGCCACTGCCATCGAATGACCGCAGTAGCAGGGTTTGTGATATGCGAATATTTCGGGGAAAGTGTGAGAACCTATCGGACTTCGTTTGAACAGTTTTGTGCTTCGAAATAGGATCTGTATTTAAATTTGTTATATGCACAAAGGACAAGTTAGCACATATCTTTATTTTGACTCCGTTAATGTTGTGTCAATACGAAAGATCCTCTCCAACCTGGCGTTTCTTAATTTGTTGATGAATATTTATAAGTAATAACCCGAATAATAATGATAATAACGAGGTGTAATGGCTTGTTTCAAAAGGTTTTATTAAGAAGCATATCCCCCTACAGCATGCTCTTACGAATATCAGACACAGTGGTGGAAACAATACCCAATTTTCATACTTGAGTAAAAGTAAATATACCTTAAACGAAAATGACTCAAGTGAAAGTCACCCAGTAAAATACTACTTGAGTAAAAACCTAAAAGTCATTTTGTTTTAAATATACTTAAGTATCAAAAGTAAAAAATAAAGAATAAATACATTTCAAATTCCTTATATAAAGCAAACCAGACAGCATCATTTTCAATTTTTATTTTATTTATTTACTGATAGCCAGGGGCACTCCAACACTCATAATTTGCAAACTTAATTTGTGTTTAGTGAGTCTGCCAGATCAGAGGCAGTAGAGATGACCAGGGATGTGTGTGATTTAGACAATTGGCCTGTCCTACTTAGCATTCAAAATGTATGGAGTAAAAAGTACATAATTTTCTTCAGGAATGAAGTAAAGGTAAAAGTTGTCAAAAATAGTAGTTAAGTACAGATACCCTAAAAACTACTTAAGTAGTACTTTCAAGTATTTTTACTTTACACCACTGCAGACACACACATGAACGCACAACAATTACGACAAGACCATTACTTATTCGTGGACGCAAACAGATCCATCAAATTATGCCATTTGTGGAGGCAATCAATAAATTTGTCAATGTCAAGAAGTAGAGCTTGTCTATGTGGAACAAAGAGGGGAGAGAGAAACTCTGGGGACCAGCCAAAATCTTCGACCCCTGCTCCTACCCCCTACCCCTTTCCTTCCCTCACCCCTCCATCCCCCAATCTCCCCTCTCACCCTGGCCTCTCCCCTGGTCCCCAGTAATTGCATAATGAACTTGGCAGCCCTGCTTGTTACGCCACTGAGCTTGGGCCATGTAAATAAGCGGTGAAAATGAAGTGAAACACCAATAAACACTGGTCTTCAGCCCCCCCACACACACACGGAAGCATGCACACAGATGCAATAACACACACCAAATACATAAATACAACATCTCTCACCGCAGTACACAACAAACTTTGTGTGCTTTCAGGGTCAAATTAATAATTTAGCTGAATGTAGAACCTTTTATTGACATTGATATTAATAAAACTTCTCTATATACAGTACTCTATATCCCAAACTCTATAACTCTATATACTGTACCTCACTCACTTTCTCTTTACATCTCTGATCCTGATTTTTTATACCTCATTTCTCTTTTAAAACATTTCACTCCTTCGAATAACCTGCATCTTGCCTCCCATTACATCCTCTCTCTCTTGCCTTGTGTGTGGAGGTAGTGATTTAGTGGTGTGGGGAGTGATGACTGTCAGAGGGCCTGGCATGGCACTGTCTCAGGCTGTCATACATCTTACCCCACACCAGACCAGAGAGGGGGAGTGAGGGGAAGAGGTGAGGAGTTTGGAGAGAGGACAGAAGGGGGGGTAACCACCATCGTTTATGGAGACCATTTCTCCGAGCCCCACTCTCCAGCCAACTTCACAGGATATATTGGACAGATCCACACTACATTTCTCCATCAGCCGTCCCCACTTTTATTTTTACTCTTTTTCACGCTCTCTCCATTCACTTTCCAACATGGCAAGCCTGAAGCCCAGCTCCAGAGAGGTGTAAAAGTAATACCATGTCAACAAGTGCCTCTCACTCTGACCGATATTACACACACACATACACACAACGGAAGTGCAGTCAATCATCTGAAAAAAGACCGTGAAACACATACACTTTTCCACCAGCCGTGCCAACAAAAGTCCAAGCACAGCAAACCAACACCTGGTAATGACTGTCCCTCCACATCCTTACCTGAAGACACACTATTATAAAATAGGAGGCTTTAACAAGGACATTAGTTTTCATTTGATGCAGTTTGATGTAGCCTTCCACTGTCCTGCAACGATCATTTAAGACCAGGACTTGAACCTGCCTGCAGTGCCAGCCTGTGTTATTGCCATGCAAACTGGAGAGACATACATTTGATGGCTGTTTAACTGGCTGAGAAGTAGAGGCTGTTAAAACCAGAATGTGCCCACTTGTTCAAAAACATTTCATAGGCAGCCTCACCCAGACGTGTTAAAAGAAGAAGTAAAAATTATTTAAAAGAAAACAGAAAATGTGTGAAGGAAGAGAGGCTTGACTTAAGTGGTAAGATAGACCCCAAAGTGCCCTTTTCACTGCTTAAACTCTCTACCTCTCTAAACTGGAGCTGGGGGCAGAGAGAGAGTGAGAGAGAGAGAGAAAGAGAACATGTAGAGAGTTTGGATCATAAGGGGAGGAGAAAGGTGGAGAAAAGGGAGAATAAGTGTAGTGAGAAAGTCTCCACCTTTTTCCCCAAATTGAGTTCATTTGATAGTTATCTTCATACTTTTGATCTAATGAACTGTCTTTAACTGCTATGACAAGATTGTTGTACCTGTAAACTGCATGGCAATAAAGCATATTTTACCTTTTTGAGAGAGAGAGCGAGAGAAGAAGGAGATCGAGGAGACAAAGTAGGAGCATGTGGAGTGTGTCAGGCAGAGCGAGAGAAAGAGAGAGAGAGAGTGGAGGAGCCCAGCCCAGTTGCCTGGGGAGAAAACTGCTCTGCAGTTGCTGACTCAGGACTCTCTTTGTTTCACTGCGCTCTCTCTCCCTCGCCCGCTCTCTCTCCCTCTGGTGTGTAACCCCCCCACATCTGCTGTTTTTCCATGCAGCTCTTCTCTCTCTCTCTTTCTTTCCCCCTGTCCCACTCGTGCAGCCTGCCCTCTCACTTTTAGTGACATTTTCGCCATCTGTATTCCGCTAACCATCATAGGTCATGTGATGAAAACAGATAAAGCAGAAAATACTAATACATCTACAATAGTTTTCTCTGCCCTTTTCATGCTCTACTAAGAGCACTTCAGTACTGGAACCAGCGTTAAGTTTAGAGGCTTTTTATATCGCTCCAGCAGCAGGGAGAGTTTCCAGGCCAGCCATTGGCAGCCAGGCAGGGCACACGGGAGTGGTACAGCCTGGAGAATAGAGACTGATACTTTATAGGGAGGGAGGGAGAAACACAGATGCCAGCCTTACAGGGTCTAAGCTGACAGGGCCTCACTGGGAACCTAAAGTCACATACCTTCCCCAGAGAGAAAGATAAAACTGAGGGAATATGAGTGGTGGGATAAGTGGTGAGTTAGGAGAAAGATAGAAGCCAGGGAAAATGGATGAGAGAAAAGAGAGCGACCCAGGGGTGGGGATGAGGAGTAAAAAAACGTGGATTGATAGCAGTCTTGTAGAAAAACTGAAAGAGAGAGATGCTGCTTATAAACAGGGCAAGGTGACCAGGAACAATAGTTTGGTTAAACAGTACAAATACGACCTACGCAGATTGATCAAGATGGCGAAACACAAGTATAGGGACAAAGTGGAGGAGAAATTCAGCAGGTTGGATACAAGGCGTGTGTGGCAGAGGCTCCTAGTGATCACGGATTAAAAGAAGAAAGCCAGCCACATCGCAGTCACCAACGCCACCCTACCGGAGGAGCTAAACACCTTTTACTCATGATTTGAACAATATGACCCTGAGCTGCAGAGAGCCCCTGATGACAATGTGGGCTACACACTCGCAGTCTCTACTGAGGACGTATGTAAGTCATTCAAACGTGTTAACCCTCGCTAGGCTGTCGGGTCAGACGGCATCCCTAGTCATGCTCTCAGAGCATGTGCAGACCAGTTGGCTGTTGTGTTCTCTATCTAGCTCAGGCTGCTATACCCACCTGCTTCAAGATGTCCACTCTCATCCCTGTGCCCAAGAAACCGACCAGTAGCACTCTCTTCCATCATCATGAAGTGCTTTGAGAGGCTGATCAAAGACCATATCACCTCCCTTCCTGACACATTCGACCATCTTCAATTTGCCTACCGCCCTGACAGATCCACGGAAGACGCAATCACCATTGCACTGAACACTGCCCTTACTAACCTGGACAAAAGGAATGCATACAGTTGAAGTCGGAAGTTTACATACACTTAGGTTGGAGGTGTTTTTCAACCACTAAACAAATTTCTTGTTAACAAACAATAGTTTTGGCAAGTCGGTTAGGACATCTACTTTGTGCATGACAAGTAATTTTTCCAACAATTTTTTACAGACAGATTACTTCACTTGTAATTCACTGTATCACAATTCCAGTGGGTCAGATGTTTACATACACTAAGTTGACTGTGCCTTTAAACAGCTTGGAAAATTCCAGAAAATTATGTCATGGATTTAGAAGTTTCTGATAGGCTAATTGACATAATTTGAGTCAATTGGAGGTGTACCTGTGGATGTATTTCAAGACCTACCTTCAAATGCAGTGCCTCCTTCTTTGACATAATGGTAAAATCAAAAGAAATCAGCCAAGACCCCAGGAAAAAAGTTGTAGACCTCCACAAGTCTGGTTCATCCTTGGGTGCAATTTCCAGATGCCTGAAGGTACCACGTTCATCTGTACAAACAATAGTATGCAAGTATAAACACCATGGGACCATGCAGCCGTCATACCGCTCAGGAAGGAGACGCCTTCTGTCTCCTAGAGATGAACGTACTTTGGTGCGAGAAGTGCAAATCAATCCCAGAACAACAGCAAAGGACCTTGTGAAGATGCTGAAAGAAACGGGTACACAGTAAAACGAGTCCTATATCAACATAACCTGAAAGGCCGCTCAGCAAGGAAGAAGCCATTGCTCCAAAACCGTCATAAAAAAGCCAGACTACGGTTTGCAACTGCACATGGAGACAAAGATCGTACTTTTTGGAGAACTGTCCTCTGGTCTGATGAAACAAAAATAGAACTGCTTGGCCATAATGACCATCGTTATGCTTGGAGGAAAAAGGGGAAGGCTTGCAAGCCGAAGAACACCATCCCAACCGTGAAGCACGGGGGTGGCAGCATCATGTTGTGGTGATGCTTTGCTGCAGGAGGGACTGGTGCACTTCACAAAATAGATGGCCTCATGGGGATGGAAAATTATGTGGATATATTGAAGCAACATCTCAATACATCACCAAGTTCAAGCTTGGTCGCAAATGGGTCTTCCAAATGGACAATGACCCCAAGCATACTTCCAAAGTTGTGGCAAAATGGCTTATGGACAACAAAGTCAAGGTATTGGAGTGGCCATCACAAAGCCCTGACCTAAATCCTATAGAAAATGTGTGGACAGAACTGAAAAAGTGTGTGCGAGCAAGGAGGCCTACAAACCTGGCTCAGTTACACCAGCTCTGTCAGGAGGAATGGGCCAAAATTCACCCAACTTATGGGGAAGCTTATGGAAGGCTACGTTTGACCCAAGTTAAAGAATTTAAAGGCAATGCTACCAAATATATATATTTATTTTTTTTACCCCTTTTTTTCTCCCCAATTTCGTGGTATCCAATTGGTAGTAGTA
Source organism: Oncorhynchus clarkii lewisi (assembly GCF_045791955.1). Classification (NCBI taxonomy): domain Eukaryota; kingdom Metazoa; phylum Chordata; class Actinopteri; order Salmoniformes; family Salmonidae; genus Oncorhynchus; species Oncorhynchus clarkii. The sequence goes on from NC_092170.1 coordinate 14,683,185, forward strand.
ACAGTCTTGTCTCATCGCCTCGGGAGAGGCGAAGGTTGAGAGCCATGCGTCCTCCGAAACACAACCCAACATAGCCACACTGCTTCTTGACACAAACCACATCCAACCCGGAAGCTAGCCGCACCAATGTGACGGAGGAAACACCGTCCACCTGGCGACCTGGTCAGTGTGCACTGCGCCCGGCCCGTCACAGAAGTCGCTAGTGCGCGATGAGACAAGGATATCCCTGCCGGCCAAACCCTCCCTAACCCGGACGACGTTGGGCCAATTGTGAGACCATCAGGCTGCTGAATAGCCACCACTAGTCAGCTACCTGCTTCCCCCTCCCCCTGCTACTCCCCCTATTGACATTTCACCCCCACACCCCATCAACGGTCACTTACCTTAAATGCTGCTCCCCCTATGCATATCCCCCCCCCACAGACTTTTTCTCTGCCCCCACCCCAACGACACTCATCACTGTTGCAGTTGTTAATATGTACTGTATATTCTAGATTTTTCATTATAATAATTGGTATTGTTTTTATTTCACTTGGTCGCCACACACCCACAATGGTCATGCTGTTCCCCCTATGGTCACCCCTCCCCCACCCCCTAAACACTCTTTTCACCCTAATGGACATTTATTTTTTTCATCAATGCTACAGTTATGATGTATATAGTGTTATTTCTATTTGTTTTTTATTTATTTATTACCATTTTCATTATTTTATTTAACTTAATCCTGCATGTTGGAGCTTGGCGACTAAGATATTCACTGTACCCTGCAATCACAGCTGCAGCCATGTACATGTGACTATTAAACACTGTGAAACTGAGGAGAGGAATGAGAGAGAGCAGGATGGGACACACAGGTCAGACTAGACTGACCCTGACCTCATAGGATTCACCACATCACACCATGTTACACTAAAAACCCTCTTACAACGTTTCCAAATGCTATCAGAACCCATTGTATGGAGTGTTTTCTGTGTAGTTATGTGAGCCAACACACTGAAATCTTATCAGGCAGAAAAATCACAGCTGGAGACATTAAATCAATAAATCATTGATTACATTGATTTTGGACCTTTTGCGTGTCGCACAAAATATCATCTGCATTACACCAGATACCAGTGGTTTTACACTCCAAATCATGACCCCCTCCTCTTCAGAACAACACTGCAATCGTGAGCTATAAATTTGACGACTTATCTCCTATGGCTGTGTGAGTGGAGCAGGCAGATGTTATGGGTGTGGAGAGGGAGCCTCAGACTTTCCTTTTTCCAGTGTGTGTGTGTGTGTTGTGTGTGTGTCAGGTGGTAGGAAACAGATTTAGGATACATTCTGACTTCATGTCATTACATGTAACAGCGCTGTTTCAGATGAGGTCAAATAGATCGGCAAATAGCAGCTTTAAGAAGCCATCAGCCGCTCCTGATTAAGTATAGGCTTTATATAGCAGGCCAGCCATTGGTTTTGGCTAATTAGTGGAGTGAAGGGTTCATGGTTGCTGGACTGGGCCACGTCTTTAGTCCCGACCACACCGCGGGAACAGCAGGTATTAATAGCCCAACGATTGTTCTGGACATTTCAATTAAGGCCTGAAACAAGACCCAACATGGGACAAAACACGGAGTCTGGTGTGTGTGTGTTCGGTTTTTTAGTAAGCTGGAGTGGGGGTTTCTGGTTGGATGGTTTGGAAGAGTCTACCGTCTACCGTCTTACCGTCATGTCATAGCATCCACAGGAACGTCATCATCAGTCTGTATTTGTTATTCTGACAAAAAAACACACACACATACTCACACAGTCACACACTAACAGGGTCTATGATAGTGTCTGTGTACCGATCTGCAGATGAGAAGGAAAGACGGAGAAAAAGAAGAGAAGTGAGGGAGAAAGAGGAGGGAGAGAGGGGAGAAAGAAGAGGGAGAGAGGGGAGAAATAGGAGGGAGAGAGGGGAGAAAGAGGAGGGAGAGAGGGGAGAAAGAGGAGGGAGAGAGGGGAGAAAGAGGAGAAAGGGGGAGAGAGGGGAGAAAGAGGAGAAAGGGGGAGAGAGGGGAGAAAGAGGAGGGAGAGAGGGGAGAAAGAGGAGAAAGGGGGAGAGAGGGGAGAAAGAGGAGAAAGGGGGAGAGAGAGGGAAGGCAAAAGAAAGAGAGAGGGGGAGGGAAGGAGAGAGGGCACAATGAGTCACACTTGTTAGTGAGTGTCACAGTGTCAGGGATCGTGACAGAGTCCAGACGCTAGACACCAGCTGCAGTGCCTCGTAAATAGACTGCTGTCTCGCAGGCACATTGGAGTGCATGTACGGATGCACGCACGCAGGCACGCAGGCACACACAAACACACACATATCCACAGACAGACTCACTTCTTGTGCTCAAATCCAGTTAAAGTGCCAGAATCCAACGTCAGCCATGCCTAAAGAGGAGAGGGGGTGGGGACTTACAAGATCCTTATTCAAGCCAATAGAACACCATATTTCCAAATGATCAACAATCCATAAAAAAAGCCCATGAGAAAAAGTGATCAAGTTCAGCCCAGGACTGACATTGAGACTAGCCCCAACACGTGTGTCTGTATCGGTGCATCTGTGTGGCTCAGTATCTGTGCGTCTAGCGTGAGCACGTTTGTAATGGGGTATTCCCCCTTCTCCCAGCCCTGTGATAATGAGGGGGGTAATGTGCTTCATCTGTCCCAGGGGGGGAGTCTTGCTGGAGGTTAGGGGTTAAACGCGCTGGGCCGTTCCTGCTGAGGCAGCGCTCTGTAAAGTGCAAGGTTTCATTGTACCAGATACAGAATGAAACTCCTGCACATTAGTCACGGTAGTAACAGCAAAGATTCCTCACTGTGCTTAACTCCTTCTGCACCGCAGCCCAACTACAGCCAGATACAGGCAAGGATGCAACAGTTACCATGCACGTACTGTAACTCAACATACACATCAAATGTGCATGAGGCTGAAAGCAAGGGCCGCTGGGCCGATGGAACACGGGATCAGATTCATCAGCTCATCAAGGAGGAGTCACGAAGTGACTTCTGAGTGGCCTTTTCTCTTTCTCTCCTCTCTTTGTTTCTCTTCTTCCTCAGTCGTCTTCTCCATGGTGTTGAGCAACCCTCCCACGGCGGGCCAGGGCCGGGCTACAGTATACACTACACTCTCTCTCTGTGGCCTGGGAGGAGCTGAGGAGGTGGTGAAGGTAAACAGACCCTTACCCCAGTTAGTTAGAGTTACTGTATGCATCATCATCATCATCATCATCAGAGAGCGAGAGAGAGCCTCAGTCAACTCCACCACAAGACACAGAGTGGCGCAATGACAGACAGACTAGCAACGTCGACAAACTCATAACACAGAGACACAATTGCCATTGTGAAGAAAGGTGATTTAGGTTCCTTATTCAACACAATTACACCCGCTCACAGAGTTTCTGTGATCTCAGTAGTCCAAACAATCTTCCTGGATTTGTGTACTCAAAAAAAACAAGCAATATTTACAGTGTGAAACGAAGATAGTGCTTATTACTGTACTCTTGCTGCAGTCTTGTTTCTGACTCATAACCCCCAAAAAGCAACAGGCTTTGACTGGATAGCGTCCTACTCAGAAGACCAAGATGGCTTCTGTCCTCTCCACATCTACTTTCCTTCATCCACACTGATCTGTAACAACTAGACAAGTGAAAGAGAATACCCTTGAACACACACACACACACACACACACACACACACACACACAAACTCTTTCATAACCTCGGTGTTGTGTAGACATCTGCGTTGGCTCAGAGTCTCTCTCCAGACCATTTGTTCGGTGCAACAAAAAAAAAACGCAATTTGATCCTAATTAGATCAAAATGTACACTGTAGCATGAAATACGTGGTGATCAGTACAGAGGACCAGAGACTTGTGCTGTTTGTTTTCATTAGGCCACGTCTCATAGAACAATACACTGACATTTCTATTCTAACTAAACAATAAACCCAGCTGAGACTCCACATGTTGTTTCTGGCCATACGCTAAAGAATAACAAAACAACAATTAGAAACTGGCCGATTTGAGCCCTGAATACGGATTGGCTGACAGCCATGGTATATTAGACCGTATACCACGGGTATAACAAAACATTTATTTTTACTGCTCTAATTACGTTGGTAACCAGTTTATAATAGCACTAAGGAACATCGGGGGTTTGTGGTATATGGTCAATATACCACGGCTAATATACGTTGCATCGTTGCGTTGCGTCGTGCCTAAGAACAGCCCTTAACCGTGGTATATTGGCAATATACCACGCCCCCTCGGGCCTCTCTCATTACAAGTCCACTTACTATCAACAGCACTATCAGCACCAGGTATTAATACGAACATGTGACAGGGACTAGTGAGGGAGGTATACCGAGAGACTCACACCATGCATTCACCATCTATTTCCACACACTAGGGAAGAGACAGAGGACCTCTTACAGAACCAGGTTTGTCACACTGAAACACACACAGTGACAGTACACAGAGGTGTGTGGGGGATTGGCAGAGGACGGGGGTGGGGTGGGGTGTGAGGGGAGCCCTTACCCCGGGCTTGTCACAGAGATGCAGGCTGTTGAAGGAGTCTACTGCGAACACCTCCCCATCCGGAGACCAGGACATGGAGGTCACAGGGTAGTCATGTGACGAGGACGTGTAGAGCAGACGACCATAGCTGTTCCACACCTGAGAGAGAGAGAAGGAGGGAGATGACGGAAGGAGGGGGAGCGAGCGAGAGAGAGGTGGGAGAAGGAACAGGGTCAATTACACAGTGTTGTGACTGTGTGATGCACACATTATAACATAGACAATCATTTTTGGATCACGGGACACACTTGACCTTGTATTTACAGTCCTCTCCACTTGACAGTATCAGGTCATTCACAGAGTTCCAGTCCGTCTTCAGAATGGTCCCATCATGGGACTTCCACTGGGGAGAGGAATGGATTGAGGGAGCGAGGAACAAGGGAGAGAGGAGAGAGCAGAGAGAGAGCAGATGTTTATGCAAGAGCAGGGATATTCTCCAAACACAACCAATACAATCAGGATCGCACCTCAGTTAACCAGTCCCAGGCTCTGTCCCACACCTGAGAGACAGAGGGAGGGAAAGAAAGAGAGAGAGGGGGGAAGGGGGGGGTAGATGGGGAGAAGGGGAGAGAGGTTGAATGAGAGAGGGGGGAAGGGGGGGTAGATGGGGAGAAGGGGGGGGGGGGGGGGGTAGATGGGGAGAAGGGGATAGAGGTTGAATGAGAAAGGGGGGCCCAGGTCCATATCAATATACTACCCGCTGGGCTGCAGGCTAATATGACTCTGAGTTTTTTTGTTGTCAAGGACAAGCCGGAGAAGACTGCAGGGAGAGTTCACACACAGGAGACATGATAAAGCAAATACAGGGGAGAGGAGAGGGTTCTTATCAGAAGGAGCATAGAGGACAAGAAGAGAGAGAGCTAGAGCTGAAGGTCGAGCGAGGTGCTCTCTCTGACAGCCTCCCAGTCTGCTCTGTGTTAATGTAATAGCGTGGACTTGGCTCTAATTGGAAACAGGGCAGAGCCTTCACAGGTCGCCACGGGGACGAGATCACACACACGACCCCGTCAGAGACCCCATTACATCTCTGTAATACACACACACTAACTAACTCACACACCCCAGCGTTCGCCAAGTGACTTACTGACACATCTTGATGTGCTGCTTATTGTTCAGCATACTGAATGGGACTGGGGAAAATCTTCAGAATAGTTTCCCCTTCAAAAATTCAGGAAAGGTTGGACAGTCACACACGTCAATGCTCATGAGATGTATCGACCAACAGATAACCAGAGGCATGTGCCATAAAAGGAGGACAAGAGGAGTCAACTCAGTCATTATCTTCTTTCTCCTCCTACCATGTGAAGGTTATCACTACAACTCCTGATCTTCACCCCCCCCCCCCCCCCTGCCTCCCCAAACCCCTCTCCCTCCCACGGGTCTGTCTCTCCCAGAGGGAGCAGGGGGGTGAGGTGAGGGGGTTATAGGAGTTGGGGGATGGGGGGATTGCAGGGGTCACAGAGTTGTGCAGGGGGCTTCTCCATACACAGCCAGCTGTTGCTCTGCTCAGGGGGGGTGAAGGGGTGGTGAGGTGAGAGGGGTGAAGGGGAGAACACTAAACCCTCTGGTGTTTACTCAGGGTCCCAGGCACAATTCAGTGCCAAAAAGAACAATAAACAAATGTACATGAACAAGGAAAATACTCACTGTAGTGCGAGGTCTTCAATCCCCACACACACAGTCACACTTACAGTACCTGTTGGACCTTGGCGCCGGGTTGCAGGGGCCTGATTATCAGCAGTCTGCCTGACGTGTACAGGATCCTATCAGAGTCCGGGCTCCAGGCCACCGAGTATACAGGAGACCCTGAGAGAGAGGCACACACACACACACACACACACACACACACACACACACACACACACACACACACACACACACACACACACACACACGGATAGGTGAGGAATCACACTGCTGAGCAATGTTCATGTGATTAAACAATAACTTTTATAATAGTATTTTCATAACACAACCATTAAAAATTATGAAAACTGAAACTTGTTTAAGGCCATTTCACAGTTGCATCTCCTCCTCAAACAGCGTGACATATAATAAAGTCATTCTGTCAGTAGAAGATCCACTAGTTACTTGACTCTGGTTTCATGAAAGCATTGACTAGCTATCACACAGAGTTTGCCTCGAGGCAGTCCTTATCAAATAGGGAGAAGTGCTTGGTATGCCTTACAAACACAGAGACGGAGACACTGCAGTAGCTGGAGGAGATTGCATTTCTAATTTCTACACCACAGCAGTGTCATACTTACTCTGAGGGTTCACTTCGTACAGCCTGTAGGAATGGGATTTAGTATGTAAAGCTTGCTTCAATCCTGCAGACCTGGCTATGTGTCACAGCAAGACAGCTGAGCATTAAGAGAAACCTGCCTAAAACGTGTGTGTGTGTGTGTGTGTGTGTGTGTGTGTGTGAGGGAGAGAGAGGCAGGCTGACATTTAACCCTGCTCCAGGTGCTTGCGGTTTCTCACAAATGCTAAGAGGTCACATGATTGCGGGCTGACAATGAGAGACGGCTGAGACGAGTTCTCTCTGCCCCCCCCCCCCCCTCTCATCCCTCTCTCTTTCTCCCCCTCTCCCACATAAATGGGACACGGTTACATCATCGCACTCAAGACTCACAACAATGGCCCCCAGCTGTACCTGTGACTCCTGCAGTGTGTGTGTGTGTGTGTGTGTGTGTGTGTGTGTGTGTGTGTGTGTGTGTGTGTGTGTGTGTGTGTGTGTGTGTGTCTGCATAAGGGGGAGCAACACCTGCACAGAATGCATCTGCAGTGTGGATGCACCTGTTAGGAGACACCACCAGTTCCTCCATGCGCTCTACAAATCTGTACGTGCAGCAGCGGCTGTGCAGCTCACTCCCTCTCAAGCCTGTCCAGTCAATGCCATGGTTCACAATCACAACAGCACAGACGGACACATTAAACAGAGGACTGAGGGAGAAATAGAGCCCGTTCATTTGGCAGAATGCATCCACTCCACATCAACGCAGAAATGTTGAGAACACTGAAGATATTTCAAATGGCAGAATGAATCAATTAATAAGAGACCCATCTGTATGTGAGTACTGGATAGAGAGATTTATCATTAAGAGTCTTTTTTATAGATTTTAATAAAACTCCACTCCAATAAACCTTTAAAACTTTATGATGCTTTTAATAAAAATGGAACTGGAGGATTGGCTGCAATTTCAACTGTATCCAGCAGCATTACACCCTAATAGTCCAACACACACACACACACCTCTCCCTCTGCCAGATTGTCATCTTAAATCATCTGGCTGGACTAAATCACTGTTAACACAAAGGCCATCTTTCAGATCATCGCACCGGCCTAGTTTACAGCAGTTTCAAATACACACAGACACACACTGTACGCACACACACAAATCCCGACTGTGGAAGTACATTTGAAAGTCAAAAAATTGTAAGAACATGAGGCATATCCTGGAGTGCTTCAACCTGTATTAGTCTATCTATATGTACGGTGACGACATTATCTAGGTTACTATATAACCTCTGTTCTCAGAGCTGTCTAATGGCAGCGCATCATGCTCCACTTGGGGTCAACCAAAAGCTCAGTTTAAGCAGAGAAACTTTCGTGTCATGGCACAGAGGGAAGGGCTCCCTGAATACACATGAACAGTATTGTACCCCTCTGTGACAAGCCTTTTCCCTTTTCATCAGATCCCTTTCTCTCTCTCTCTCTCATCCAGTGAGGTGCCCTCAAAAGCAGAAGAGGCCTTAATGAACACTGCGGTCTGTGTGTGAGAATATAATTGGAGGCTGTGTTGCCTTATGTTTACAAAATGTCCACCAGTGCAGTCTATCTCTCTGTAACTCACGTGGCTGTGTTCATGGGTTTGACCTCATTACAACTGTCCCAGGCCTGGCCCAAGCCACAGCAGCAGCAGGTCCTCTGACTGGGCACACCAGAGTGTGAGAGAACTACCGACGGCTTGAGAAAGCACCAGGGTGACACACTCAGCCCCTATGATTAATAGCATGCATCCTCATTCACACATGGATAGTGAAATAACATCCTAGTTCCAAATTGAGATTTCAAAATTAGTTCAATGATTCATTCAATAAGTACAGTGATTAATTCAGTGAAAGCCAATATCAATATACACGTTGTGTGTAAAAGCACATTCAGTACTTGGACTGGTTCTGTTAGAGAGTAACAGAACCACCTGTAGGTGACTTTACAGACAGGGACATGGCTGATCTGAGTTCAGCAATGGTACAGTACAAGACCTGACATGTTAGTGTTAACCACACAGCACCAGCAGGCGTCCACATGCTTCCCATCCAAAACAGTTTGTGCATATATTATGATGACATTTTGGGATGTTTAAGTTCGATTTGGTCTTCAGCAAGGGTTTTGTCGACTGTTCGTGCACACAACATTTTTTCCTTGATGCAAACCGAAGTAGGTAGACGAAGTCTATGCCCTGTTGATTGGTCAACAGTAGGGATTCTTCAATTAAGTATTTGTTGTCATTTGTTTTCATGCAAATCTTTTCACTTGAGAAATACTGCACCAAACATCTTAGTTAGATGTAAAATTGCACGACTAAAATGTCCTTGGAATATACGTCAAAATAATTACAGATTTCTTGAGTTATCGTGGGATTAATTCTGACTATTTTGAGGAAGCGTATACTGGCTATGGCATATGAAGAAGGACAAACAGAACTATTGCCGCAAAGGTATTTTAAGGGAGTATGCGAGCACAGTTGTTCAGTTCGACTAGGCGCCAGCTGAACCGAAGCATGCTGACAACACCGGGCTGGAAGATTAGCATACACACACACACACACACACACACACACACACACACACGCTCACATACACCTCTTCACACAGAGAGAGTGCAATGCTGGCTCTACACTGTGGAGCAACTGCACCACAAAAACTACAGGGCCCCATTCTGACAAAACAGGAAATTGTTAAAAGGGACAATATTGGTGGCTGCATTTGTTTCAAAACAAAGTGTGGCTATGCACTATGAGTGCTGCACTCCAAATTTGTTTTTAAATACAGTCATTTCTGAGCTGAGTGTTTGAAAGGATAGTTTGCAACTTTTTTTCCTAGTAATCTTACCTGGCCAAGGTGGACCTCAGCATGCCACTCTTAGACCAGATCTTGACGTGCCCGTCCTCCCCAGCTGAGGAAACAACATCAACAATCTGAGTTACAACCTGCGGCAGTTATAACAAACGTGTTACTGAGCAGCGTATTACATTCTCTTGTGTGTGTTTATTACCCTGTGTCCCCCTCACCTGTGATGAGAGCGGTCCCGTCGTAGTTCCATCTCCTGGCTAACACAGCTCCTTTGTGGGCCTCCACACTCTTCTCAATACGGCCCATCTTAGAGGCCAGGTGGAGCTTACCTACAGACGGACAACAGAACCGACAGGTAGAAGACAGGTACAGTCCATTAGATATGAAGGAAATATACTGTCTAAACGGTCTCTCCATTTCTAAATCTCACTTGAGAGGCAACAAACAGTCAAAAGGCATGATAAAAGCATATGGCATGATGTGAGGAGAGTTAATAAATACAAAAGACCAGGAATATAGGCACTCGGCCTCACACATAAACAAACTGAGATAAACATACAGAATTGTAACCCATAGAGTCAGGTTCCAATACATAATGCCTTTTGTTCCACTGTCCTGGTTGGTAGCTACCTCCCAAAGACACGTTTTTTTTTACACAAGACGGAAGAATGAAAGCAAAGTCTCTCTGCTGCTTAAATGAAACAGTTTCCTATCTGCTAGAGACGGGGAGCGATCAGGCATGGAGACAGTTATCAAAGACACTAGCCTACCATATACTTTGTGGCGGTGAGTATTAAAAAATACAGAGTGTTCTATGTAATTTCTGGTTGCCTAAAACTGCAAATCAGCATGATGCTTCTCTCTCCAGTTTCTATATTTGGATGTCCTAACAAATGTGAATGTCGCCGACCCAGAAAAACAGGTAGTGTGTATACGACCACGCTGTATTAAAAGGACGCTTAGAATTAAAATAGCCTTTTAAAAATGTCAATTCTATTAAAGACCCGACTGTTAAACACCACATTGAAACTGCTCACAGAATTTGCTCTGTCTGTCAGTACTACGAACCAAAACCATTTTTGACATATCGCCTCAGACAGAGGCCCACGCACCAAATGAGGTTGGAGAAAGCCACAAAAGTTACTATAGATTTTCCCCACCCACCAAAGCTATACATCTGTGGTTTCTATTTAACCATTTCATAGCAATGTGAAGTTTCACTGACATTAAAAACAGAAACCAGAAAAATGTGCCGTTACAAGCTGCAGTGGAGCATTTTGCCAATCCACCCCAACATGTTGAGGTTGCTGTGCATTAGGATATAGGACTATTACACCAAAAACATATACACTGACTCTCCATAGAGGAGACCAATGACTTGCCCTAAAAAGTAGTCGATTGTGACAATATTACCTATATGATGACTATAATCATTCTGTACCAGAAAGACAGATGCAAACATTTTCATGACTACATGGTCTGCCAGGGAAAATTGTTGCTTCAGTTTGTGGGTGTGTTTATGCAACCCTACACTGCCATTATCATTGTGACCACACGTCGCCTGCCATCTCCGCACATCTCCACTCTGTGTGTTTAGAGCTGATGTAGACAGAGCCCTCTGCAAGGAATCAGGTTTGAGGACTTAGCGAGGTAACTTTTGTCATCTCTGAGTTCAACTTGGGATAACCGGTACCACGAAGGTGGCTCACCATTTAGCCAGGTACATTTCTATGACAATGAATCCTTCAGAACTAACCTGATCCGAGCAGGCTAACTCAGGGCTAACTCCATTTATCCTGAATGAAGTGTCTGAGCCATGAGTTGAGGACCAATGAAATCAGATACCATCCCTCTCGCAAAGATTGTGTCATCATCCTCTTCATCTGAGGAAGACGGCAGATCAAATATTTTATTCAAATGGTTTTTTGCGTGTAAAAAAGTTATGTTAAAATATATATCGCATTACACATTTAGTAGACAGCATTTGCTTTCCAAACTGTACATTTTTCTCGTGATTGAAAGAAGGCAAACCGACAGCCGCAACCAACCATAGACATACAGTATAATGCATAGATGGCAGTTCCCATTCAAGTCAAGACAGGCAGCCATTGTTAGTGTACCCATGAGTTTAACAGTCAAATTGCCAGGGTTAGAGACTCCCAAACCCTTCTATGGATTATAAATACAGTGCCTTCAGAAAGTATTCAGACCCCTTTACTTTTTCCACATTTTGTTACGTTACAGCCTTATTCTAAAATGGATTAAATAAAACTACTTCCTCATCAATCTATACACAATACCCAATAATGACAAAGCGAAAACACGTTTTTAGAAATGTTTGCAAATGTATTAAAAACAAAAAACAGAAATACCTTACATACGTAAGTATTCAGGCCCTTTGCTATGAGTTTCGAAATTGAGCTCAGGTGCATCCTGTTTCCAGTGATCATCCTTGAGATGTTTCTACAACTTGATTTAGTCCACCTGTGGTAAATTCAATTGATTGGATATGATTTGGAAAGGCACACATCTGTCTATATAAGGTTTCACAGTTGACAGTGCATGTCAGAGCAAGAACCGAGCAATGAGGTCGAAGGAATTGTCCGTAGAGCTCCGAGACAGGATTGTGTCGAGGCACAGATCTGGGGACTCTTCCTAGAGCTGGTCGCCACGCCAAACTGAGCAATCGGGGGAGAAGGGCCTTGTGAGTGAGGTGACCAAGAAGCCGATGGTCACTCTGACAGAGCTCTAGAGTTCCTCTGTGGAGATGGGAGAACCTTCCAGAAGGTCAACCATCTCTGCAGCACTCCACCAATCAGGCCTTTATGGTAGAGTGGCCAGACGGAACCTGCTCCTCAGTAAAAGGCACATGACAGCCCACTTGTAGTTTGCCAAAAGGCACCTAAAGACTCTGACCATGAGAAACAAGATTCTCTGGTCTGATAAAACCAAGACAACTCTTTGGCCTGAATGCCAAGCTTTACTGGCACCATCCTTACGGTGAAACATGTTGGTGGCAGCATTATGCTGTGGGGGGGATGTTTTTCAGCGGCAGGGACTGGGAGACTAGTCAGGATCGAGGCAAAGATAAACGGAGCAAAGTACAGAGAGACCCTTGATGAAAACCTGCTCCAGAGTGCTCAGGACCTCAGATTGGGACGAAGGTTCACCAACAAACGACCCTAGGCTCACAGCCAAGACAAATCAGGAGTGGCTTCGGTACAAGTCTCTGAATGTCCTTGAGTGGCCCAGCCAGAGCCTGGACTTGAACCCGATCGAACATCTCTGGAGAGACCTGAAAATAGCTGTGCAGCAACGCTCCCCATCCAACCTGACAGAGCTTGAGAGGATATGCAGAGAAGAATGAGAGAAACTCCCCGAATACAGGTGTGCCAAGCTTATAGCATCATACCCAATAAGACTCAAGGCTGTAATCGCTGCCAAAGGTGCTTCAGCAAAGTACTGAGTAAAGGGTCTGAATACTTATGTACAGTCGTGGCCAAATGTTTTGAGAATGACACAAATATTAATTTTCACAAAGTTTGCTGCTTCAGTGTGTTTAGATATTTTTGTCAGATGTTACTATGGAATACTGAGGTGTAATTACAAGCATTTCATAAGTGTCAATGGCTTTTATTGACAATTACATGAAGTTGATGCAAAGAGTCAATATTTGCAGTGTTTTTTCTTTTCCTCTGCAATCCGCCCTGGCATGCTGTCAATTAACTTCTGGCAGCCCATTCTTGCATAATCAATGCTTGGAGTTTGTCAGAATTTGTGGGGTTTTGTTTGTCCACCCGCCTCTTGAGGATTGACCACAAGTTCTCAATGGGATTTTCCTGGCCATGGACCTAAAATATCGATGTTTTATTCTCTGAGCCACTTAGTTACCACTTTTGCCTTATGGCAAGGTGCTCCATCATGCTGGAAAAGGCATTGTTCGTCACCAAACTGTTCCTGGATGGTTGGGAAAAATTGCTCTCGGAGGATGTGTTGGTACCATTCTTTATTCGTGGCTGTGTTCTTAAGCAAAATTGTGAGTGAGCCCACTCCCTTGGCTGAGAAGCAACCCCACACATGAATGGTCTCAGGATGCTTTACTGTTGGCATGACACAGGGCTGATGGTAGCGCTCACCTTGTCTTCTCCGGACAAGCTTTTTTCCGGATGTCCCAAACAATCGGAAAGGGGATTCATCAGAGAAAATGACTTTACCCCAGTCCTCAGCAGTCCAATCCCTGTACCTTTTGCAGAATATCAGTCTGTCCCTGATGTTTTTCCTGGAGAGAAGTGGCTTCTTTGCTGCCCTTCTTGACACCAGGCCATCCTTCAAAAGTCTTCGCCTCACTGTGCATGCAGATGCACTCACACCTGCCTGCTGCCATTCCTGAGCAAGCTCTGTATTGGTGGTGCCCCGATCCCGCAGCTGAATCAACTTTAGGAGACGATCTTGGCGCTTGCTGGACTTCTTCACAACAATTGAACCGCTCTCCCTGAAGTTCTTGATGACCCGATAAATGGTTGATTTAGGTGCAATCTTACTGACAGCAATATCCTTGCCTGTGAAGCCCTTTTTGTGCAAAGCAATGATGACGGCACATGTTTCCTTGCAGGTAACCATGGTTGACAGAGGAAGAACTGATTCCAAGCACCACCCTCCTTTTGAAGCTTCCAGTCTGTTATTCGAACTCAATCAGCATGACAGAGTGATCTCCAGCCTTGTCCTCGTCAACACTCACACCTGTGTTAACGAGAGAATCACTGACATGATATCAGCTGGTCCTTTTGTGGCAGGGCTGAAATGCAGTGGAAATGTTTTCTTGGGATTCAGTTCATTTGCATGGCAAATAGGGACTTTGCAATTAATTACAATTCATCTGATCACTCTTCATAACATTCTGGAGTATATGCAAATTGCCATCATACAAACTGAGGCAGCAGACTTTGTGAAAATTAATATTTGTGTCATTCTCAAAACTTTTGGCCATGACTGTAAATATAATATTTCAGTTTTAAATGTAATAAATGAGCAAACACCAAATCCGACATTAACTACTAAAATGGCACTACTAAAAAGCTATTTCACACCATAGCCTGCTGAATTTTCAAAATATATTTTCTTTCATTTTGATTTCGACACAAATTTAAATGTGTCACTGACTCGCCCATGGATTGATGTTTCAACATTGTTTCAAAGAGCTTGACGTTTGAGTAACCACGTGCGACATACCTGTTCCGAGTCAGCGGCAGGCGGATGAGCAATATCCACAATATCCACCTTCATAGTACGGCTGAAGCCTGACCTGGAATGTGCAGCTAACTGAAGATGGCTAGCTTTATAAAAGCCTGAGTAGATCTAACTTGCTTCGTAGTATACCACTTAACACCTGGACACACAAAGAGCTTGTCAACCAGAGACATTTCACACAAACCATGCAGTTATGTACCTTGGGACTCATATCCTCTTTCACCTACCTAATTAAATATCAATTTGTCTTGTTGAATAATGTGAGAAAGTATCAGTTTTAAAATTCAACATATATTTTCTATGTTAACGGTGCCATAAACATGTTTCAGATAGCACTTTTTGGTTATCAAAATCTCTTACGAGAAAATCATTATTGGTAACTTGCCGTCAGTACTGGTGAGCACAAAGATCTCGGCCTGGGCCTGCTTCTTGCCTCCCACCGTCTTGGGGAACCAGTGCAGGTCAATGGGGAAGAGGTCCTCCTGCACCTTCACCACCAGGCTGATCTCACTGGTCAGCAGGTTCTATCTTTGGATCTGGTGGTCCTCACTGCAGGAGTACAACTCGTCTGCAGTGGTCCAGCCCACACAGCTCACAAGCTCTTTGTGTGTCCAGGTGTTAAGGAGGACAATGGTAATGTGGAAATAGATCAGTGGTTGCTGCAACATATCTCATCTTAATTACTTGAACCAGGTGTGTTGGCGTTAATCTGGTACAAACGTTTTCACACCCTGTAGACTAACTCTTCGGGTCCAGGGTTGGTGGCCGCAGTAGACTCAAACACAGTGGTTGCTTTCAGCCGAATTAATGAATACAGATCCTGTATTCACCTTTCTTTGTATTGAGGTAGGTGAGATCCACACACAGATGTGATCACAAATAGCACATAGAAAATCTTTTCATCTCCATATTGGTTACAAAAAGCATGCCTTTAGTAAAAAGGTTCCAGTCAGACTTGGGTTCAAACACTATTTGAAATCTATACTTTATCTGTGCTTGATTGAGCTTAGTGGGCTTAATGAACCATTAGAATAGTCCCAAAACTGCAAACCTGGGGCAGGGTAGAGCAAACACTAAAAATATTTGAACGCTTTCAAATAGTATTTGAACCCAGGTCTGGTGGTGCAAGGTGTACTGCAATGTGTACTGAATATCATGGCTCAGGCGGCCCTAGCTTTGGTCCATGGAGTACTAAGCCCCTGGACCAGAAGTTGTGATTGCTGACTGTCCATATTTTTTCAACAGAAAATACCAACAATCAAGTCAAAGCACTGTTGTAGTATCTTTCAATCATTCACACAATTGAAAAGGATATGTTATGGTTCCTTGAGTAATGATGTCTTTAATCTCATTGTGGTGGCTAATGTGAAAGAAGTATTCAGAAAATAGGTACTTGAAAACCCTTCTGTTTACAGTGAGTACCATCGATCATTCAAATTGGACATAATAGTGACTGTAGCTACAAAACAGACTATTAGCTTGTTATACAATTAGCAAAGAAAGTAGCAAAATAGCTAGCTATTCATAGCTAACGATACTTAGTTTGCAAGTATCACTTGCTGATCATGGTCTGGTCAAAAATAAAACTTTGTTGTCTAGCTAGCTAAGTTAAGCCTGCATATAGCTGGCAATAACATTAGTGTATAGCAAATAATAAGTAGCGGATAGTTAGCTGCTACGCTAGCTACAGTACCTATCTAGACAAACAAGCGTTCGTCGTTGCTACGGGACATACATTGTAGCTAACGCGTGGTGAGTCTTCTTCACTGTTGTCACACTTGCTAGCAGACAACTAAGCATGTCCAGTTGCTCCACCGTTAATAGTTAATGTATATAAGGTGATATATATTCCTCAACAATTATACTTATCGACAAAACCAGACAAATAGACGGATCGCTATACAAGCTAGATCTGTTCTGGAACGTACCCAGAGATACTCCTTTTCCAATATCGCTGACGTACCTCGACTTTGTGAATAACTATCGCGAGAGTTCCTTGTCAACAAACTTGGAAAGAGAACCTGTTAAAAAATATATATATATATATAAAAAAAAAAAAGATATATATATATATATATATATATATATATATATATATATATATATATATATATATATATATATATAGGACAAAACACACATCCTGACAAGGGAAAACACAACACTACATAAAGAGACCTAAAGACAACAACATAGCAGCACAAAACAGGGTACAAACATTATTGGGCACAGACAACAATTTTGAATGCTTATTAGGAAGGGAAAATGGTCCAATTCACGCACTTATCCCTACTGGCTCTGATCTGGCAGACTCAGTAAACACAAATGCTTCGTTTGTAAATTATATCTAGGTGTTGGAGTGTCCCCCTGGCTATCAATAAATAAAAAAACTAGAAAATGGTGCTGTCTGGTTTGCTTAATATAAGGAATTTGACATTATTTATACTTTTACATGTACTTTTGATACTTAAGTATATTTAGACTTTTACTCAATCAGTATTTTACTGGATGACTTTTACTTTAGTCATTTTCTACTGAGGTATGTTTACTTTTACTCAAATATGAAAATTGGGTACTTTTTCCACCATTGGGTATAATCAACTTGAGACTTAACTCTTACGCATTCTCTCTAGAAAATAATGTAACTCTATGGAAGGCTAGTGCCACTCCACTAGTGCGTCGTGGCACACACCTTCCACCTAGAGCATTATTTTCCATGGAACACACAGCCCGTAGTTGATTATCCCTTACATATTTTCGACTATTCAATCAATACAATCCAAATACAAAATAATAAATTGACCCGTACTGTAAACAACAACCTTCCGTCGTCTCTAGGTAACAGTGCCCAAACTTCACGGGGCGCGTTCTGTTTAAAAAAATGTTGTGAAAATATCCCAAATCATTACCAAAGTAATAATATAATAGTATAATGTTAACTTAAATGCAAAAAAAATAGTTTATGTTCATGGTTGCCTGGCATCGGCCCTCTTTTTGAATATATATTTTTGTATTTTTTTTATACCAATGTCGAGGATCCATGGTGCCTTGCATCAGTTTGTAACGAATTTTGGTTCGACAACAGAGTTTAGGCGCCATTTACGAGTGAGTTTGCAGCGAGCTAACGATTTGAGTGACACAGGATTGACTTTTGCGCACTTTATTTATTTTTAACTTCGGGATATCGATAAACAGTTTTCAATTGGCTTTGAAAAGAGAGTGATACACAGGGAATATTTACAACAAAATAACTTCGTCCGCAAGGTAAAACTGACATTTTATCTGAACACGAAAGAGCTAGTTAGCTAAAAGAACTAGTAAGCTCGCTAGCTATCAAACCATAGCTATCTAGCAAGCACGTTTGTGGGCACCTTTCGTCGATTATATGTGGTTGTTGAGCTAGGTAAAGTAAGCTATCTAACGTTAACTTAAAGTGATCAGACGACAGCTAACATTTAGCTATCGGCAACACATCAAAAACTAACTAAAATTGCCTAGTAACATTAGATAGCTATCTACCTTGGCGAACCAGTGCAAAGTAACGTTAGTTAAGTTAACCTAACGTGTAAGCAAAGTACCGGTTTCCCCTATTCATCTGTGCTCTAGTTGTGTTCGCTATCCAGGTAGCGTACTTTAGCTAACGTTATCTAAATTTGTTCGTGGCTAACAGTTGGCGTGAAAATCATGCCTAACAAAGCCCAATGTGGCCTACCTGACTAACGCTAGCTAGCTAATTACCAGACATTAGTATACTCTATACAGCAGCTAGCTAGTGTAAATGGCTATTTCCACGTCTTCTCGGTTTAGGCAAATTATTAACGTTAGTTTAACTAGATTACAAGTGGACAACTGAAGCATAACACTAACGTTACTGTACCTAAAAAAAAAAACAAGACCAACTCAGTGAAATATTCTATACATAGGTGACGTTTTTATTCACTCGTTAACGTTGGCGATATAGCTATTTAGTTAGCCATATTGTAGCTATATTATCTTAGATTATTTAATTGATTATAACTCTCGATCTGTAAAATAAACTAAACATGACACTTTCAACTGTTGCTGGTCAATTTGGACTACTGAGTGCAGCCTACATGGCACTAATGATAACTTGACTCTGATTGGCTACTTCAGTGCAATGACTTTATTTTGCACATCTACCTCCATCTTTTTCTAGTTCTCAGTAGCAGTTGATTTACTTTTGAGCTCAGTTTGGCGTTACTGACGGCCTGTAACGTCACAATTTTGTCTGTCTTTTAGTTACACGCACTTTACGGAAAACGTATCAGTTAATTTCTCGATAATTGAGTGAGAATCGATGCTTGTTGTCAGCTTATGTTTGACAAAATCACGCTATTTGACAAGGGGAGATTCAAGTTAGACAGCTAATTAAGTTTAGTTAAATTGCAATTTCGTGTCAAGTATTTTCTATTTTGGATTATGGTTACATCTTTAGAATATCGCTTATATACACCTATGGTACAGTTAAAACGAAACATTTAGCAAAGAAACTAAAACAAAACACTTTTAGATCTGTTGTCTTATCAGACAGCACAGACTGGCAATTTATTTGCAGCTTTATAATTGACTAGGTAACCGATTTATGACCCGATGTGAAGTTAACTCAGTGTAGTTTATGAAGTAATATACTTTGGATAAAATGCCCGATGGTGATGGGAGATGACGGAGGGGGGTAACGGGGTGCTTCACGTTGACTATCAATTGTGGAGAAGTGATTGACAAGCGAAAACACCTAATGGATTTTACTTATACTCCTGTGATTTGAATGATATCTTTTAGATTCTAAATCATGACAGCCAAAACGTCGAAAAGTGTAACTACTTCCAAGCCAAGAGGGAAAGGGTCGCAGCCTCGGGATGACTCCGAAGGCGAGTTGGACGTACCCCATAAAGAAGCAAACTCCAATGGCCAAGAGGCTCCGCCGACAAATAGTAAGTAACAAAGGGTGTTTTGGTGTCTGCATCTAAATAAGTTGCGCGTCTACTCAATGGCAACGTGTTTTGTTGAATGTAAGTGCGTGATGGTTGAGTCCAACTGGCACAGTTGTGGTAGTTGTCTTGATTCATAACACGTAGCTTGCTGGCTAGTTTTTCAAACGTGAGCAAGGCATTAATAAATGTCTATTGTGATTTTTGAGATGATTATAATGGTGGCTTGTGCGCGTTTGTCTCCAGCCTGGGTAACTAGCAAGGTAATTTATGTTGGGATATGAATGCATTTTAAACGATTCGCTCTTCTAGAAGGATGATTATGATTTTCTATCTTTCGATTTATTTAACGTTGGGCAACGGTTTGTCAAGAAAAGTTAGTCTGAAAACAATAACCGTATTTGACATGTTGTCTACTCTTGATTTTAGAAAGTATTATGGTTGCAGCGTTTGTTGGCCGAAAACTATTGTCAGGGTCTTTTTTTTTTTTTTTTTTTTACTGAGCACAACAATAGACTTGAGACCAAACGTTTTGTCATTGATATGGGACCATAATCGGTATGTATTTGCAGCAAGGCTAGATTTGTATTCATTTGTTTTGATTGGAAAGTAGGTTTTGGTGTGGGGGAAACGACGTGGAATCAGATGTTCGAAATATAATAAATGATGTTGTCGTTGGTGAGTGCATATTGTGTATTTGCTTTGCAATGTGAGCGTTTGTGAAAGGGGTTACTTCAAGCGTTCGTTTATGATTACGTTAATCTTGTTATAATTTAGTTTTGTTAACTCACACATTAACTATCTCTTTGTTAACATTCGATCTTCCCCTGAGTCTTTGTTCCTCCACTGTGACTTGCTCTATAATGCTTATGTTTTGTTTGTTTGTTTGTTTTGTTTCACCACCCCTCCCCCATACACCAGTGTTCCCACCTGAAATGAATCGCACTGGGGAATAAAAGTTAAACTCTTTGCCCTAGCTCCGGCTCCCGGGGAGGGTGCCGAGGCTGTTGATAATCGAGGTTTGGAGAAGATTCTTGGTAGCATCCCTCCACCCCCGCCCCCAGCAATGACCAATGAACCAGGCGCTCCTTGCTTGATGATTACACATATATTTAATCAGAACGTCAAATCCTGTGCTGGCGAGCAGATTCTGGGCCCTTTCCATAAGGTACGAAAAAGCATACTAACTCCCCATTATGGCTCTTTTGTGACACTAGGAATTGTGGTTTTGTGTTTTAATCATTGCCTCAGTATGGGGTGTTGTCCATTTCCTTAACTTTTATTTATATATATATTTGTATCTTCAGTGACAGCAGCATTTGAATAGTTGTAATTTAATTGTTGATTATTTTAAAGTTGTAGTTTTATATTTTATAGTTTGCAGCATATCATACTCCTCCATTTTGGCTTTGTGTGTGTGTGTGTGTGTGTGTGTGTGTGTGTTTCACACTAGTGGTGATCTAGCTGTGTCTTGTCCTCAAAAAGATACAAAATAGAGGGAAAGTTAGTGGGAAACCCTATCACATTTTCTTAGTTGTTCTCTTTATTGCATCATGGACACAGGTGCAGTAAAATATCTTACATACACCCACTGAGGTTAGAGGCCCACCATTTTAATCCAGCAGAATTTTCTAGTTATTCAAAGCGGTCTAAAATTGTATTGTGAATACGGTTTTTATTTAATTTACAGATTGGAAGTACATTTTTATTTTCCACCCACTTCATTTCTATTTTTTTCTCTCCCTTCCCTAGCGTTTTTCTTGTATTATTGGTCCAAATAGCAGTGGGAAGTTCAACATGATAGATTCATAGGCTATAGGGCTCAAAAAATCAGATCCAAAAAACTCTGTGCTGATTCACAGCTCTGACCAGCACAAGGATGTGCAGAGCTGTACTGTGGAAGTGCATTTTCAGAAAATTACTGACAAGGTAACTAACACACGCTTACTTGCTCAGCTGTAACAAAACAATTTAACATTTTATAAGCGATTTGGGTAAAGCGGCAGAATCATATTTTTTTTTGTTTGTATATATGTAATTATTTTAGGGTGTAGTTTTAATTGTCTTGTATACATTTGGTTTAGTATTTAAAAAACTTTATTTACAATGACTGCAACAGACTCAGAATAGCCATTTCAAGTTAACTGACAATCAAGTAAATTACTAACTTTGCAAATTGTTCTTTATTTTTGTGATTTTATATTGATTAGGACCTCGGGAAGTTTTCTTCTTCAGTTTAGTGGTGGTTAAATGAATGTTAGTGGACAAAACAGTTTCTCTTTTTCTGTGCAAACCTAGAATCCTGTATATATATTAATTGTATGCAGAGTAAGAAATATTTTTCCAGAATTGTAAAACATATTGTACTACCACTGGGGGTGTAGTACGGTAATTAACGACATAATTGACATTTAATGTAAAATAATCTCTTTGCAGCCAAGCTGTTTTTTGTCAATTCGATACATCTCCTAACACTGCAGTTTTAAGCCTACACACAATATATATTTCTCTATTAAAAAAAAGTTGAACAGGTTATAAGCTATTCTGTTTTTGCCCCCCTTCATATCATGACAACATCATTTATTTCTTGTTGTCTCAAAATTAGTTTAATTCAATAAACCATATGAATTTTACTTTTTAATAAATGTGCAAGTTAAATACATTTTAAATGATTACTTGTATCACACCAATCTGTTTGCAGCAACATTTCTGTGGTTGAGGCTTCACTTTCGTATGTAGGTGTGTGTTTAGATGGTTACTTGCCTATATTTGGGAGGGTTGTATTGCTAAGCATTTTTATTTTTTGTCTTGAGTGTGTTCTGAAGACTGGATCTAAGCTGGTGTGTTTCTTGTGCCCCTCCCCCTCTGAGTCAGGAAGGAGATGACTACGAAGTCATCCCCAACAGCAAGTTCTATGTTTCCAGAACTGCCAGCAAAGACAATTCCTCGTCCTACCACATCAATGGCAAGAAGGCCACTTTCAAAGATGTGGGGACTCTGCTGCGTAGCCATGGCATTGACCTGGACCACAACAGATTTTTGATTTTACAGGTAATTAAATAGTTATTCATTTTTAGTTTTCCTTTCAGTTTGTCTTTGATCCCTCCTGTGTCACACATCCCATCCTGTAAAAGCTTTGCTGCTCAGACTTGACCCCTTTCACTCGGAGGAAAACCGGTATTATGCCTGTGTGAGTGACCTGTTAAGTGTGAAACGGACTTGGACTGCTATAGCAGCGCATCATGGTTTGAAACGATGTTGGAAAGGTGCGAACCATCATTTGCTGCTTTAGTATTTTAAGGAAACTCTAACATTCCTGGAATTGTCTAGTGGGTGAATGGAGACGCAGGTCAGTTTGGCCCCCCTTTACCTGCCACGCTATAGCAGCACGTAAATATTGGCGTGAGAATACAGACCCCGACCCCAATATTAGCTGTGCTGCTTCAGTGTGGCAGGATCAAGCATCCACTCTTCATTTCTATCATT
Source organism: Oncorhynchus clarkii lewisi (assembly GCF_045791955.1). NCBI lineage: Eukaryota > Metazoa > Chordata > Actinopteri > Salmoniformes > Salmonidae > Oncorhynchus > Oncorhynchus clarkii. The sequence goes on from NC_092170.1 coordinate 14,706,534, forward strand.
TGAGTGCATGATTATGTCTTCAGTTTGGATTTCGTTGGAATTATCTTTCATGGAATGTAATGCCAGTGTCAATATGTGTAGTTGTTCAAAGACATATTATTTTGTTTGCGTTGGGTCATATTTGCTGCTTTTTGCCAGTCACGGTATAAATGAATACATTTTAGATTTTATTTTTTATTTTCTATTAATACAGTTTTGAAACATCCCTGTGGTGTTCAGCTTGGTGTGTAGACTCCTCCAGGGGTTGTTTGAAGAACAAGCCAGTCCACTTGTTGCACAATACAGTTTTTGGGGTTTACTAGTACCTATCAACTCTTGGATTAATGAGATGACTAGTTTTTAGCGAATATTAGATGTTGTGCTGCATTTTATAATATTTATTTTGGGAGAAGAAGCAGGTTCTCTTCTGTCCTGATTTGTGCCATTTTCTTCACCCTCTCCTGGAATTTTAGGTGATTTTTGAGCTCACTAAATATGACAGGGTTGTTCTGACTGAGGCAAGAAGCTTCAGTTTGGAGAACAAAGTCACTTTTACAGGCCTACGGCTCAGGGGAAGGTTCTTATTTAGTGCACTGGTCAGGCAGAGCAGAAAAATGCTTTTTTTCCTCTCTCTCTCTCTCTCTCACACACACACACACACACACACACACACACACACACACACAGAGGATTAAAACAAGATTGACCATTCTGATAATTATATAGGCCATCATTCAGGCTTGTGTTTAATCAATGTTTCAAGGACTGTTCAGTCAAGGACTATTACCCCATGTCTGACATAGAAAGGAAATTCATAATTTTATTAAAACACAGGCACCAGTTACATTTGCCAGATGCCCCTTTTAGTTTATGTATTTAATTCTTGACCTCATAAAATATAAAACCTTTATTGTAGCGGTTCCAATTGATAAGATGTTTGGTTCTATGTGTAAGTGATTATTGTAGTTTTGCCTTTCATTGTTTTGTCATGGATATGGACAAATGTTCTCTGTGTTGTGGGTACAGTTATGTGCAGGATAAGTTATTATTTGAGGCTCGGGTGTGTGTATGGGCTGAGAAGTTGTGTAAGAAGTACAGTACATTAAAATGCCCAAATGTACTGCAAATAGCCAATTTGACTGGCTGCCCATGAAAACTCTAGGGTTATATCATAAAGGAGATGTTAACGTGTTTTAATGAGGGGTTATCATAACATCAGCAAAGTTTCCTCAATATTTTTGTGAGCAGAGCAACCAATTTATTTAAAATCATCAAAAATTGACTTGCTTTTTGAGTCACACAGAAGTTGCTCTTTCTGGTTTTAACCCAGGTTAGTTTGAATTGCATTTAAACTTGCTTCCAAAAGGGTGAATTCAAAAAAATATTTCAGGTATTTTTCCCCTCGTTGCTTTTCACAGACTTTAGAAAGTTGGGAAAAAGTATAAACCCACCCATCCATGTCTGTTCTGGGATGGTAATCAGGTGGTCTCGAACAGAACATGTATCCAAGGTGTGTGTTTGTAGAGTTTATGGTGAGAAGAAGCTATAACCGTGTGTCCTTGCTTGCGTCTCTCCCTCCCTGTGCATTGGTCAGGGTGAGGTGGAGCAGATAGCCATGATGAAGCCCAAGGGGCAGACGGAGCATGATGAGGGCATGATGGAATACCTGGAGGACATCATTGCCTCCTGCCGCCTGAAGCAGCCCAGCCACACCCTGAGGTGCCATGTGGAGCTCCTCAACGGGGAGAGAAGGTGAGAAACAACCCCAGTAACAAGACATTGGTCCATTTGTTGTATTTAAAAATATATATATGTATGTATGTATGTGTGTTTTTCCTTTTTGAAATTATGATGGTTTCCCCTGTGGGGGTGTGTTAGAGGGGCCTGTTTCACTGTGAAATCTGTGAGGTATGCTGTGTCTTGGCCAGAATGACTGCCCCTGGCCTGACACCTGCCTCTTCTTACAAGGCAGCAAATGATCTCCACACACACCTCAGAGATTGCTGTATCTAGGCTAATCCCCTTGCTCGTTAGTTACTTTTTTTTTATTGCTGTGCCAAAAACAATTGCTTTGCAATCAGTCATTTAATTGTTATTTTTAAAGAGTGGTTGAGAGAAGGAATAAGAACGGGATGTGCAAGTCATATTTTTTTTGTAATCAAATGCATTTAATGACCAGCCCTAGATCAGATTTTATTAGAAATGTGTTAGTAATTATGTGAGCAGGGGGTGCAGTTTGGCTGATAATTACCTGATGTTTGCTAATATATTTATTTGTATTGCAGTACTAGTGACATTGTTATTTGGGTATGGTGTTGGAGTTCCAGTGTACCAGTCAGGTTGACAGGGTAGGGTTTCATTTGACGTGAAATACTGGTTGTCTGGTGAAGCCAGCCGGTTCAGTAAATCTCTTGCAGGCTACACTAATATCACATCACTAATTAGGCCTGTTTAGAATAAAAAACGTTTCTCCCTGTACTGTATTAACTAATTGGTCTGTCTGGTTTTTATTACTTTAACATATCTATTATTTTTCATATGGGTGACATGATTTAGACTTTTTGGTTCATGCAGCTTTACAGTAGTGAATAGATTTAGTATTCAGAAATCTGCATTTTCATAACGCAGACCAAATCTGCATTTTAAACCATTTCACCTGTTTTATATTGAAAGTCAAGTGTTTTTTTGCTTCAATAGTGATGAGGGGCATGCAACTATAATTTCTTTACACAAAATACATCAGTGCAACACAATAGGCAGACAATAGCTTTGTTTTCATTAGAGGAGAAGTGCAAAGCGAGCAGACGCAAGTAAATTAGTTTACAATGGAAAAAGACTGTGTTGTTTTTGCAAAAAACGTGCATCATATTTCAGATGTCTATCATAGAAAGAATGTAGCCAGCTTCATTTCCTAGTTAATCTAGCATTTTAACTTGCTAAAACTACCAGAGAAAAGTACACATCACTCAGAGTGCTGTCTGGTGATCCAATGCTGGTTTGTGAGTGGTGGAATTTGATTGGGCAAGATGAGAGCAAAGCTATTTCATCCAAGTGGAGAAGTGTAACCGAAGCACAGAATTAGTTCTTTTACATTCATGATTTGGAACAAACTGAAGCAGAACATAATTTACAATAAGAAGCATTTTAGATCTGCGTTTGTAAACGCATTAAGATATTTTTTCTGTGTTAACGCAATGCCTGCAGTAGATATGGCAATACCACATACACAGGGTCAAATGCTTTATTTGAGTCATGACTGGTTTTGACTATCCTCATTTTATTAGATTATGGGTTGATCTTATGGCATTGTGCAGTGTAGCATCCTATCACACTTCTGCCTTTGTCCAAGTTCTATCGTTTCCCTTTACTCTGCATTTGTCTATATTTGATGAAGTCACGTCTGCCTTTTGGCTGACTAAAAATTGCATAATCTTGGCATTGAAGCCAAATTAACCCTAGCTTGTGGAGTAAAATGTTATTTTTTGGGAAAGCTCAGAGTTTATCAATAAATGTCCGGTACGGTCAATCAGTGCAAAAAAAAAATCTAAGCACACCTGAGAAGGAACAAATGTAAATTCAAACATTTATTCAGGGCTTGATCTTATGACAATTCAGCATGAATGTTTAAGTCAGAGGTGCTGTAGCCTTCCTGTTTCATCATTTTGCGGACCATGTGTTACAGCTAAACAGGGTCAGAATGGTGGAGAAGACTGCTCTGGAGGGAGTGAAGAACACAGCCGTGGAGTTCCTCACTCTGGAGAATGATATTTTCAAACAAAAGAGCCAGCTCTGCCAGTACTATGTGTGAGTATTACAACTACACAGGGTGTTGCTAAATTTAGTGTAATTTACTAACAGGAAATCAGGTTTGAAAGAATCTGGGAGGAAGCGATGATGCAGTTGGGAGTAATTACCACAGATGGTCACTTTTTAGAGTTCATATATCCATGTTGACAAGAGTGCGATTGTTTCTTTGTTAGCCATGAAGAGAATCAGAAGAGAGTGGCAAACAAAGAGGAGGAGAAGCAGAGGATCCAAAACGACACCAAGGAACTCAGAGAAGAACAACAACATCGCTGAAGAGATGAAGAACCAAGATCTGAAAAATGTGGAGAAGTAGGCCTTTCTATTTTGTATTTGTTATTCATGGGTTTTGTTGCTTACATGGAAATTGACACCAAAGGGACACATTTATGAGCAAAATATAGTCCTAATGTAAAATGAATGTCAGTCTAAAGTGCAATAATGTTATGAAATGGAAAAATGTTCATGGACCTGCTGGCAACCAGTGATACAGAAAAGCAACATTAGCAGTAATTTGTTTGATTGCCATTCATAATGTCTATGTTGTGATTTTTCTCCCAGGAAACAAGGCAAGCTGACCAAGTACAAAGAGTTCCAGCAGGAGAAGTTTACCCAGCTGGACCTGCAGGATGTGGAGGTCTGAGAGAAACTGAAGCACACCAAGAAACTACAGAAAGAACTTGAGAAGGACAAGGAGAAGGTGTGTTTAGGTGTGCATGTGTCCCTTTTCCTGTGAACATAATTCAGGTCTCTATAATCGATGCTTCAGTGATTCCATTTCAGGGGGGGGGTTGTAACTTTGACCATTTATATTGGCCAATCTGTGTACATGGGTAGCTCATGGGGGGCTCTCCAAATCTGTACTTTAGGAGGCTGTGGTTGTGGCGAATGTGCTACATAGCTTACAGGTCATACTCATAAACAAACACAATGGTGCTCTGTCCTCTCAAGACAGGCCAGCACCAATGGCCTGACACTTCACTTTTATTCTGTTGATTTTGTCCCCTGGCCAAAGTGAAACACGGCCACTCGTAATACAGTTTCCCTCTATACAAACACAAGGCCTGTTGTGCTGAGGCCCTGGAGAAGGCATTGCCCAGGGGTTTACAGATGACCTTATTAGTAATTGCTGTATTGCGTAATTACACATTTTATAATTACTTGCATCAATGTCACAAATAAACAAGTGTGTTCATTTTTATTACATTAACTTGCTTGGGATTGGCTCTGGGTGGGAAAGGGTGTGTATCCCACATTTTAATATATATTTTTCTGTGTCATGAGGTCCCTCTTGATAAAATTATATTGTTACATTGCTGAGACTAAAATGAATTGATAAAGTGGCTGGTATACCCAATTTATTTAATAAGATAAACTCCTCCAGTTGGCCACTAGGGGGCAAAACTTAAACGCAAACCCTCCAAAGCATGACAGCTTGGCTCTGCTGCCTCTCACTCAATTTCTCCCATGCTCTTTTCTCTCCTCCTTGGCTCCCTTTTTTTTCTCCACACTCAATATGCTCCAAGTCTCCCTTCCTTTCTCTGCCCCTGTTCTGCAGCCTGTATGATACAGCACCAGTGGCTGTGATTTGGCAGTGTTGGGTTGTGGAGGCCGGGTAGAGCAGAGCAGTCCTCTGGGGAGCTGTGTTCTGCAGTGTGATAGTGAAGTATGGCCTTGTGTAACACTACCAGCAGCCACATTCACTCTTCACCCACAGTTAACCCTGCTAGCATGGCTTCCTCCACTCCCTCTGCTACTCCCTCTCACCACCCCGCACACTGGAGAGAGGTGCAGTTCACACAGACTGCCTGCCAGTCTGATGGCGGTGCTCCTAACTGTCTGCTAGTTGATTTTAAAATATTATATTTTGGTCTTTCCTGGTTTTGTAAGGTTGTACCTCCCCTAGAGTCTCTTCTTTTCTCTCCCCCCGTTCTCCTCTGTCAGCTGGAGGAGGTGCGTAACGTGCCGGCCACCAGTGAGAAGATCATCTCTGAGGCGTCCGCTCGCAGGGAGGTGTTGGAGAAGGAGAAACTGAAGGAAGTGATGGAGAGTCTGAAGGAGGAGCCCAGTTGCCTGCAGCAGGAGAAGGAAGTGGGTGTCTTTCATTATCAGGAGTTGCTGATTGTTTGAAGTAGGAAACACTATTCCTGATTTAATTTAATTTGACCAGTATCATTTTCCCCCTGGTATTCCATGTTTTCTGATCACATAATCGTGTGGCTATTATTCCCATGGCTCCGTCCCCAGATTATGGAGAAGGAGCTGAGTAAGTCTGAACAAGACACGCTCCCGTCAGGACGTGGCCCAGTCTGAGCTGGACATCTACCTGAGTCGCCACAACACCGCTGTGACCCAGCTGAACACGGCCAAGCAGTCCCCGCAGATCGCCTCCGACACACTGCGAGACCGCCGCGCCGCCATCAAAGAGCTGCAGGTCAAGATACCCCAGTGTGAGCAGGAGCTCCAGAAGGTACGTTAGTGTGTGTGTGGGAGGGTCTCAAGCGTCGAGCTGTTCTTAAGGTTAGGGGTGGACTGTGATTTGTGGCAGTAGGATGGAAGTATTTCAGGTTTCTGGATGACTGTGCTGACCATGTATCTCCGTCTGCTCCAGGATAAGGCGGAGCTGGAGCAGCTGCTGCAAGCAGATGGTCAGACCAGGGAGCTGGTGAGGGACATGAGGCAGAAGGTGGAGGAGGCCAAGAGCTCACTGTCCTCTAAACGCAGCAGGGGGAAGGTGCCGGACGCCCTCATGCAGCAGAAGAGGAGCGGCAAGATCCCCGGCATCCTGGGGCGACTAGTGAGGTCCATGTATAGACTACACCAGGCATGTCAACTTCATTCCATGGAGGGCCTAGTGTCTGCTGGCTTTGTTTTTGCTTTTCAATGAAGACCTAGACCAGTGGTTCCCAAACTGTGGGGCGCCTAGAAGGTGCGAAGGGTCGGTAAGGGGATCCGGCTTTCAACCTACTTTTGAAAGTTGTAATGGTAGAATGCACAAGGTGCTATTTTGAAATTGGGTGGTGGGGCATCAGTTTTCCTCTTGTCATGTTAGAGCTGGTCAGAAATGTCCAGATCAACTAGCCCATGTCAGTTAAAAACATTTAGCTAGGTTTTTTAGCCCATAGATTTAGTTGTAATGTTTGTCACTCAAATATCACAACTAAACAGACATGGAGGCATTTATATAATTGGAAGAAAATTTGCCAAATGTTCTCTGCACCGTATGACAAAATGTGTGGCATTGCAGGAATTGCTTTGAACCTGCAAGATGCTCATAGAAATAGACATGGCGCGCTGAGAGGGCGCAGGATTTCCCCCAATGTTGGAAGGGAGGTCTGAGTGAAAAAGTTTGGGAACCCCTGACCTAGAGAACCAAGTGAGGGGAGTTCCTTACTAATCAGTGACCTTAATTCATCAATCAAGTACAAGGGAGGAGCAAAAACCAGTGGACACTTGGCTCTCTGTGGAATGAGTTTGACACGTGGGCTACACAGATGACATGTGGCAGCTGAGAGATGCGCACACACTCACTGAGACTGTGTTCTTGTCCTGACCGGGTGTCCTTGGGGCCATTGATTAGAAGTATGACATCGCCATCTCATCCAGCTGTGGCTCTCTGGACAACATCCTGGTGGAAAGCATTGACAGCCCAGAAATGTGTCAACTTCCTCAAGGCCCAGAATATCAATATATCTTATCAATATTGTGTAGAAAATATTATAAAATACCTACTTACGGAGTTTCGAATGTTTGTACGCATAGAAAGTGTGATTTACAAAACAGTCCTACAAGCTTCATATGCACACTGGTAAGAGAACCATTGACAAATAACAATTGTGCTCGTGCACGACTTAGGCCATTTGCATTTCGAAAAGCCCCTAATTGACCATATATGGTCAAAATCATCAATTTTTAAAGCCTGTGGGGATTATTCAATGCAACGGCTCAACCAGGAAAAGAATTGGACTGAAATGGAGGTGCTAGTGTCAGAGATTGGGCATAACGAAAATGTTTTATTTGGCTTATTCAGTTGTGGCTTGACCAGTGTAAAATAAAAACATGGCTACAAAGAGAGGACCGATGGAAAATATCGGCAACACTCACCAGTTAGCTAACCATCCATCCTCAACAGCTCCCTCCTGTAGGTTTTTAGGCCAGCATTGCTGTTCTGCAAAATTAACAATTTTGTGCGTTCCACCTGGCTCATAGCCAACACACTCAGCAGTGTCTCTTGCACATCACACCTGCACATTAAGAGTGTCTGTTCACATAGTTCAAATCATTTTGGGGTAGTTATTTAATAGCGGTGGGTGCCGTCTATTGCGCCGTTCGTATTTGGGAACCTATTGATGGCATCATGGCAAAAAAAAAAACTCGACTTCAACCTCTTGTGCGATGGTGTATAGAAACTGTATGCGTTAAACATTGGCTCCCGTTGAAAAGTGCCTGTTGCCAAAACCCTACGGGTAGATGGTACTTGGTTGTGTACCGGAATGGCATGCGCTTGCCTTTTTAAAGCAGATCTCAAATCCTTGCAACAATCCTATAAATTGTTTTTGGGAAACGACATCTGATGACCCAATCTGTAGAAGTCCCACCTGTCTCTTAACACGCTCTCTGAGGAATGCGGTGTGTCTAATTTTCCAGCAGAGCAACATCAGCCATCTCTCATTCGATTTCCCATTGCCTTAGTGTTTCACACCTGACAGTAATTTAAAAAGTTACTATACTTTATATGGATTATCATCATAACAAATGCACTGATATGGTCATATTTTATGATATAGCTACCCTGTCAAGATATGTTGCATGAATTCACAATGGAAATCAAATTGAAACATTATTTAATTAATGCTCACACTTTCCCCATTCTACGCTTGACAAACAGTTCCCTTATTCCACCACAAATGTTCATGTTGCTAAATCTCACAATTAAATTTAGATTTTTGCTTTACTTTTTCTCCCCAATTTTGTGGTATTCAATTGGTAGTTAGTTTTGTCCCATCGCTGCAACTCCCGTACGGACTCGAGAGCCATGCGTCCTCCAAAACACAACCCTGTCAAGCCGCACTGCTTCTTGACACACTGCATGCTTAACCTGGAAACCAGCCACACCAATGTATCAGAGGAAATGCCGTACGACTGGCGACCGACGTCAGCATGCAGGCGCCCGGCCAGCAAAAAGGAGTCTCTATAGCGCGATGGAACAAGGACATCCCAGCTGGCCAAATCCTCCCCTAACCCGGATGACGCTGAGCCGATTGTGCGCTGCCTTATGGGTCTCCCGGTCACAGCCAAGGATCGGACCCGGGGCTGTACTGATGCCTCAAGCACTGTGATGCAGTGCCTTAGACCGCTGCGCCACTCGAAAAGCTCACATTTTGGTGGAAATGATCCCACGCTGGTTAATCCACAAATTTGTACCCATGCATTATTGATAAATGAGGTTTAATTACAGTGGTCATGCTTAACCTCGCTTGCAGAAATTACTATGTTGCAGGTTACTGTCAGTTCGAGTCATCAGGACATTGATCTGGCTCAATTTCAACTTTGTTACAGTATACCCCAGTCTCACGCTACTAGCCTTTCTCTCTTATGGGTTTGCTGCATAGACAACCGGTACAAAGCTTTAACCTCAAATGTAACCTCTAACACTCTGACATCCACTCTTTTCCTGTCTCAGATGAAGGTGCGGGAGAATAAGATGGGGCCCATCTCCACCCCAGAGAACATCCCCTGCCTGTTTGACATGGTGCGGGTGCAGGATGAGAGTATGAAGCCAGCCTTCTACTTTGCACTGAGGGACACCCTGGTTGTCAAGGACCTGGAGCAGGCAACACGGCTCGCCTTCCAGAAGGACAAACGCTGGCGAGTGGTCACCATGCAGGGACAGATCATAGAGATGGCTGGTGGGTAGACAGAGCGGGAGCGCATCTCTTCTCAATGTCAATATGGATGTCATGTCTGACACTATGCTCTACCTCCAGTCATGGTGCCTGAGACGGCAGAGAGGGAGAGTGATGCGGGGCAGGATGGGCTCCTCCATCGGCACTGAGGTCACCCAGCAGGAGGTGAGAGATCTTCTGGACACTCTTCTAGAGTTTTCTCTGGCCTCCAATCACTTATGGCTCACTTTAAGCTCTGCAATGGTTAATGACCTACTGTCTTATTTGTATGTGTCAGCTGGACTGTATGGAGAGCAAGCTGATTGAGAAGGTGGTGCAGCTGCAGGACTGCCAGAAGTGGAAGCTGGAGGAGAAAGTCCAGAGACTCTTACAGCAGCTTAGAGACATGAAGAACACCAACAACATGCAGGTAACACACAGTATACAGATATTAAATGTATTTGATGTTGGTGTAATTCTTGTTCATCAGACTTGTTTAGGTAAAGCTGAATGTATAATTTTTTGGGGCTTTCTCGTAATGCCGGCTTGCTGTCTCGATGTTCATCTTTCTAGATTTGCCCCTCTATTGATTTGGTTTGGATTATGTCTACCATCTTCCCAATGGTCATAATTACCTGCAATAGCCAATGTAGCTCAAGTCCTTCATACACAGGCTCACAAATTTTATTTTAACCTCTTTGGGCTGAGATCCCGCTAACGGGATCGATATGACAACAGCCAGTGAAAGTGCAGGGCGCCAAATTCAAAACAGAAATCCCATAATTAAAATTCCTCAAACATACAAGTATTTTACACCATTTTAAAGATACACTTCTTGTTAATCCCACCATAGTGTCCAATTTAAAAAAGGCTTTAAGACGAAAGCAAACCAAACGATTATGCTAGGTGAGTGCCTAGTCACAGAAAAACAGCCATTTTTCCAGCCAAAGAGAGGAGTCACAAAAAGCAGAAAGAGAAATGAATCACTAACCTTCGATCTTCATCAGATGACATTCATAGGACTTCATGTTACACAATACATGTATGTTTTGTTCGATAAAGTTCATATTTATATCAAAACATCTCAGTATACATTGGCGCGTTATGTTCAGTAGTTCCAAAATATCCAGTGATTTTGCAGAGAGCCACATCAATTTACAGAAATAGTCATAATAAACATTGATAAAAGATACAACTATTATGCATGGAATTATAGATACACTTCTCCTTGATGCAACCGCTGTCAGATTTCAAAAAAGCTTTACTGAAAAAGCACACCATGCAATAATCTGAGTACAGCTCTCAGACCAAAACAACCCAAACAGATATCCGCCATGTTGTGTAGTCAACAGAATTCAGAAATAGCATTATAAATATTCACTTACCTTTGATCTTCATCAGAATGCACTCCCAGGAATCCCAGTTCTACAATAAATGCTTGATTTGTTCGATAAAGTCCATAATTTATGTCCAAATACCTCCTTTTTGTTCGCACGTTCAGCCTAGTAATCCAAATTCGTGACGTGCGATCACTAGGTGCAGACAAAGTCAAAATGTTCCATTACAGTCCGTAGAAACATGTCAAACGATATATAGAATCAATCTTTAGGATGTTTTTAACATAAATCTTCAATAATGTTCCAACCGGAGAATTCCTTTGTCTGTAGAATTACAATGGAACTCAAGCTAACTATCATGTGAATGCGCGTGGTCAACTCATGCCTCTCTGGCAGACCTCTGACTCGTTCCCCTCTCATTCGCCCCCACTTCACAGTAGAAGCATCAAACAAGGTTCTAAAGACTGTTGACATCTAGTAAAGGGAGACTTGTCAGAGCCTGGCCATGGGTTGCATGGGGGAAAGACTTGACTTTTGAACTCAATACTACTGTTTTCATTTTTGTAAAGCAGTTTGTTTGTTAAACAGGCAAAGCTAAATGGTGACTGGTGGTTACGGGGAAGCAAGAGTCACTTGCACAATGTGTAGCCTAAGATTGGAGGTGGAGCCTGCCTGTCGCCCACAATCATTGTTTGCTCCCCCGCAGTTCACCAGCTGATGTAGGCTGTGCTGGTGTCGTGTCCTTCCCACTGCTAGACAACCAAACCTTCGCCGCTCTGAGCACCCAATGCTGCTAATATTCTGCTTATTGAGTACAAGTCCGAGTCACCAATGGTCGAGCCACGAGTAATGAAAATTAGGACTCGAGTACTACAACACTTTGAGGCTTGTGATTGCGGGTGAGGTTGTTTGACTGTGTTTCTTCTCAGAGCTTGGCAGAGCAGGAGGCTCACCTGAAGCCCCAAATTAAAGAGCTAGATGACAATGTCCTGGCTGCTAACCCCAACAAGAACAAACAGAAACAGTTGGAGAAGACCCTGAAGGACTTCCAGAAAGGTGAACTTTCAACCCCAAATGTAACATGAAGTGAAGTCACTTAGAAATTGCAGGCTACACTCTTAGAAATTACAGTCTTCAGGACAATGATCTGGCTCAATTTGAGCTTTGCTACAGTGAACCCCAGTCTGACTTCACTAGGCATTCTCCCTCATGGGCTTGCTGCGGAGACAACTGGTACATACAACTAGGGGTGTGCCGATCTCGTCCTACTTGTAATTGTATCCGTTTTGTCACACTTGATACTCATAATCGCTTTAAATGCCGGTAAAGCCTATACCTCAAGTGCACTATCAGAGTGTATTGCTCTGCTCACTCACATATTGTCTTGTCAATTCCAAGAAGGCGTAGCAGTCAGACGTATTTGTCCTTCATCTTGTTGTGTCCCATGTATATATATTTTTCTTCGCATATCTTCCTATATTTCTGTAAACCCTTACTTCAAAATACTCTCCTGCAACCCGCCTCACCCAATGTGGTGTGGACCTGCTTTTTCTCGAAAGTATTTTTCTTTGCCTCTATTACTGGAATCTCTCCAACATAAACCAGCCAGCTAACGGCCATCAGCTAACCTCTAGCCCGGAAAGCTCTTGCCAGTTTGTACAACGCGATTCAACCAGAGCATACCGGACCTATTTTTCTCCATATCCCCGGGTTCCTATTGCAAGCTCTGAACCTTCCGACCTTCGCAACTAACGTCCCCTGAATGCTAGCTGTCTAGAATACCAACGGACTATTGGCTTACGGGGCCCATCGTATACATTCCGAAGCCACTAGCTAGCAGACGGCTATCCTTTGCTAGCGGTCATCAGCTACCTTTATCCCGGACAACTCTCGCCAGTCTGTACAGCGCGACTCAAACCAGAGCTAGTCGGACTTATTCTTCTCCATATCTCCGGATTCCTACCGCAAGCTCTGAACCTATTTTTTTGAATTTTTAAACTTTTTTTATTTTTATAATTTGTTTTTTTCTACCTGGAATTATAGCAGCTAACGAGCCCTGAAGGCACAGCTGCTAATCTGCGGCCTGCTAGCTATCTAAAGCACATTGGACTGCTGGCTTAAGAGGCCCTTCGGACATATTTCTTCGGCTACTATATATATATATTTTGCCAATTGGCCTGGTTTACCACACGGAGCCCTGCTGATCCGTCCGTTGATGTAACTGCACGAGGGGGCCACAACAGACTTTCCTCCGTCGCGTCATCCCTCTAAGGCCTTTCTGTTAGCCTGCTAGCCGCCTGAAGCCACGCACTGGACTTGTATGATCACCCGGCTACGCATGCCTTTCCCTAACGTCACCATGCCATGTCGATTGCTGTTCTGGTTTGTAACTTGTTTTATTTCAGTGTAGAGCCTCTAGCACTGCTCAACATGCCTAGGCTAACAATTTAGTTCCACCTCCCAAACACGCAGTGACATCACCTGGTTTAAATGCTATTTCTAGAGACAATATCTCTTTCATTATCACTATATGCACAGGTTTACCCCCACTGTATTCACATCCTACTATACATTTGTCTGTACATTATGCCTTGAATATATTCTACCGTGGCCAGACATCTGCTCCTTTTACTCTGTTATGAACGTACTAGGCGTCCAGTTCTGTTAGCCTTTAGCCGTACCCTTATCCTACTCCTCCTCTGTTCCTCTGGTGATGTAGAGGTTAATCCAGGCCCTGCAGTGTCTACCTCCACTCCCATCCCCCAGGCTCTCTCATTTGTTGACTTCTGCAACCGTAAAAGCCTTGGTTTCATGCATGTTAACATTAGAAGCCTCCTCCCTAAGTTTGTTTTATTCACTGCTCTAGCACACTCCACCAATCCGGATGTCCTAGCCGTGTCTGAATCCTTGCTTAGGAAGACCACCAAAAACCTTAATTTCCATTCCTAACTATAACATTTTCCGACAAGATAGAACTGCCAAAGGGGGCGGTGTTGCAATTTACTGCAAAGATAACCTGCAGAGTTCTGTCTTACTATCCAGGTCTGTACCCAAACAATTTGAGCTTCTACTTCTAAAAATTAAGTTTTCCAGAAACAAGTCTCTCACCGTTGCCGCTTGCTATAGACCACCCTCTGCCCCCAGCTGTGTCCTCGACACCATATGTGATTTGATTGCCCCCCCAGCTATCTTCTGAGCTCGTGCTGCTAGGTGACCTAAACTGGGAGATGCTTAACACCCCAGCCATCCTACAATCTAAGCTTGATGCCCTCAATCTCACACAATTTATCAATGAACCTACCAGATATAACCCCAAATCCGTAAACACGGGCACCCTTATAGATATCATCCTAACTAACTCACCCTCCAAATACACCTCTGCTGTTTTCAACCAAGATCTCAGCGATCACTGCCTCATTGCCTGCATCCGTAATGGGCAAACGACCACCCCTCATCACTGTCAAACGCTCCCTAAAACACTTCTGCGAGCAGGCCTTTCTAATCGACCTGGCCGCGGTATCGTGGAATGACATTGACCTCATCCCGACAGTAGAGGATGCCTGGTTATTCTTTAAAAGTGCCTTACTCACCATCTTAAATAGGCATGCCCCATTCAAAAAAAATTTACAACCAGGAATAGATATAGCCCTTTGTTCACTCCAGACCTGTCTGCCCTTGACCAGCACAAAAACATCCTGTGGCGTTCCACATTAGCATCGAATAGCCCCCGTGAAGTGCAACTTTTCAGGGAAGTTAGGAACCAATATACACAGGCAGTTAGGAAAGCTAAGGCTAGCTTTTTTAAACAAATTTGCATCCTGCAGTACAAACTCAAAAAGGTTCTGGGACACTGTAAAGTCCATGGAGAATAAGAGCACCTCCTCCCAGCTACCCACTGCTCTGAGGCTAGGAAACACTGTTACAACCGACAAATCCACTATAATTGAGAATTTCAATAAGCATTTCTCTACGGCTGGCCATGCTTTCCACCTGGCTTCCCCTACCAACTGCCCGGCACCCTCCAAAGCAACCCGCCCAAGCCCCCACCATTTCTCCTTACCCATATCCAGATAGCTGATGTTCTGAAAGAGCTGCAAAATCTGGACCCCTACAAATCAGCCGGGCTAGACAATCTGGACCCTCTCTTTTTTAAATTATCTGTCAATTGTTGCAACCCCTATTACTAGCCTGTTCAACCTCTTTCGTATCGTCTGAGATTCCCAAAGTTTGGAAAGCTGCCGCGGTCATCCCCTTCTTCAAAGGGGGAGACACTCTAGACCCAAACTGCCACAGACCTATATCTATCCTACCCTGCATCTCTAAGGTCTTCAAAGGCCAAGTTAACAAACAGATTACTGACCATTTTGAATCGCATCGTACCTTCTCCGCTATGCAATCTGGTTTCCGAGCTGGTCATGGGTGCACCTCAGCCACGCTCAAGGTCCTTAACGATATCATAACCTCCATCGATAAGAGACATTACTGTGTAGCTGTATTCATCGACCTGGCCAAGGCTTTCGACTCTGTCAATCACCACATTCTTATTGGCAGACTCAACAGCCTTGGTTTCTGAAATAATTGCCTCGCCTGGTTCACCAACTGTTTCTCTGATAGAGTTCAGTGTGTCAAATCGGAGGGCCTGTTGTCCGGGCCTCTGGCAGTCTCTATGGGGGTGCCACAGGGTTCAATTCTCTGGCCGACTCTCTTCTCTGTATACATCAATGATGTCGCTCTTGCTGCTGGTGAGTCTCTGATCCACCTCTACGCAGACAACACTTCTGTATACTTCTGGCCCTTCTTTGGACACTGCTAACTAACCTCCAGACGAGCTTCAATGCCATACAACTCTCCTTCCGTGGCCTCTAACTGCTCTTAAACGCAAATAAAACTAAATGCATGCTTTTCAACCGATCATTGCCCGCACCTGCCAGCCCATCCAGCATCACTACTCTGGACGGCTCTGACTTAGAATACGTGGATAACTACAAATACCTAGGTGTCTGGCTAGACTGTAAATGCTCCTTAGGGATCCCTTTTGGGAACATCCCCTCCCACGTTCAGCTGGAACGTGGCGCATGGAACGCAAAAATATTCTTAGAAATATTTAACCTCCACACATTAACAAGTCCAATACCTCAAATGAAAGATAAACACCTTGTTCATCTACCCAGCATGTCAGATTTTTTAAATGTTTTACGGCGAAAACACACCACATATTTATATTAGACCACCACCGAAACGAAGACAAGAGGCAGCCATTTTGTCCCAGAAAATATAAAATTATAAAAGCAGGATTAAAAAATAAATCATTCACTAACCTTTTGAAAATCTTCATCAGATGACAGTAATAGGACATGTTACACAGTACATTTTTTTTTCTTCAATAATATGCCATTTATATCCATAAATGTCCATTTACATTGAATTCATGTTCAGAAAATACTCAAAAATGTCCGCAGAAAATATCGGTAGCGCCGCAAGATAACGTAAATAGACATCATAAACTTTGACTAAATATACATGTTCTACATATAGTTAGAAAGATACACTGCTTCTTAATGCAATCGCTTTGTTACATTTCTTTTTAACGTTACAGAAATCGCTCACTATTCAATATTCTGAGACGGCGCTCAGATATAAGCTATATTTCTCCGCTATGTTGGAGTCAACAGAAACACAGATTTCAGCATAAATATTCCCTTACCTTTGATGGTCTTTGTTCAGAATGTACTGGAAGGGTTCATACTTACCCAAAACATCGTTTGGTTTCAAGTCTTGTGTCTTTGTATTAGCTACTGCTAACAATATCAGCTGAAATGCACCCAAAATGTCCTCTGGTCTGGAAAAGTTGCGCATCAAAACTTCAAAATTACATATTATATGTCGACTAAACAGGTCAAACTAAGTGCAGAATCAAGCTTTAGGATGTTTTAAACATACAAAACAATTTTCAATTCAACCGGTCATTGTTTGTCCTTCTCCGGAGTGCTGGAACAAAGGAATGGCTGGGACCAATTTGCGCCCTAACGCACAGGTATTTTCTCGCGGCACTCACTCAATTCACTCCCATAGGGCCAATTCTCGCGGGATTTGAACGATTAAACGCTCTACTAAATGAGGACATCTAGTGGAATACATAGAAAGTGTCCCCAGATCCATAGCTGGTTGGGAAGGGTGGGGCGATCACGTCAAAGTTGCCCCAACTTTCATGACCACAAAACTAGTTTGGAAGAATGCCTGCCCTGTGAGTTCTGCTATACTTACAGACATAATTCCAACGGTTTTAGAAGCTTTAGTGTTTTCTATCCAATAATAATTATTATATGCATATATTAGCAATTTTTGACAGATTTTTTTTCAGTTTACTATGGGCACACAATTCCTCCAAAGGGGGCAGTATTCTGCCTAGCCTTAAGAGGTTTTAAGCATCTCCAATCAAAAATTAAATCTAGAATCGGCTTCCTATTTCGCAAACAAAGCTTCCTTCACTCATGCTGCCAAACCATACCCTTGTAAAACTGACCATCCCACCGATCCTTGACTTCGGCGATGTCATCTATAAAATAGCCTCCAACACTACTCAGCAAACTGGATGTAGTCTGTCACAGTGCCATCCGTTTTGCCACTAAAGCCCCATACATTGCTCACCACTGCGACCAATACGCTCTCGTTGGCTGGCCCTCTATTCATATTCGTTGCCAAACCCACTGACTACAGGTTATCTACAAGTCTCTGCGAGGTAAAGCCCCGCCTTATCTCAGCTCGCTGCAGCAGCAGGTATATCTCACTGGTCACCCCCAAAGCCAATTCCTCCTTTGGTCGCCTTTCCTTCCACTTATCTGCTTCCACTGACTGGAACGAACTGCAAAAATCACTGAAGCTGGAGATTCCCATCTCCTTCACTAGCTTTAAGAACCAGCTGTCGGAGCAGCTCACAGATCACTGCACCTGTTCATAGCCCATCTGTATACCTCATCCCCATACTGTATTTATTTATTTAGCTCCTTTTGCACCACAGTATCTCTACTTGCACATCCATCTTTTGCACATCTACCATTCCAGTGTTTAATTGCCATATTGTAATTACTTCGCCACCATGGCTTATTTATTGCCTTAACTCACTTATTTGACGTAATTTGCACTCACTGTATAAATACTTTTTTCTACTGTATTATTGACTGTTTTGTTCATTCCATGTGTAACTCTGTTGTATGTGTCGAACTGCTATGCTGCTATCTTGGCCAAGTCGCAGTTGCAAATGAGCACTTGTTCTCAGCTAGCTTACCTGGTTAAATAAAGGTGGAATTTTATTTTAAATAAAATCAAAGAAATGAGCCCAACAGCTGAAAATGCACATGATTGATTTACTTACTTAGTCCTATTAAATGAAAAATAAATAATGCATGGCTGGCTACTGCATTTATTCCAGACACAGATCTAGGTAAATTGCTTCCGAGAAGAGCAAAACTTCTCTCTCCTGACACTTACGGCTCAACCTACACCCTGCCAATTTAGTTATTTAGAGCGCCCAGCGCTTCACACTTTCAGTAGTGTGCAACTGCAGCCTGCAATTTCAGGTGTTCCTGCATGTGGGCATTCCTGCGTCTGCAAAGGACACTGCCTACCGGTCGCCCCCAGCTAGCACAGCAGGCGGGAGCGACACTGTGCGTCACCTGCTGTGTACCAGAGAAAACCAGGCGAAGGACACAGCCTGCCGCCGGCTTCTCCGGGACGCAGCCTGCCGTCGGCTTCTCCGGGACGCACACGTCTGGGGCAACACTGTGTGCTAGCTAGGGGGAAAGGTGGAGGCGGAACGCACCGAATTGCAGGCTGCAGTTGCACCCTTCTCCACACTAAATGACGGTGAGATCTCTAGATCCGTTACGATAATGGTTTTGTCCGAGTCTTTGGTACACCCCTAATACACACTTGACCTATGAGGCTTAACCCTGCTCCTTTCTCATATATCTATATATATATAAACAAACGTCCTCTTCCCCCCCCCCCCCCCCCCGGTCTCTTTTCTCGCGCTCTGACTGAGGCAGCTTCCAGTAAGGCAGGGAAGGTGGAGAGGCTCCACACCCTCATTGTGGACATCAACAGTCACAAGCTGAAGGCCCAGCAGGACAAACTGGACAAGGTCAACAAGGAGCTGGACGACTGTTCCTCAGCCATCACCAAGGCCCAGGTAGCCATCAAGACCGCAGGGCGGTAAGTGTTTATACACGTGCTCTCTCTCACACATACACAGCTCCCATCTGGCAAAGGCTTCTGGTTGTGAAGCTATTAGGGAAAAGCTCAGATAAGCCCCAGCAGATGGCTGCTGCTCTCCTCCACAGTAACCTGAAGAAGTGTGAGTCGCCTGGAGGAGACTGAGAAGAGCCTGGGAGAGCTGACAGATCATCTTAAGAGGCTGGAGGAGGAGGCTGGGGAGATTCATGAAGGCCTGCTGGGAGGCTGAGGCGGCACTGCCGGAGGTGCAGAAGCGGAACCAGGGGGTGGTGAGGGAGATATAGGCCCTGCAGGAGCACGCTCTACAGGAAGAGTCCCTCAGCGTCTGACTTCGGGTGGAGCAGATGGACACCTCCATCACCAACAAGATCAAACACTGGCGGAGAGTTATGTGCATGTGAGATTCATGCATGCTTCGTTGTGTCTTAGAGGTCAACCAAACACTCAGCTAGTTACAGTGCATCAGTGTTCTATGCATTACCTGGGGAACAGTATCATCCAACTTAAATATTTTTCCTCTTCTGATATTTAATTTTAGTCATTGACCAGATACTCTTATCCAGAGCAGTTCCATTCATCTTAAGATTTATATGTGGTTGTCCCACCTAGCTGTCATAGTAAGAACATTTTCCCTCAAAGTAGCTGTCAGCTAGGACTGACCATCTGAGTCCCGTCCTCCCCAGGCCTCTAAGCTCTCCCTTCACGCCATTGAGAATGACCTGGCGGCCATCAAGGGGCCTGACGTTATCACCAACCAGATCTCCCAGATGAAGCCCAACCTGGGAGCCATCGCAGAATACAAAAACAAGGTACACACCCAGCTCTCTCTAGGTCTAATCAAGCACCTTGACACCCTGTTTTTACTCTCGTCTGCGCCCTCTCAAGTTTATTTCCTTCTAAGAGAAGGTAGTCATTGTGGGTCATGTCTCTCTGTAGGAGGAACTGTACCTGAGCTGGATGAGATCGACAACTTTAAGCGTGGATGTGAGGACCTGCGCAAGCAGTGGCTCAACGAGTTCATGGCTGGCTTGTTCAGCTTGTTGGAGAACTACCAGATGCTGACACTAGGGGGTGACGCTGAGCTGGAGCTAGTCGACAGCCTGGACCCCTTCTCTGAGGGCATCATGTTCAGGTCAGCAGACACTTCAGCCCAACCGGCTGTTTGACATCTATGATTTGTGAAGACAGCACTGGATAGGTCTTTCAATCGTGTGAATTTTATCATCAAAACATACCTAGCCCCAACCCAATATCCCCTTCTAATTTCATTGTTTTATTGCTGTGTTCATTAAATCTATGAATGACTGACTCATTCTCTTCTCTCTGTCCATGGCCACAGTGTGCGTCCCCCTAAGAAGAGCTGGAAGAAGATTTTCAACCTGTCTGGAGGAGAGAAGACCCTGAGCTCTCTGGCCCTGGTGTTTGCTCTGCACCACTTCAAGCCCACGCCCCTCTACTTCATGGATGAGATTAATGCAGCCCTGGACTTCAAGAATGTCTCCATCGTGGCCTGTTACATTTATGTGAGTTTCACATGCACACACAGCAGTTCATGGGAACTCTATTCCACGTGAAACAGCTTTGAATAGTATTTGCCATTTTACTCCTGTGCTTGACTTAGTGAGGGACATGGGGTCAGCTCATCTGTGTTAATCGTTAGTATTGTATAATGGGAGCTTATTGAAGGCGCTATGGTAAGGTGTACAGCCTATTGTGAGAAATCACCCGTTTTGCAAAGCCCTCTGTTGGCTGCATGTTGGTCCATTGTTTACTCCTGTCACGGCGGTTGGTGGTTAATTCTTCCCAGGCCACTGTTTAAAAGAACTTGACTCACATAAGCTCGTAAAAAATGTGATACTTGAGATTTACAGCCTTTGACTTCCCATTGATGATTGAATGTTAATTTATTTCCCTACAGGAGCAAACCAAGAATGCTCAGTTCATCTCCCTGAGGAACAACATGTTTGAGATTGCTGACCGTCTGATCGGCATCTACAAAACCCACAACACCACCAAGAGTGGGGGAATCAACTCGAAAACCATTGTCTTCAAACAGACAATCTCAGCTTAGAACAGCAGTGACTCTGGTTTCCCCCCTGAGCCACTCCTAGTAAGACATAGAAATATTAAATGTAGGTCTCTTTGAGTTTACTGTTCTTTCACACCATGTATATAAAACCATGGCTTTAATGTATTCTTATGTCATCACTCTTTTACTGATGAAGCTAATAAATATTTTATCACCGGTCTTTAACTATAACCCTAAATTGGACATGTTGCACTGGAAAACTTGTGGGGAAGTACTATCACAATGAGCTGCTGGTCTTCATTCATCATTTAGGTAAAAACCCTGAAGACTGGCTATGTTCATCAGTGAGGAGCTGAGTGATAATTGATATGGATTGCATACCTCAATGACTATTCTAGCAAGCACTGCTTATGCAAAAAACGTACTGAACAACTTGTTTTTCAACCACTCCACAAATGTTTTGGCAATCTACTTTGTGCATGACAAGTAATTTTTTCCAACAGATTAATTCGCAATTCCAGTTGAAGTTTACATACACTAAGTTCACTGTGCCTCTAAACAGCTTGGAAAATTCCAGAAATGTCATGGCTTTAGAAGCTTCTAATTGACATAATTTGAGTCAATTGGAGGTATTTCAGGCCTACCTTCAAACTCAGTGCCTCTTTGCTTGACCTCAAAAAATTTGACCTCAAAGTCTGGTTCATCCTTGGGAGCAATTTCCAAACGCCTGAAGGTACCACGTTCATCTGTACAAACAATAATACACAAGTATAAACACCATGGAACCATGCAGCCGTCATACCGCTCAGGAAGGAGATGCGTTCTGTCTCCTAGAGATTAACGTACTTTGGTGCGAAAAGTGCAAATAAATCCCAGAACAGGACATTGTGAAGATGGTGGAGAAACCGGTACAAAAGTATCTATATCCACAGTAAAACGAGTCCGACATAACCTGAAATGTTGCTCCGCAAGGAAGAAGCCACATCTCCAAAACTGCCATAAAAAAGCCAGACTACGGGTTACAACTGCACATGGGGACAAAGATCATACTTTTTGGAGAACTGTCCTCTGGTCTGATGAAACAAAAATAGAACTGTTTGGCTATAATGACCATTGTTATGTTTGGAGGAAAAAAGGGGAGGCTTGCAAGCCGAAGAACACCATCCCAACCGTGAAGCACGGGGGTGGCAGCATGTTGTGGGGGTGCTTTGCTACAGGAGGGACTGGTGCACTTCACAAAATGGATGACACGAGGAAGGACAATCATGTGGATATATTGAAGCAACATCTCAAGACATCAGTCAGGAAGTTACAGCTTGGTCGCAAATGGACAATGACCCCAAGCCTACTTCCAAAGTTGTGGCCATCACAAAGCCCTTACCTCAATCCTACAGAATATTTGTGGGCAGAACTGATAAAGCTTTTCTGAGCAAGGAGGCCTACAAACCTGACTCGGTTACACCAGCTCTGTCAGGAGGAATGGGCCAAAATTCACCCAACTTATTGTGGGAAGCTTGTGGAAGGCTACCCAAAACGTTTGACCCAAGTTAAACAATTTAAAGGCAATACTAATTCAGTGTATGTAAACTTCTGACCCAATGGGAATGTGATGAAAGAAATAAAAGCTGAAATGAATCACTATTATTCTTGAAATAAAGTGGTGATCCCAACTGACCTAAAATTGAATTTTTACTAGGATTAAATGTCAGGCATTGTGAATAACAAAGTTTAAATGTATTTGGCTAAGGTGTGGAGTCAAGTTTACATACAACTAAGTGCACTACAATTGGGATGTCTCTGGAGCAACACACAAACCACTCATCCTGAGATGGAGACTTGTCCTGTCTTCCCATTAATTTAATTGAGAGGTATCATGATATTATTGTAAGAAATATTTTGAAGTACACATTGTAGTTGACTTGATTTAACAGAAGGCTTTTCTGGTGAAGGTTAAATAGCTGGATTACATGTCAGCCCTGTAGTATTATTTATTACAGTATACTACATGTATAGTTATAGAATGTCTTTGAAAAAGCTGTACCTTTTTAAGGCTTATGGTTAAATATAACAGCTTCCAATCTGCTGAATGCATTTTGGGATTTTTGAAAAGTTTGGTTTTTACTTTGTGGTACATGAGGCAGTATCTTCCTGTGACGAGCTTTAGCTCCAGAAGTAAAACCTGTATGTTCTGTCAACTGTATCCTGCTGCATCAGGAAAGCTCCAATCACTAGGCACAGTTAGCATTAATTCCAAACCAAAAGAGTGTAACCTTACATCACCAGGTGCTTGGGTCCTTCCTGAAGTGAAGACCCACGTGTCTTTGTCATGAGCTTGAAGGATGGTAGGTGTTCTCCCTCAGTGTGGAGAAGAAAGAGCTGCACCTCCACTGTCTGTGCGTACAGGAAGCCTGCGGTCTCCTATAGTGAGGCGGTCAGTTCGCTACTTAGGCCGTGTACCAGCTTACTGAGCTTGGACAGCAGGGAGAAGCCCAGAGATGCTCCCCCAACAGGATTCACCCACACTGCCAGCTGGAGCTGCAGCAACAGATCATGGGCCCAGCCTCCAGGGTGACTCCCTGCCTCTCTCCTACGAACCATCAGCAGAATGGTGGGCTTGGCACAGCAGAAGAACCAAGGCACCGGCTCTTCCACCAGTCCTTCGATGGTACTCAGCAGCACAAGGATGATTGAGAGGGATAGGACTTTGGGCAGGGGTGGATTTACCAGCGCCTCCACCTCCCAGAACAGGTAGAACTTCTCCAGTAAGACCAGGGGAGAGTCTTCGTCCTCCACGGCTGAGCCCAGAGACAACAGGTCCAGCTGCTCCTCCTGTGTGGAAGGGTGGCACCATAATATACAATCAAAGGTGAGGAAGAAATGTCATGACAATAACACTGACCCAGGCTATACTTACCTGCAGCTCCAGCCTTTGGATGAGTGGATCGTTCAATAATTTTGCACGCCCAATTCTTCAGTTTTTGATTTGTTAAAAAAGTTTGAAATATCCAATAAATGTCGTTCCACTTCATGATTGTGTCCCACTTGTTGATTCTTCACAAAAATACAGTTTTATATCTTTATGTTTGAAGCCTGAAATGTGGCAAAAGGTCGCAAAGTTCAAGGGGGCCGAATACTTTCGCCAGGCACTGTACATATCCCAACCAGAAGCCATATATTACAGGCAACATCCGCATCGAGCTAAAGGCTAGAGCTGCCGCTTATATGAAATCCCACCATGCCCTCAGACAAACCGTCAATACAGGCCTAAAATTGAATCCTACTACACCGGCTCTGACGCTTGTCGGATGTGGAAAGGCTTAAACTATTACCAACTACAAAGAGAAATCCAGCCGCGAGCTGCCCAGTGACTCGAGCGTACCAGACGAGCTCAATACCTTTATGCTTGCTTCAAGGCAAGCAACACTGAAGCATGCATGAGAGCACCAGCTGTTCCATACGACTGTGATCACACTCTCGGTAGCTGATGTGAGCAAGACCTTTAAACAGGTGAACATTCACAAAGCTGCGGGGCCAGATGGATTACCAGGATATGTACTCCGAGCATGCGCTGACCAACTGGCAAGTGTCTTCTCTGACATTTTTAACCTGTCCCTGACCGAGTCTGTAATACCTACATGTTTCTCACAGACCACCACCCTGTGCCCAAGATAGCGAAGGTAACCTACCTAAATGATTACCGCTCTGTAGCACTCACTTTGGTAGTGAGTGCTCACTTTGGTAGCCATGAAGTGCTTTTGAAAGGCTGGTCATGGCTCACATCAATATCATCATGTCGGAAACCCTAGACCCACTCCAATTCGCATACCGCCGCAACATATCCACAGATGACGCAATCTCAATCGCACTCCACACTGCTCTTTCCCACCTGGACAAAAGGAACACCTATGTGAATGCTGTTCATTGACTACAGTTCAAGACAAATGAGCTGATCGTGGACTAAAGGAAAAGGAGGGCCAAACAGGCCCCCATTAAAATCGACGGGGCTGAAGTGGAGCGGGTCGAGAGTTTCAAGTTCCACTGTGTCCACATCACCAACGAACTATCATGGTCCAAACACACCAAGACAGTTGTGAAAAGGGCACAACACACTTCCCCCTCAGGAGACTGAAAAGATTTGGCATGGGTCCCCAGATCCTCAATGTTCTACAGCTGCACCATCGAGAGCATTCTGACTGGCTGCATCACCGCCTGATATGGCAACTGCTCGGCATCTAAGGCGCAAGACCGTAAGGCGCTAGAGGGTAGTGTGTACGGGCCAGGACATCACTGGGGCCAAGCTTCCTGACATCCAGGACCTATATACTAGGCGGTGTCAGAGGAAGGCCCAAAAAATGGTCAAAGACTCCAGAGTCACCCAAGACTGTTCTCTCTGCTACCGCACGGCAAGCAGTACCGGAGTGCCAAGTCCAGGGCCAACAGGCTCCTTAACTTCATTGGGATAGGGGGCAGCATTGGGAAGTTTGGATGAAAAGCGTGCCCAGAGTAAATTGCCTGCTACCCAGGTCCAGAAACTAGGACATGCATATAATTGGTAGATTTGGATAGAAAACTCTAAAATTTCCAAAACTTAAAATAATGTCTGAGTATAACAGAACTCATATGGCAGGCAAAAACCTGAGAGAAATCCAACCAGAAAGTGGGAAATCTGTGGTTTGTAGTTTTTTTATGTTATTGCCAATCCAATATCTTGTGTCTGTGGGGTCAGATTGCACTTCCTAAGGCTTCCAGTAGATGCCAACAGTCTTTAGAAGTTGTTTCAGGCTTTTATTGTGGAAGGGGATCGAATAAAAGCTGCTTCAACAAGTGGTCAAGCTGAAAGACATTAGTTTAGTCTCACGCATGAGCGCAACGCTCATTCTTTCCTTTCTTATGACAACGGAATTGTCCGGTTGGAATATTGAAGATTTATGATAACATTGTTTGACATGTTTCTACAAACTTTAATGGAACATTTTTGACTTTGTCAGGACTTTGTGCCGGTGCTTTGTGCATTTGGATTACTGGACTAAACGCACTAACAAAAAGGTATTTGGATAACTTTATTGAACAACATGGAGACCTGGGAGTGCCATGAGATGAAGATCAAAGGTAAGCGATTAGTTTTAACGCTATTTCTGACTTTTGTGACACCTCTCCTTGGTTGGAAAATGGCTGTATGGGTTTCCGTGACTAGGCGCTGACCTAACATAATCGCATGGTGTGCTTTCACCGTTAAGCCTTTTTGAAATCGGACACTGTGGCTGGATTAACAAGAAGTTCATCTTTAAAATGGTGTAGAATACTTGTATGTTTGAGAAATGTTAATTTATATTTGTTTTGAATGTGGCGCACTGCAATTTTACTGGCTGTGGGACGCTCACGTCCCGAACGATCCCAGAGAGGTTAACAGCTTCTACCCCGAAGCCATAAGACTGCTGAACAATTAATCAAATGGCCACCAGGACTATTTAAATTGACATCAGCCCCTCCCTTTGTTTTTACACTGCTGCTACTCGCTGTTTATTAGCATTTATATGCATAGCCACATCACAAATTATGCCGACTAACCTGTACCCCTGCTCATTGACTCGGTACCAGTACCCCTTGTATATTGCCTCGTTACTGTTATGTAATTTTTTTGTTACTTTTTGATTCGACTTTCATTTATTTACTAAATATTTTCTTCACTATTTCTTGAACTGCATTGTTGGTTAAGGGCTTGTAAGAATTTCACGGTTCGAAGCATGTGAGAAATAAAATGTTATTTGAAATTAACTGGTAAATCACCTCTGCCTGGCGACCCAGGCTATCCTTACCTGCAGCTCCTTCAGTTTCTCAATGAGGGGATCGTAGGCCAGAGACACCTCCACATTTGCGGTGTCCAAGGCCCCCATGAAAGTCTTTCTTCCTGGCAAGCACCAGCTCCAGCCCCTGGAAGTACTGTTCCACGGCCTGCCGGTCCTGCCTCACTAGGCCCTCACAGCTGGCCTTATCCTGCTCCCCCAGCTCACACACCTTCAAGAAATAACACTTCAGGTGAACTATCCAGAAGACTACAAAATGTTTAATTGGTCAAATGATGATGGCACAATGAGGCTCTGCGTACCTGGCTTGTTTCTTCCCTTGCAATTCAATGCATCGTTTAGCCTGTAATTGGAGAAGCAAACAACACTTGAGTATTCTAAATCAAGACAGAAGTTCAAAGGTTTGTGTTGTCCTGACAGACTCCAACCTCACTTGGCTTGATATGTGTAAACTAATTGATGAGTGAGTGTTTGGTTCTTTAGGTGTTCTTTACCATTCGGCAATCAGATTTTCCACCAATGCTCCTTATAGGACACATCACTGCACTCCTCTGTAAACTGGTTCTCTGTATACCTGTCGCAAGACCCACTGGTGGATGCTTATTTATAAAAGCCCTCTTAGGCCTCACTCAGCCCTCATCCTCCACATACAACACCCGTTCTGCCAGTCACATCCTGTTAAAGGTCCCCAAAGCACACGCATCCCTTGGCCACTCTTCATTTCGCTGCAGCTAGAACAAGCTACAAAAAAACACTCAAACTGGACAGTTTTATCTCCCTCTCTACATTAAGACTCAATTATGGACACTCTTACTGACAGTTGTGGCTGCTTCATGTGATGCATTGTCTCCACCTTGCCCTTTGCTGTTGTCTGTGCCCAATAATATTTCTACCATGTTTTGTGCTACTTCCATGTCATGTGTTGCTGTCATGCTATTTTTAATACCCGCAGGTGTCCTTTTGGTAGGCCGTCATTGTAAATATTTTGTTCTTAACTGACTTGCCTAGTTAAATAAAATGTGGAGTCGCTTCATGACAATTTGCAAAGTTAAGTGGTTGGTACTTCTGTGGCCAACTAGCATATTAAAATGACTGTCAAACCCGTACCTCCAAACCTGAATAGCGGTGGATGACGACTTCCCACCGGATGACTCCCACCTCACAGCTAGAAGCTATTTCAGTCTGACTGGATGATCTTCAGTTTCTACTGTCTCGGTCTAACCCATGTATCGGTTTGTAGGGCACTACAATTATTGGCACTTGAATAAGGCTGGTTGACTGAGATGAACAACACAGACCCACATGAGAATTGTTCCAGGACAATAATTAATTCAAATGGGGATGCAATATACAGGGCTGCTTGGGGGTCCTGATTCTTACCACCAAGTGGAAGAAAAGTGTCCCTCCTTACAGAATTGACATGTTAATGTCCTACACATTTCATGAAATTCTACATGGTTTGCCATGGGGCAGAGCAAAATTTTTTCTTTTATGTTGCAGTTTTAAAGCAAATTTCCTGCAATTCTACACATTTTGCCTTGGCTGAGTGACTAAGTCAATGGCAGTGCAGGTCAGGGCCCCTGGGCATGTGTCCTGCGTGCCTGTGTGATATTCGGACAGGATTACTACAGGTTATGCCTTATACCAGCCCTGGTTACAAAATGACTAAAGAGTGGTTTTCCTGGGACAGGTTTCCCAACTATAGTATAATGCAGTCGGTTGGGCTGGTGCAGTGCAATTGCCTGAAATGTAACAGAACAAATAAATCTAGGAAACAGTAAAAGCTCCAACTACCAGAGATCAAGACTACTAGTACTGTATTACATTGATACTGTGGGGGTTTGAAGAGCCTACTCATTTTGGTGGCAGGTTGCACTGAACTAATTGTACAAGAGCAGTTTGTTCAATTGGCACCTCAGGCTAGATTGCACCGCTCACGTGATGCTGCCCAACACCTGAGTAACACTATTCTAGTTGAAATAATATCATGGCGGTCTGACCAGGTCTAGAATGATATTTCGCTTATTAAAGGTGTTGATTAATTTGGATTTATCACGAAATTTGGGCTACAGGTGTTAACTTCCTATTTGTGCGGCACTGTTGACAATAGACAGCGTGTAACATAGTAGCCTATAACATGGACTTCGTTCACACTCCTAATATTTCTGGCATAAATCATATCTTAACAAAATAAAACAAAAGCATTTTAAAAACGCTGCCGGAAGTATTTGCTTTTGGAAGAAAACAGTGATGCCAGTATAGGCTGGAAATTAAAACCGAGTCAAAATTCGCCCAAGGCCGAAAAATGGCAAAAGAACGTTAGCTAAACTGGAACACTAGCGCGAGCCGATAGCAAATGAATGGAATCGAAGCGTCTGACTGAAGTGACGCTTAGAATTCAATTTCGCCTAAATAGCAACAAATAATGTATACATTATTTTACCACTCCAATCTGTTCTTTGGACGAAACTGAAAAATAACTCGTGTAGAAAGTCAACACCCGCACCTTGATGGTCCCAAGTGTGCTTATGTCTGCATATCGAGGTAGGGAAAAAGTCAACTTCACCATTTCTGGTCGAGCGATCGATGACAGCAAGAGTACGCTGACAAACTTTAATTATAAATAAATTATCCTGATTAAAAATGGTGTCCGACTTCAAAAAATATACATTTCCCTATAGTAAACAATGGGATCTCAAAATTGCACGAGGAAATGCGTTTACATTTGAACTACCAACGTGGGCAGGTCTCATTGCCAACAATAGCAAAGCAGACATTGTGACGTAGAACAATAAACTGGGAATAGAACGTTCCGAAGGCGAGTTGGTGCCACGGTGCTCAATAGAACTAATAGGAGCTGGCATGGTTATAAATTCCCTAAAATAAGGCAGGTTTTTTCGTGATTTACTTCCAACTACGGCAAGCAGCTGAGACATATGGTGATATTATGAAACTGGCCTCCACGGCGGATGCAAAATGTAGTGTTTCCAGCGTACATATCTGCCTGACACAGCTGGTTATTTGGGCTGCATTTCAACGAGGTTACTGTCCATTTTTAATCAAACTCAAAACTGTTTCAAACTTAGATACTTTCACAAAGTACAGTAGGTAATTTTAAAACACTCACCGATGCCCGTACTTCGTGAATACGTGCGTTCCGTCCTCGGTTTGGTCCCTGACTATAGTATCTCAGTGCGCATGCGAATTACCCAATGGCTTGACGATCCTAATCTTGAGAAAACGTACACTAAAAATGTAGAAATCAATCAATCCATCCGCCATCACTAACACAATGGAAAATCTATTATTTTGAATAGCATGAGCGACCGAGGAAAATCAATGCAGGCCTTAGGGATGGAGGTGTGAGCATGCGGGTCTGGGTAGATGAGATGTTTGTAGTAAAATAGTAAAATATATACACTAATGCGTAACTTCTTTCACCATAGCACTGCATTAAGGACGTTTATTTTTGACAAAGATATTGAAATGCTGCAAATGCCAAATGCTGATCCTCAATGAAATAAAGGCAACAACACAAAATGACAGACCATACCTGTAGGTTTCACTATTTATTTTTTTGAAGACAACCTAGCCTGTAGATCTAACTCAACAGGATAACCAACTTATTCCATTCCATTTTTTTTTTTGAAACCACATCTTTGCTAACAAGGAATGCTGCTGCTGCTAAAAAAAAAAAAACTATGTTCAACAGAAGGGGAAGATGGTGCACCTAATGGTAAAGAGGGGGAAGGAGCAAGGGGTTGGGAGGTACTGCAAACTTGTTCATGAGTTTTAGATTAAGGAATACGACTCAACATGTATCATTGAGACACCTTGTCGAGGCTTGGGGGTCCAATCCCCGATACTTACCTTTCCCCAACTCAGGGGTGCCTCAACATCAGAGGCAGAACAATTATTGCCCCCCTTAAAAAAAAATTCTCACTCACTAAAATGGCTCAACATGAGTTTATCATGGCTACAACTGAATATAAAACAAAGATTGTGGTTGGATGATGCATATTGTTGGTGTTAGCAGGTATGATTTTGAGAGTCTAACCACACCTTTTGAACAACTTCAGCCCTCTCACTCTGCAGTACATGTGCAAAACTGTTCAGATTAATCTTCAAATCAGAAATTTAGGTCAGTAGGGGAGGGGGAGACATGTAACATTTAAAACAGCACAGTTTACAAAAAAAATTAAATGACACTGTGTAAACAGCCTAAAGAAACAAAAAAAAATGTTTTAATTAACTGTGCTATAGTTTAGTACATGCAAAGGTTATGAATCGATGTTACATAACTGCCATTTTTCATTCCCCCTTATGTTAAGTCAAAGCTCAAAGCTATGGCAACAATACTGCAAAGCAGTGATTTCTGCTTCAAGAGAAATAAAAAACATCAAATCATGCTAGGGGAGTATATAAGTCATTTGGTTGACAATAGTCATGTCAGAATTTCACAGCATCAAACCCATATCTGGTGCAAAGGTATGGTTATTGTGGGAAGGTGGAATATGATCCTTATCACCATAAGCAATGAAAGTAAAAGCAGGAAAAAAAAAAAAAAATTGTACACTGGATGCAAAAAGAAAAGCCACCAAATGCATCTGAATACAATGCACCCACTGCTCCACCTGCCAAAAGCATTGTCCAGTGTTAATTAATACTAACTTAACAATCAAAACCCTTATGATGATGTCTTTTTTTTTTTTTTTTCAAAGTTCTTCTTTTCAGGGATTTGTATCTGCCTCTTAAGGCAGAATTTCTTCTGGTATTTTCCTTCGTTTGCGTTTCTTGGTTTTGTTACTCTTATGTATTTTTTTCTCTCTGCATGCGTTCACATCCAGTCTTCTTGCACTCTCCAGACACGCGCACACACCACTCGTCCATTCTCTCGCACAAGCGCAGCTGGACTCTGGCCCTGCCCACCTCCGCGGGGGGGGAGACGCCCCATCGAGGGCCTCTGGTTGGAGGAGATGAACCTGGCTCCTCAGCACTGAGTCCAGACATTCATACACAATGGGTCCATTCACACACGTCTGATGGCGTGGCCGATTTGGGGATGGGCGCACAGGTGGTGCCCCCTCCGGTCGGAGGACCGCAGAATTGTCATATGGTTCATCTTATGCTTGTTTTGTTGGTTTTCCTTTTGTGTTTTTGTGATTTGTTGCCTCAATTTCTTGATTTTGATGTATTTGGTTCTCCCCGGGCTGACACCGCATTTTTGTTGTCATTGTAGTAGTTTTCCGTTTTAGTCGACAGCTCCAATAACATGGAAGTTACTTGGCGTGTCTCAACGCATTCGATGTAGATGTTTGTTTTTTTGCAACATGTAGCCACTCACTCACTCGCACCCACTCGCCATCTCAAACTTCATTTGGGCTGGTTCCCCCGGAATGCCAAACGAAATCCACACATTTTCTCAGATAAGATACAGCCACGGATCCCACGAGCCAAGCACAATGGATCTAATTTCTCTCACACTCTTTCGCTCTCTTTTTCTCCTAATTTGTTTTATGTTGAACAGAGTGCTGCATCGCAAACAAATCTCCAGACTCCCGAGATGCCTTCTAGAACTGGAACCCCTCTGTTGGCACGTTGGTGGAGGAATTGAAGCCGTACGTTCCCCCCTGGATCGCCTCCGGAACCAGGCTGGAGTCTTCGTCAATCTGAACATCAGACAATAAGTTAATCATCTATACCAATAAGACATTCCCCACAATGGAGTATAGAGTACCTTCCCCAACCAAGACATGACCATATCAGTGAACTGACTTACATCATCAGATGAGAAGAACTGATCAATAATTTCATACGCCAGTTTATAGATATCTTCATTCTCATGATTCTGGAGCTGCTCCACCTTCTCCAGACCTGAGGGGCAGGAAAGAGAGATGGTTCAAGTCAAATCTACACAGCCACTGAGATACAAACACTATACTTCAACATAATTGTTCCTACCTACTGTTTATGTTTGAAAGGTAACTGTGGGCTGGGCACTCACCTCCACACTCCTCGATGAGGTTGGCGATGGTCTCGGCCTCGTCGTCGGCCATCTTGAGGATGTTGCTGAGTCCGTCCAGGACCACCTGCACCACCTGAGCATCCTTCACTGTCAGCAGGTTACAGAAGGGAGGGATCACCTGCTGCTGGATCAGGTACGCCACCTACAGGACCGGAGGAGAAGGGTCAGCTTTAGGGTTTACAAAATACATTTTTACAAAGTGGCAATTTGAGTGTATGTCTGGATGTCAGGTGAGGTATGTGGTAAAGCAGGTAGGCATCAGTTGAGCTCACCTGGTCCTTCCTCCCGCTAATTGTCAGGTTGCTGATGGCCCAGGCTGCTTCTTTCTGTGTTCCAAAGTCTCCCTGCAAAAACATTTGTATTAATTTGTCATTTTGTGTGACAGAAAGCACTGATGAAGTGATGAATGAAGCCGTGAAAGTGATGACAGACCTTGTCCAGAAGGTGGATGATCATGGGTACCAGGTTGGCGTCGATGACGGCCTGCACCTGCTGCTGGTTGCCTGCTGTGATGTTGGACAGGAACCACACTGCCTCCTGCAGGATGGGAGAACAGCAGTACTCAGTCTGACTACTCATTCAAGTGTTGTGTGATAGAGCCAGGGCTTACAGAGACTGAATAAGCAGTCAGTGTGTGCATGTGTCAGGAGGACTGCAGACATGGTGATTAGTTCCCATGTGGAATTCAAAGGAGTGCGGACTGAGCTAGATCAGACTCCAGGGGCCCGCTCAGAGCTGAGGGGTGCTGGAGGCGGGGCAGGGGCGGTCGTGAGGCCCTAATCATTGGATCAGTCACTGAGGGAGGGACCTCTGAGTGACAGGCCTCAGATGCACTCCGATATCAGCAGAGACCAATGGGTCTTCAACGCCCACTATCCTCCACCCAGAAATACTACACACGCACTCACATCTCATACTCTACCCACTATCCCAGACCACCCCAAAATCTACTTAAACTGCAATTTCCATCAGCTTCTTGATCCAGGTCTTCCATGATGTGAGTACCTAACTAATAGTTGTATCCCCATTCACCGTGATTCATATAGCATTCACACTAGCACCATGTCTCTGATATCATCACGTCTAGCATGATCAGTCCCACTGACACACCTGCTATGCTGTGGCAAGGTGAAGCAGTGCGGAGTGGATGTTTTACGGTGTGTGTTACCTTGTTGATCTTCTCCTTGGGGTGTGTGAGGAGAGAGGGGAAGTGTCCCAAGGCGTCACAATTGAGCACCACCTGGGTCTGTTCATCTGTTCCAGTCACTATGTTGCCCACCGCCCGCAGAGCAGCAGTCTAGAAAAACACACACACAATCGAAGTTTCACATAAGTCAATGCAAACAACTCCAAGCATCAATGAACATTCATGCAACGAACTATAGTAAGCAAACCAACCAATAAATGCAACCGCCACCCAAAGAATGACTTGAGTATGAATATCAGCACAGTAAGCACCAGACTGGGGATCATGGCCAGGAGTAAGACCCATTCAAGTCCTGAGCAGTATCATCTAGGGCCAACTTACCTAATCCACCATAGTAACTGTCTTACACCCCCCCCACCCCCAACAGGCCAGACAGGAATCAGTCTCCAGTCAAAACACCGCAGCTCAGGACAAGAGCTCTTTTCCTAACACTTGCCCTTCCCCCCAAACATAACTTCATCTTGCCACCACAGTGCACAGGTCTCCAAGTACTTGACCACCCCTAGCCACGACCGTCAGTGTTTGCAGACCTGAAGGAAACTGATATGGATAAGTAATATGACACTCTACCCATCATTCTAATGAGCATAGAGAAGCCACCTCCATATTGCTTACACACCCATCTGATTCCATCACATCTGTAAAAACAGCTATGGTAGGGCAAAGGCTCAGTCCTTACAAAAGCAACCATTCCATTTGGTGTGCATCGGTCTTCCTGAGCCCCACTGAGTAGGATGAAGCTGCCCCTAGATGCTGATCTACGGACAGTTTTGTAGTTAACGATGGGATTTGGGGGGGCTAAGCTGATCCTAGATCTGTGTCTCCGTACCTGGACTTTGACCTCCTGGTGGCTAAGCAGGGGCACCAGGTTGGGAACGATGCCTGAGTCGATGACCATCTGAATCTGCTCGTTGCCAGCGTCCGTCAGGTAGGACAGAGCCCACACCGTGTCCACCAGGATCTACAGGGGTCAAAGGTCCCAAAAACCAAATATTCACTCATTCATCAACACATGGATCATATACCAATATCTGTTTGTGGCTATTAAATGGGGAGAAAAAAATCAATATTATCAATGTTTACTATTCGGGTTGTCTCTTTCTGGATACCATCATGGAATCAGGAATACTCACATTAACATCAGTGTGGTGGATCAGCACACAGAGAGCTGGAAGAATCTGAGAGAGGAAAAAAGGAGGGAGAGAGCAAGATAGTCAATGAGGGAGATGCCAACAAAATGACAGGAATAGGATATTCCCACTATGGATGTGACAACTGGACAATTTTTAAAACAGCCCTGTGAATTCACAATGCGGCTGTGCTGCTGCCAGCAACGGTTTTCAGAGCATCCCCTTCAGATGGTTAGCATTGCACCTGTACTACCATTACTGTACCTCTCAGAAAGTTGGCCTTCACTTCTCATTTAACTTGTCAAAGTTGGAAGTTTACATACACCTTAGCCAAATACATTTAAACTCAGTTTCACAATTCCTGACATTTAATCCTAGTAAAAATGTCTTAGGTCAGTTAGGATCACCACTTCATTTTAAGAATGTGAAATGTCAGAATAATAGCAGAGGATGATGTATTTCAACTTTTATTTTCTTTCATCACATTCCCAGTGGGTCAGAAGTTTACATACCTTCAATTAGTATTTGGTAGCATTGCCTTTAAATTGTTTAACTTGGGTCAAATGTTTTGGGTAGCCTTCCACAAGCTTCCCGCAATAAGTTGGGTGAATTTTGGCCCATTCCTCCTGACAGAGCTGGTGTAACCGAGTCAGGTTTGTTGGCCTCCTTGCTCGCACATGCTTTTTCAGTTCTGCCCACAAATTTTCTATAGGATTGAGGTCAGGGCTTTGTGATGGCCACTCCAATACCTTGACTTTGTTGACCTTTTTGCTACAACTTTGGAAGTATGCTTGGGGTCATTGTCCATTTGGAAGACACATTTGCAACCAAGCTAACTTCCTGACTGATGTCTTGAGATGTTGCTTCAATATATCCACATAGTTTTCCATCCTCACTATGCCATCCATTTTGTGAAGTGCACCAGTCCCTCCTGCAGCAAAGCACTCCCACAACATGATGCTGCCACCCCCGTGCTTCACAGTTGGGATGTATGTTCTTCAGCTTGCAAGACTCACCCTTTCCCACCAAACAAAACAATGGTCATTATGGACAAACAATTCTATTTTTGTTTCATCAGACCAGAGGACAGTTCTCCAAAAAGTACGATCTTTGCCCCCATGTGCAGTTGCAAACCGTAGTCTGGCATTTTTATGGCGGTTTTGGAGCAGTGGCTTCTTCCTTGCTGAGTGACCTTTCAGGTTATGTTGATATAGGACTTGTTTTACTGTGGATATAGATACTTTACCTGTTTCCTCCAGCATCTTCTCAAGGTCCTTTGCTGTTGTTCTGGGATTGATTTGCACTTTTCGCACCAAAGTATGTTCCTCTCTAGGAGACAGAACATGTCTCCTTCCTGAGCGGTATGACGGCTGCATGGTTCCATGGTGTTTATACTTGCGTACTATTGTTTGTACAGATGAACGTGGTACCTTCAGGCATTTGGAAATTGCTCCCAAGGATGAACCAGACTTGTGGAGGTCTACAATTTTTGGGCTGGTGTCTTGATTTTACCATGATGTCAAGCAAAGAGGCACTGAGTTTGAAGGTAGGTCTTGAAATATATCCATAGGTACACCTCCAATTGACTCAAATGATGTCAATTAGCCTATCAGAAGCTTCTAAAGCCATGTCAACTTAGTGTATGTAAACTTCTGACCCACTGGAATTGTGAATTGTAAGTGAAATAATCCATCTGTAAACAATTGTTGGAAAAATTACTTGTCATGCACAATGTAGATGTCCTAACTGACTTGCCAAAACTATAGTTTGTTAACAAGAAATTTGTGGAGTGGTTGAAAAATGAGTTTTAATGACTTCAACCTAAGTGTATGTAAACTTCTGACTTCAACTGCTGTTGCTTGCCTTTCTCTGACATTTTCCCAACTGTTAACGATGACGACGTAGTGGTGGCGAGTCAACTCCAAAATAATTGATTCCAACTCCTTGTACGTTGACTCCCATTTCCGAGTGTCAAGATTAGATTCCACTAGGAAATCGACTCCTAAGATTCAGTATTTTTGGAACGGCGGAGACTTATTAGTTGCTGTATTTCCAAGGACACAAACAAGAGCTAGCGAGGGATGGAAAGAAAGGGGAGGGGCACAGTTTAGGCAGGTCAGGCAGACAGAGTCAGAACCATGCACTAGGCCCATCTATCAGCAAGCTGTATCTCACAATGTTTGGGGCTTGCCATGTCTCGCAACTTCAGTAAAGCAGGGCCTATCATCACTGAATAGATTAGGATATTGAGATGGAACACTTCGCTCTCTGACAGCCACACACAGTATCTGCGTGGGTTCACTTCACGCCATTCACAGGGTGGTAGCTCGGGCACCAAAACAGTGGAGAAGTTGAGCCTCAAGCTAAAATTGACACTCGCCTTTATAGCCCATCATCTAGTTAGGCTATAACACTGAAAATAATGTTTTGTGATAACTGCACTGCGATTGTTTTCGGTTAAGGATCCCAATTTCCCACGCCTTTTTTCTAAGGGGCTTATGGCAGTTTAGAGACATGGTCCAGTATTATTCAGCAGTGGTGCCTCTTCCACAGACATGCCTCTCTGAGCACTAAATCAGCCCTCATTTCCCCAGCTTAGGAGCACACCTGCTGGGTACTGACTAATCCTGCTCTCTCCCTCCCTCCATTCATCCCACTGACAACCAGCCAACTACTGATCAATTCCTCCATCTCTCACATGAGGGGAGAGTGACATTGGCAGGAAACAGGAATGTACAGCAGGAGCTAGGAGGACAGACAGATGGATACATATACCCCAGGGGCACACACAGACACTGTACACTACTTTAAATAATGCTCAGATTCAACAACATACTGACCGACAGAGATTCAGAGACAAACAAACAGAGCCAGTAACTCCTGGACAGTGTCCTCAGGTAATTTTGCTAGGACAGATTGACCATAACTCAGGTGGCACACACACTCCCTCTCTTACCTCCTGGATGGTCTCCATGGGTGGTGGTGGGTCCTTGTGGCGGCAGAGGTTGACCATGACCCAGGTGACGTTACGGAGGAAGGTGATGGGGATAGAGGGGCTGATGAAGGACAGCAGGGGCTTCACCACGCCAAGACTGATCACATAGTCCCTGCACTGGGGACCGTCGCCTACGAACAGACGGTGTCACAAACACTCACCGATAATGCCTCAAGACAAACATCAGAGAATCCCTGAGCCATTCCTAAAAATCAGCCTCCATTGTTAGTGTCCCATAGTGAAGGATCCAGACTCACCTATGATGTTGCCCAGGGCCCAGACCGCCTGTTCACACACGTTCTGGTGAGGAGAGTGCAGCAGCCTAAGGAACAGTGGCACAGCATCTGCAGGAGAGGAAATACTCTCAATATTCAATAGCTAACTCAATCACCAAAGACCACAAATAATCTACTTCTCAGGGTAACATAACCAACAAATCCAAGACTTGGTAGGCATGACGATCGAAAATCCCACCTAGCCCCCAGAGAGTGCTGGCAGTGGTAGCGCTGAGGTTGAGAGCTGGTACTTACTGGACTGGACCACTGCCTGGGTCTGCTCTGAGGTTCCTGAGGCAATGTTGGTCAAAGCCCAGGCAGCTTCAAACTGTAGAGATGGACTGGAGGCAGGAGTAAGATGCGGTAGAAAGAAAAAGGGGTAGAGAGGAAGAGAGGAGAGAGATAAAGAAACAAGAAATGGAAAGGGTTGTTATGGTAATACAAGGGGTTTGACAATCCTCACACCTGATTCGGGAAAATCCGAACATTTGCACTTTCATCATCATCTGAAAAGATCTGTTCTCAGTGCAGTGATGCTTAGCTTACATTCACTGCAGCAATGCTTAGGTCACAACCACTGTTGTGTTATGTAAGACAGAATATCTATAACAAAGTAAAGCCCTGCTTACTTGTCATCTCTGTCCAGACAGTGCACCAGGATGGGCAGAATGCCAGACTTGATCAAGTCATCTATGGGAGGGTTACGGTCACTAGACAACAGCTTCCTGCAGGGAGAAAAAGCTATTATTTCACACGTTTGCACTTACGATACTCAAAACACACTGAAACACAGACACAAAATAAAGGAATGTGAAATGTAGACATTGAGCTGTTGAGTACAGACACGACATAGCAATACAAACGCACAACGATTACACAAAACCGGTGACAATGACACAGAACTAAGTCAGCATGCTCACCGGAAACCATGAAACAATTAACTGCACAACATTCTAGAGATGGTTTTTGGAACCATGTTTGAGTGTGAATCACCATGGCAACCAGCAGAGCCGGGTATAGGAGGATAGGGTTCCTACCTTGCAGCCTGCACGGCACTCAGCTGAACTCCCTGGTTATCACTGGTGGCATTCTGCAACAACAGCACACAGGGGATCACATACATGGGAAGGAAATCAGTGTCTAAGACATTTTTCAAACATGGAAGTAAGATGCACTTACTTGTACTATTGCTTCAAGAGAGGTGTTTTGCTGCAAAATAAAAGTAGGTACTTGGTTAGGGAACAATTTTATTTTGCCAAACATGACCAGGGGTATTGTCATGTGTTTGTTTGCACTGTGGCCACACCTCAGGGTAATTAGTCAGGCCTTAAGAGGCAGTCCTGAACGGGAAAAATAAGTCAGAATCTATGGAGACACTAACCAGTCCCCGAGGAACGTCAGTGGATAAAACTTTGCATGTTACAAATCGTTACAAAAAATGAATTAAAAAAACCCATTACAGTCGATATTCATCCTATTTTTATTTTTTTACTGCAACGGCAAGAGGCCCCCTCCCATTTGATTAGGACTGCGTGTGGATATCTTTAGCTAACAGTTCAAGGAACTCAGTCTTAACATAGACCTCAATCCCCATCAGTCATTACTTCAAGGAAGGACAGAAAGATGCTTTTTCAAAGTATTTGAACAGAGCCACGTACCGATCTGAAGTCTCCGTCTGCATCAGAGTCCTCACAGATGTCCTCGTGGGGCACGTTTCTCCTCTTCAGAAGGTGCTCGTCCCTTTTGTTCTGCATAGAGCAGGGAAAGACAGCCGTCTTAACATACATGTATCAGCATGGCAACAGGCTCAACTATTAAACAGGAATTTTAAACGGATACTTCGGGATGCTAGCAGATACCCATAGACTTCAGGTCATTGCGCTAACACTAGTTAGCATTGGCTCGTAAAACTACCTTCAGACAGGAGACAGACATAAAAATGGTATCCACAAGTTCATCGGACTCTTGGGAAGCAGTTAAAGGGCCACAATGCCAAAATCCCGAAGTATCCCTTTAAACTCATCTTCGATAACCTGACTGAAATGCATTTATCTTGTCTGACAGATTAAAGGAAAGAAAGTGAATGATTACCTTGCGGAGTTCCACCACCACCTCCGTCCTCTGTCTTCTCATCGTCTATAGGGGAGGAAACGCATACATTAGTCCAAATATACACTGTGTGTCTGATTGTTTGTTGATTCTTCCACAAACCAAGCCCAAAACATAAATCAGATGTTTATCCCCCCAATATGATGAGATGACGGCATCCGGTGTACTCATGCCTAGAGCTGTTCAGAGTCCAATTTCATTAGTTTCCATCCACAGCCATGGATGGCACAGTGATAGAAGCAGCCTGCCATACAAATGCCTGAAATCACCAGCTCACAGATCTCAACTGCTCCAGGGCTGGTGTTTTATATGTTATGGTTCATGTTAATATTGGGTGGTAATACAAGGGACCATTTTCAAGCACCTGATTGACAGACATTACATTTTTGACAAGGCCTCATTAAGTAATTTGCTGTCATCCCATACTGGCCTTTGGCCATTTGTCATGATCGGATGAAGTTAAATTCTTCCTTCGGTCTAGAAGGGCACTACCCATTTCCTTCTTAGAAAATTCTTATATTCCCTCTCCACGGTGAAGTGGGAGACAGTTCAGCACTTTATCATGTATTGGTGTGATTTAGCCTAGTCATGCACATTAGTTGTTATTCAAGCAATATGCTTGTTCCCACCGCAAACAATGCCTCTGCCGTTAACTAGTCATATTACTTAATTAAAAAGAGGCAGGCACTTCTTGTTAAACCGATACAAAGACAACACGATTTCCTGACCATCTAGCTGAAACACAATAACACATAGGCCTAGCTAGTATAGGTGTTCCTCTATCATCTGTTTCCCTAGCCTATAATCATGTTGCTTCCACTAGTTTGAACTGAAAATGTTTCAAAGTTGAAGAAGCCTTGTGTGTTGGTGTGGCGCCCTCCTCCTCCAGACCGTTACAGATGGGGTGCAAACTAGCTTTGGGACACATCAGGAGTCTGTATTGGTTGGACTCCCAGAGTGTAAAATAACCCTACCACAATATAGCCTGCTTCACAAAAAAAAATACATTCCCTGTCAACAAATGCATGTGCATAATCTCTAGGAACTCTACATACCAGATGTAAAAGTGAAATGTGTCCCTCGCTATCAAATAAACGTCTGAATCCAACTTTTGTCTGAACAGCACCATACTACTGTTTAGTGAGACAGTGAGCTGACATTAGACCACACACACACAACACATCCTACCACATTACACAGCATGAATATTGTGCAGTTCGGTCAAAAGTTAGATTAAGATTTTTATTTGATAGCGAGGGTAACATTTCACAATATATCTAATAAATAGAGTTCCTAAAGATTATACATATGCATTTGTTGACAGGAAACTGATTTTCTGTCGCCACCCACCAGAACGATTTACAACTAAGGGAGTCCAACCAATACACTGACTCCCGATGTGTTCCAAAACTTGGGGAAAAACACTGGTTAGTATAATGTAACGCTAATGTTAAACTCCTCTACACTTGTTGCCTATCCATCCATCTACCTCACAATGCTTATAACTTACGTTATGGGTGTGCCAAGGCCTGTAAAAGACCAGCTAAATTCCGCCGTTGTTTTGAGATACTAGATACTATATATATATTAGATACTAGCCTAGCTACCGTCAATGGGTACTGGCTAACTAGCTAGTGTAACGACCCTGGGTTTATAAACGCGGATTTCGACTCTGCCGCTTGAGCATGCTTTTGGGGCACAGTCGATAGCGCGCTGGACTTCGGCTAGAAGGTCGAGGGATCGAGACCTGCTCCATTACAATAGTTAAAGATTTGTAGTTAAGGACGCTGCTAACGAGTATGAGGTAAACATTTACCATTACATTTGACACTTTGAACTTTATATTCGTAGTTTGTTCTGTGACAAACTTAGTATTGTGGCTAACTTAGCTGACCAGCTAACGTTAGCTAGTATAGTTGAGGTTCTTACTGCGTAATTTTGAGGTCATTAGTTAGCCAAGTTGGCCAACGGTACCCACTAGTTTCAACATTTTACTGGTTACTTTGCTATAACTAACGATGTATACCATCTGATAATTGCGTATAAATTAGTCAACTAGCAAAGTAGAACGTTAGTCGGGGAGGGGTGGTACTATAGCTGGCTAGCTAACTAATCCAACCCACTGAGATGGCTGACTAGCGCCGTTGTTTGAAAGGGATACGAATCTCGTTTAATGAAATTATCCCCCGAAAAGATGTGGTTAGGTATGTCAATTCCAAACCTTAACACCAAACTGGGTGGGCTCTCTGACACAGGTACCTAACTACATTTCAGATGACAGTCGAATAGCAAATCTAGCTATCCCGAACAGCGTGTTTGCTATCACGGCCTGTAGTTAGCTAGCTAGCGTAGATGAAACTTGAAGTCATTGCTAGTTTGGTTAGCATGGGACGATTAACGTGTTGATGGTTATTTTTATTTAGGTTCAGAAAGTCGGGTGGATTGACAGAAATTACTTGATTTGACGATCAGATAAGGCCTGGTTTGGTCTGGGTGCAAAGTTCCAGATCCTGAAAATTACAAACGACGTCACACAGCGCAGCCCCAAGCCACAAAATAGCGCATATGAAAAGGGACCCCTCGACGGAATCAGATACTTTACCTCCAAATCGCGACCCTTGTTCTTGAAATTCTTCAGCCGCTGGTTGTCTAGTTTCTCGTTGTCAGCCATATTAGCAATTTTAGCTATGTTTTAACACCGTTAGAAATTAATTAGCTAGCAGCTACCCCTTTCAAGTTCTTTTTTTCTCAGGCCTTTCAGTTACCGGACTATTTTTTGCTGGTCTGTCCGCGGTGCATACTGGGAATGCCGGTGGTAGAGGCACAGCCTCGCTCTGGCGTGGAAGGGTGGGGAATTCCCCTTATTGCTCACTCATTGGTCTTGCGAAATAGGTTATCATTCTATTAAATCCTCACTAGGTTGCGCTGTGGTAGTTCAGACCACCACACTGTATCTCCGATTATTATCATCAATAAATTATACAAATAGTGGGAATGAAAGTTATTCTATAGTCTCATGATTGAGTAACGTTATGATCTGTCAATGAGTCCATTCTGGTCAAGCGTTAGGCCTAAATAGTTACTAGTCCTATACTGAAATATAGATATAGACTTCTTCCATGTTGGTGCCCATCAGTAATACATATCAAGTTACGTTTTAATGCCTTTTGGAGCCGGAAACTTTCAATAGTAATCACTATGGCAACAATCATAAATGTCGCTAGGCACCAACTGCCAATGTCAAGTGTTATTTAACTTCACAATCTTTTTATAATTAGAATATTACACACAAAGACAACATACGATATACTAAATTACACTGCATATCTATATAAATTGATACATTAACGTTAACAATGTGAATGGACATTCAGAATAGGCTACAAGCACATAGCTAGTAACATTACAGTAAGTTAACGTTAGCTATGACTGTTATAATTAACGAAAGTAAGAGATATATATATATATATATATATATATACCATCAAATATGTTGTTTTCAACATAAAACAACTATGTTGTGCATTATAGTGAGCTTCATAGTGTATAGGCCAACATACCTGCAGGTCCATTTGCTGAACACTTAATTAATATTTCCAGGGCATACCAAGTTGTCTAAAGTGCAAAATTCTCCAGTTTTATCAAAATAATGATGTGTCCCACTTATGTAGATTCTAGAAGGTTGAACACGGAACTAAAACTAAATTGGATGTTACAGAGCCAATTGAAC
This sequence comes from Oncorhynchus clarkii lewisi, assembly GCF_045791955.1. NCBI lineage: Eukaryota > Metazoa > Chordata > Actinopteri > Salmoniformes > Salmonidae > Oncorhynchus > Oncorhynchus clarkii. The sequence goes on from NC_092170.1 coordinate 14,751,075, forward strand.
TGTATGGGACATACCATTATGGAAGCACTGTTTTGGGACATACAGTGCCTTGCGAAAGTATTCGGCCCCCTTGAACTTTGCGACCTTTTGCCACATTTCAGGCTTCAAACATAAAGATATAAAACTGTATTTTTTTGTGAAGAATCAACAACAAGTGGGACACAATCATGAAGTGGAACGACATTTATTGGATATTTCAAATGTTTTTAACAAATCAAAAACTGAGAAATTGGGCGTGCAAAATTATTCAGCCCCCTTAAGTTAATACTTTGTAGCGCCACCTTTTGCTGCGATTACAGCTGTAAGTCGCTTGGGGTATGTCTCTATCAGTTTTGCACATCGAGAGACTGAATTTTTTTCCCATTCCTCCTTGCAAAACAGCTCGAGCTCAGTGAGGTTGGATGGAGAGCATTTGTGAACAGCAGTTTTCAGTTCTTTCCACAGATTCTCGATTGGATTCAGGTCTGGACTTTGACTTGGCCATTCTAACACCTGGATATGTTTCTTTTTGAACCATTCCATTGTAGATTTTGCTTTATGTTTTGGATCATTGTCTTGTTGGAAGACAAATCTCCGTCCCAGTCTCAGGTCTTTTGCAGACTCCATCAGGTTTTCTTCCAGAATGGTCCTGTATTTGGCTCCATCCATCTTCCCATCAATTTTAACCATCTTCCCTGTCCCTGCTGAAGAAAAGCAGGCCCAAACCATGATGCTGCCACCACCATGTTTGACAGTGGGGATGGTGTGTTCAGCTGTGTTGCTTTTACGCCAAACATAACGTTTTGCATTGTTGCCAAAAAGTTCAATTTTGGTTTCATCTGACCAGAGCACCTTCTTCCACATGTTTGGTGTGTCTCCCAGGTGGCTTGTGGCAAACTTTAAACAACACTTTTTATGGACATCTTTAAGAAATGGCTTTCTTCTTGCCACTCTTCCATAAAGGCCAGATTTGTGCAATATATGACTGATTGTTGTCCTATGGACAGAGTCTCCCACCTCAGCTGTAGATCTCTGCAGTTCATCCAGAGTGATCATGGGCCTCTTGGCTGCATCTCTGATCAGTCTTCTCCTTGTATGAGCTGAAAGTTTAGAGGGACGGCCAGGTCTTGGTAGATTTGCAGTGGTCTGATACTCCTTCCATTTCAATATTATCGCTTGCACAGTGCTCCTTGGGATGTTTAAAGCTTGGGAAATCTTTTGTATCCAAATCCGGCTTTAAACTTCTTCACAACAGTATCTCGGACCTGCCTGGTGTGTTCCTTGTTCTTCATGATGCTCTCTGCGCTTTTAACGGACCTCTGAGACTATCACAGTGCAGGTGCATTTATACGGAGACTTGATTACACACAGGTGGATTGTATTTATCATCATTAGTCATTTAGGTCAACATTGGATCATTCAGAGATCCTCACTGAACTTCTGGAGAGAGTTTGCTGCACTGAAAGTAAAGGGGCTGAATAATTTTGCACGCCCAATTTTTCAGTTTTTGATTTGTTAAAAAAGTTTGAAATATCCAATAAATGTCGTTCCACTTCATGATTGTGTCCCACTTGTTGTTGATTCTTCACAAAAAAATACAGTTTTATATCTTTATGTTTGAAGCCTGAAATGTGGCAAAAGGTTGCAAAGTTCAAGGGGGCCGAATACTTTCGCAAGGCACTGTATTTATCATTCTAATCCACAGCTCCTACACACTATTTTGAGATCTCTCAATTAGTGTATTTGGTATAGGCCGACTACTACTTTTACTAAACTTGTAATTTCTAAACCACAGCGACTGAAATGACACTTAACAACGAGTTAAAGTTAGTTTCAAAGTGGGTGGCAAGGAATAAGTTAGCCCTAAATATTTCTAAAACTTAAAGCATTGTATTTGGGACAAAACGTTCACTAAAACCATAAACCTCAACTAAATCTTATAATAAATCATGTGGAAATTGAGCAAATTGAGATGACTAAACTGCTTGGAGTAACCCTGGATTGTAAACTGTCATGGTCAAAACATATTGATAAAACAGTAGCTAAGATGAGGAGAAGTATGTCCATAATAAAGCGCTGCTCTACCTTCTTAACAACGCTGTCAACAAGGCAGGTCCTACAGGCCCTAGTTTTTGTCTCACCTTGACTACTGTTCAGTCGTGTGGTCAGGTGCCACAAAGAAGGACTTAAGAAAATTGCAATTGGCTCAGAACAGGGCAGCACGGCTGGCCCTCAGAACAAGGCAGCACGGCTGGCCCTCAGAACAGGGCAGCACGGCTGGCCCTCAGAACAGGGCAGCACGGCTGGCCCTTGGATGTACACAGAGAGCTAATGTTAATCATATGCATGTCAATCTCTCCTGGCTCAAAGTGGAGGAGAGATTGACTTCATCACTTGTATTTATTTATGAGAGGTATTGACATGTTGAATGCACCGAGCTGTCTGTCTAAACTACTGGCACACAGCTTGGACACCCATTCATACCCCACAAGACATGCCACAAGAGGTCTCTTCACAGTCCTCAAGTCCAGAACAGACTATGGGAGGCGCACATTACTACATAGAGCCATGACTACATGCAACTCTATTCCACATCAAGTAACTGATGCAAGCAGTAAAATTAGATTTAAAAAACAGATTAAAAAACACCTTATGGAACAGCGGGTACTGTGAAGCAACACAAAGTTAAGCACAGACACATGCATACACACTGCATACACACACACACACGATAACATAAGCACTATACACACACATACACATGGATTTAGTACTGTAGATATGTGGTATCGGTGGAGTAGGGGCCTGAGGGCACACAGTGTGTTGTGAAATCTGTGAATGTATTGTAATGTTTTTAAAATGGTATAAACTGCCTTAATTTTGCTGGACCCCAGGAAGAGTAGCTGCTGCCGTATACTTAAAAAATGACAAGAAAATGCAGAAATTCACACTTTTGAATAATCAGCAAACGTGCAAAATACTAGCTTTCAGCGTGAGATATGTTGTGATCTCAAGTTTGTTCTGGAGAGTCTTATTCCTATATTCAAGTATGAGTGGGTCAGAATGAACCAACACTGGGCATTCTGAATCTTAACCTACTCTGCTCAACATAAGAAGAAGAATACAAAATAATCCAAGGGAGATTATTATACCCATCCACATAGTTTTTTAGTCACTGGTTTTAGCTGCAGCCCAGTCCTTTTGTCTCGGTCATCATCGTTATGGCTTTGGGTTTCGGTTCTAAGGCACTGCAACTTAGTTCTAAAGGCGGCACCTACAGACCCTGGTTCGATTCCAGGTTGTATCACAACCGGCCGTGATTGGGAGTCCCATAGAGTGGCGCACAATTGGCCCAGTGTCGTCCTGGTTAGGGTTTTCCCCGGGGTAGGCTGTCATTGTAAATAATAGTTTATTCTTAACTGACTTGCCTAATTAAATAAAGGTTAAATAAATAAAAATATATATTTATATCCGCCTCAGTCTGCTTTAGCGAAGTCTTCAACAGATAGGCAACCCTTCTGAAGCCTTCCAGGCCCAAGCCAGTCCTCCCGGAGCACGGCTGGACAAACCAGTCCTTATTCCCACACCCTGCTCAGGTCCAACCTGTGGGTGATCTCCTGTGGGCTTGCTGAGGTCCTGCTTAATGGTCAGCACCACCAGAGGAACGCTCTTTAGACTCCCACTCCTCAGCACCTGTTGGGTGAAAAGATCAGTATACACATTATTATACCCAATAACTACATGTCCCAATATGACAAGAAAGAGAACTGGATATGACCTGTCATTTATTTACATTCATGCATCAGGATTTGGCTGAATTGTATAAAAAAAGTTTTACTATGAATAAAAAAGTATTACCTGATGGAGCCCTTTGCCCCCTCCAGACGCCTGCGGTCCCAGCTGTCCACCACAAACACCAGGACCTCCGTGCCACGGCAGTGGTGCTTCCGGTGGGGCCTCATCCTCTGCTGGCCTACCACGTCCCACATGGCCAACCCCAGACCCCTTGCTTCCGTCTCCAGCATCTCTACTCGCTGTACTTGAGCGTGTAGAGCAGGGTGGACTTCCCCGAGCCGTCCAGGCCCAGCATCACAACCTGAGCCTGCTGAGCATGCTTAGACCCATGCAGTCCCATGCTCAACCCAAACACAGGCCCTGTTGTCTGGAGAAGAAGGCTGGCTTGTGTTATTGTTGCTGCCTCAGCTCTGTGCAGCAATGCCCTGCCCTGCCTGCAGTTACTTTGTGCTCTGCTCTGTTAGTTCTGGCTGTGATGAATCCCCTCTTATAAAAGGCAAGGTGCAAATCTGAATGGCTTATGTACACAGAGGGTTGCAGCAAGACCTCGCCCCCCGTTTTAGTAAGATGCCCAAGTCATTACGCAGCTTTCAGCTGGTGATGGTTCAGGTTAGAGTCTGTGTCTTCTATTACTATTGCACTGCTGAGAGTCACCTGCTTCAGACCATCAAACTCAGCAGGAAGTCCTTTTTAGGGCGTAGGGGGGTCTGTGTTCCTTCTTGAGTGACCTTCTCCTGGAAATGGCATCAGAGTGACAGTTTTAGACCAGTAGGTCATGGGTACTCATCTGGCCTGTATGGTTAACGGGTTACATCATACAGTTACAGTATCTTTGAAGCCACAACATGCCAGACCAGCACTCCGTCACAACAAAACCATTTAGCGAAGTTGGCTGAGGGTGTTGATTTCAGGCAGCATAGCATGATAACTTTCATAGCCCCCCATATAAATAGGCTGGTCTATTGTTCAAACATAAGTCATGATTAGGATCACCAGTAGAAATCATATAATAAATCATATATATTGTATATCATAGGCTAAGGCTACACCCAACAATATGAACATGTAAAGTGTTGCTCTCATGTTTCATGAGCTGAAATAAAAGTTTCAAGAAATGTTTAATACGCGCAAATAGCTTATTTCAGTCAAATGTTGGCACAAATGTGTTTACATCCCTGTTCGTGAGCATTTTATCCTTTGTCAAGATAATCCATCCACCTGACAAGTGTGGCATATCAAGAAGCTGATTAAATGGCATGACATTACACAGGTGCACCTTGTGCTAGAAATAAAAGGCCACTCTAGTCATAGATGAGGGAGTGTGCAATTGGCATGCTGACTGCAGGAATGTCTACCAGAGCTGTTGCCAGATAATTGAATGTTCATGTCTCTACCATAGGCCACCTCACAGTACATCCAACTGGCCCCAAGACCGCAGACCACATGTAACCACATGTAACCACCCCAGCCCAGGACTTCCAGATCCGGCTTCTTCACCGTCGGGGGGGGGGGGGGGGTATTTCTATTTCTGTCTGTAATAAAGCCCTTTAGTGGAGAAAAACTCACTCTGACTGATTTGCTTATGAATTTAGCAAACTCTTGGAAATTGTTGCATTTATATTATTGTTCATTATACATAGTGCAGTTCAAAATGCTGAAAACAGGGCACAAATTGTCAGATCAAAAAACAATGTATTTTAACAGTTTAGATTTATAAAACAAATAATTACAAATGTATAAAATACATAAAGCCCATTATAAATAATTTAAAGTACACCTTAATGTAAAGTGTTACCTGGATTTACCCAGTCAACATCTACCACCATGTATCCCATTTACCGTACAAAATACAATAAAAAATACCGTACAAAACAAGTGCTGGTGACAAACCAACAGGTGGCATGATCAGGCTTCTTTAGGCTACTCACCAGCACTATTAAGCATGGTCATTGAAATACTGTATTTGCAGATCTCTCAAAATCAACATCAGTTTTTTCTCCCCTGAATGAAACGAAAGACAATGTTATGATCATTAATCCTTTTATTGTTATCATCTGTTTGATTTTCTTAAAATTCAGATTTATTTTTTTACAGTTTCTTAAATTCAACAAAAACAAAGTCCACAAACATTCTGTAACATACATTATTTTGGAAGAATGTACAACTGAAAAAGCACATAAAAACATACTAGTCTAGTACATACTGCTTTTGTTAATCTACCAAAGAGTTGGTGCATTGCTTTCTTCATTGCAGACGTGGAGGGGGAGGATAACATGGGAACAGCATGTACATTCATGTTACACTTCCTTGTCTCATGGAGACATCTGTGAGGGTATTATATACACGTGATATGTGAATGGCATGTCAAACGTTAAATTAGAAACCAAGGAGTTCGTTTTGGCAACAAATAAGGAAATGTATATTTTAAAAAATAAGGCAACAAGTACATATTTCATTCAAAGGCTTCATATTACGTTGAGTCCGTCAGTTGACAGAAAAACTTAAGTTAACTGTACAATATGACAGGGTCTTTTTATTGTGTACTCTCCCACCCCAGAGAACCCTGATGTAGAGGGAGCATGAGACCATAGAACTAAACCCAACTTCAGAAAGACAATCGGCTGCCAATGATAAGAATAAAAGACGTATAGACTATTTAAACAGTACAATGCCATCGCGCCTGTGAAAATGTATTTGTATACTTAATTCAAAAAGACTGATATCACAATAACAGCACGGCGCAAACTTTTGTGCAACTTTTGTCAAAGTGCCACTCATTCCTAGATCAGGGTTAACTCTTGGATTAGAGTTATAGAAATGCATTCTGGGCAGAGGGTTATACACAGATTGTTGTTGACAGACAGGCATAAATTATATCATTAGTAGTTTGCATGAATGAGGAAAGGAATATTATATTTAGTACCAATGAACTTCAGAACTTCAAAATACAATACAATACATTTGGGGGGGGGGGGGGGGGGTACTCAACTGCAGGTCAACAATCAACATGGAGATCGGGAGCTGACTGGTTTTAAGGTCTATGGAGCCGACAAACAAGATGGAATGTTTAGAATGACAGAACATTAGAAATCAAGGGGGGACAGTGAATCATCAAACTGAATGTGATTTCTATAAGACTCATTTGATATGATGCACTCACGCATGCAGCAGGATTAGGACTGCAGAGCATGTACGTATCTCCTAATGCCATTTAAATCCAATCAGTCACATTGTCTGTTTAATTGGCCCTCCCCAAAAATAGGCCATGCCAGACAAAACAGAAGAGAACACAGTTAAGTTTGTATGTTTTAAAGAGAGCTGAGACTAGACAAACTATTTAGCCCCTCCGGCTAACCAAACAGGTGCCCAGTTACAGGTGCTCTGATGTATGTAAGCACCAATCAGATGAGACATCTGCTGATAAAGGTTCTTTCGGAGATGTACAAATTACTGCTTCGACTTCAAATTATGTCAATATCTCGGTGTACCTCTTATGCAAAACAGTGACTCAGTATAGGGCCTGGAGGATATGACTGCTTAAAAAAACTAAAAACATAAATGACACGTTATGTAGATTGAAGGGAGAAAAAAAAGTGACTGTCAGAGTGAGTGAATTTGTAAGCGTACGTTTTAGTGTTTGCATTATGGTGGTGAACGGCTAATTTCTGTAAATATCTTCGATACAAACAGTTCTCGCTCCAAAAACTGCGGGCTTGTTTTGTCTTTTCTCTTAAACCTGTGCATATACATACAGTACATATATAATATAGATCTCTCGTTTGGATGCATCAGTAGGTCTACTGCTCTGTGGCCTTGCCACCGGCACCTTTAAACTTGACCACCATGACAGTTATGTTGTCTGGGCACCCGCGGTAGAAAGACTGCAGGACGATGCTCTTGGCGCCAAAGTGGGGTTCGTCGAGGCGCTCTTTGATGAAGCGTACGGCCTCCTCGTTGCTGAACGCGTCCCACAGCCCGTCTGATGCCAGGATCATAAACTCTGGCTGCAGCTTATCTAGGTCAAAGGTCATGATGTCAGGGTCAGGGATGACCACATTCAGGTTCTTCAGAGGGTAGTCGCCCAGCGAGCGAGACATGGCCAGGATGCCCTGAACACGCCACGAACCGTTGAAACTGATGAAGCCACCTGGAGGGGGGAGGACGGGGAGAGAGAGGACAAGAGAGGAGAAACCGATGGCTTTTAGTTACAGCAGACGGGATGAAGAGATAAAATGCATTGTGTTCCTAAGCCCATGAGCAGATCCATGAATCTTTATCAACAACAGTATCAAGCCTTTGAGGGTGAAAAAAATTAATCTATGGATCAGCGCACCAACCGTTTCTTTGGTTTAACATCTTTTCACTGACAGAATGGTTTCTATTGGACAGTTCACATACTGCAGTAAAGCAGAACAATAAACAGTACACACAGAGGTCTGCGCAACCCTGCCTGCGTGTCTCTGTGTGTTTGTATTCTCTCCCACTGCCAGAGCACCAGATAATTACCCATGAAGAGGAATCAGAGTAACACACTGGATAAAAAGGCTTTACTTGGAAGCCATACTCAACGGGAGGGAAACGGGGTTACCCTGAACTTGAACCCTGCATCATAATAGCTATATAAATAGCCCTATCATAATAATGACAGAGCAGATGTAGACAGTCATGGCAGCTGGTGTGAACTTGTGACCACTGACACAGTTATTTAAGTCAGTTATTGGAAACCGCTAGCCAACTAGCTTACCCAGTTTGTGTGTAATTTGCTGTCATTACTTATTTGGAGCTCCACTACCCACAGCAACCTGTAGATGGTGAGCTATGGACAGCCATCAATAAGAGTAGTGTCCTACTTGATTTGTTACTCATCTGACTGAAGGCTAAATTGAATCAAAATCACATTCACATAAAGGAGAAAAATTATAATTACATCACAGCCCAATGGGCTCTGTAGACATTTTTGGGGCTTTCTTGGAGTGCATTCCATTCCTCACTCACTGGCTCCCCCGATCTCATATATACAGTGGGGCAAAAAAGTATTTAGTCAGCCACCAATTGTGCAAAGTTCTCCCACTTAAAAAGATGAGAGGCCTGTAATTTTCATCATAGTTACACTTCAACTATGACAGACAAAATGAGAAAAAAAATCCAGAAAATCACATTGTAGGATTTTTAATGAATTTATTTGCAAATTATGGTGGAAAATTAGTATTTGGTCAATAACAAAATTTTATCTCAATACTTTGTTATATACCCTTTGTTGGCAATGACAGAGGTCAAACGTTTTCTGTAAGTCTTCACAAGGTTTTCACACACTGTTGCTGGTATTTTGGCCCATTCCTCCATGCAGATCTCCTCTAGAGCAGTGATGTTTTTGGGCTGTTGCTGGGCAACACGGACTTTCAACTCCATCCAAAGATTTTCTATGGGGTTGAGATCTGGAGACTGGCTAGGCCACTCCAGGACCTTGAAATGCTTCTTACGAAGCCACTCCTTCGTTGCCCGGGCGGTGTGTTTGGGATCATTGTCATGCTGAAAGACCCAGCCACGTTTCATCTTCAATATCCTTGCTGATGGAAGGAGGTTTTCACTCAAAATCTCACAATACACGGCCCCATTCATTTTTTCCTTTACACGGATCAGTCGTCCTGGTCCCTTTGCAGAAAAACAGCCCCAAAGCATGATGTTTCCACCCCCATGCTTCACAGTAGGTATGGTGTTCTTTGGATGCAACTCAGCATTCTTTGTCCTCCAAACACGACGAGTTGAGTTTTTACCAAAAAATTATATTTTGGTTTCATCTGACCATATGACATTCTCCCAATCTTCTTCTGGATCATCCAAGTGCTCTCTAGCAAACTTCAGACAGTCCTGGACATGTCAAATCAAATCAAATTTTATTTGTCACATACACATGGTTAGCAGATGTTAATGCGAGTGTAGCGAAATGCTTGTGCTTCTAGTTCCGACAATGCAGTAATAACAAGTAATCTAACTAACAATTCCAAAACTACTGTCTTGTACACAGTGTAAGGGGATAAAGAATATGTACATAAGGATATATGAATGAGTGATGGTACAGAGCAGCATAGGCAAGATACAGTAGATGGTATCGAGTACAGTATGTACAAATGAGATGAGTATGTAAACAAAGTGGCATAGTTTAAAGTGGCTAGTGATACATGTATTACATAAGGATACAGTCGATGATATAGAGTACAGTATATACGTATGCATATGAGATGAATAATGTAGGGTAAGTAACATTATATAAGGTAGCATTGTTTAAAGTGGCTAGTGATATATTTACATCATTTCCCATCAATTCCCATTATTAAAGTGGCTGGAGTTGAGTCAGTGTCAGTGTGTTGGCAGCAGCCACTCAGTGTTAGTGGTGGCTGTTTAACAGTCTGATGGCCTTGAGATAGAAGCTGTTTTTCAGTCTCTCGGTCCCAGCTTTGATGCACCTGTACTGACCTCGCCTTCTGGATGATAGCGGGGTGAACAGGCAGTGGCTCGGGTGGTTGATGTCCTTGATGATCTTTATGGCCTTCCTGTGACATCGGGTGGTGTAGGTGTCCTGGAGGGCAGGTAGTTTGCCCCCGGTGATGCGTTGTGCAGACCTCACTACCCTCTGGAGAGCCTTACGGTTGAGGGCGGTGCAGTTGCCATACCAGGCGGTGATACAAGCCCGCCAGGATGCTCTCGATTGTGCATCTGTAGAAGTTTGTGAGTGCTTTTGGTGACAAGCCGAATTTCTTCAGCCTCCTGAGGTTGAAGAGGCGCTGCTGCGCCTTCTTCACGATGCTGTCTGTGTGAGTGGACCAATTCAGTTTGTCTGTGATGTGTATGCCGAGGAACTTAAAACTTGCTACCCTCTCCACTACTGTTCCATCGATGTGGATAGGGGGGTGTTCCCTCTGCTGTTTCCTGAAGTCCACAATCATCTCCTTAGTTTTGTTGACGTTGAGTGTGAGGTTATTTTCCTGACACCACACTCCGAGGGCCCTCACCTCCTCCCTGTAGGCCGTCTCGTCGTTGTTGGTAATCAAGCCTACCACTGTTGTGTCGTCCGCAAACTTGATGATTGAGTTGGAGGCGTGCGTGGCCACGCAGTCGTGGGTGAACAGGGAGTACAGGAGAGGGCTCAGAACGCACCCTTGTGGGGCCCCAGTGTTGAGGATCAGCGGGGAGGAGATGTTGTTGCCTACCCTCACCACCTGGGGGCGGCCCGTCAGGAAGTCCAGTACCCAGTTGCACAGGGCGGGGTCGAGACCCAGGGTCTCGAGCTTGATGACGAGCTTGGAGGGTACTATGGTGTTGAATGCCGAGCTGTAGTCGATGAACAGCATTCTCACATAGGTATTCCTCTTGTCCAGATGGGTTAGGGCAGTGTGCAGTGTGGTTGAGATTGCATCGTCTGTGGACCTATTTGGGCGGTAAGCAAATTGGAGTGGGTCTAGGGTGTCAGGTAGGGTGGAGGTGATATGGTCCTTGACTAGTCTCTCAAAGCACTTCATGATGACGGATGTGAGTGCTACGGGGCGGTAGTCGTTTAGCTCAGTTACCTTAGCTTTCTTGGGAACAGGAACAATGGTGGCCCTCTTGAAGCATGTGGGAACAGCAGACTGGTATAGGGATTGATTGAATATGTCCGTAAACACACCGGCCAGCTGGTCTGCGCATGCTCTGAGGGCGCGGCTGGGGATGCCGTCTGGGCCTGCAGCCTTGTGAGGGTTAACACGTTTAAATGTCTTACTCACCTCGGCTGCAGTGAAGGAGAGACCGCATGTTTTCGTTGCAGGCCGTGTCAGTGGCACTGTATTGTCCTCAAAGCGGGCAAAAAAGTTATTTAGTCTGCCTGGGAGCAAGACATCCTGGTCCGTGACTGGGCTGGATTTCTTCCTGTAGTCCGTGATTGACTGTTGACCCTGCCACATGCCTCTTGTGTCTGAGCCGTTGAATTGAGATTCTACTTTGTACTGTACTGGCTTAAGCAGGGGGACATGTCTGGCACTGCAGGATTTGAGTCCCTGGCAGCGTAGTGTGTTACTGATGGTAGGCTTTGTTACTTTGGTCCCAGCTCTCTGCAGGTCATTCACTAGGTCCCCCCATGTGGTTCTGGGATTTTTGCTCACCGTTCTTGTGATCATTTTGACCCCACAGGGTGAGATCTTGCGTGGAGCCCCAGATCGAGGGAGATTATCAGTGGTCTTGTATGTCTTCCATTTCCTAATAATTGCTCCCACAGTTGATTTCTTCAAGCCAAGCTGCTTACCTATTGCAGATTCAGTCTTTCCAGCCTGGTGCAGGTCTACAATTTTGTTTCTGGTATCCTTTACCAGCTCTTTGGTCTTTGCCATAGTGGAGTTTGGAGTGTGACTGTTTGAGGTTGTGGACAGATGTCTTTTATACTGATAACAAGTTCAAACAGGTGCCATTAATACAGGTAACGAGTGGAGGACAGAGGAGCCTCAAAGAAGAAGTTAGAGCCAAGAGCCAGAAATATTGCTTGTTTGTAGGTGACCAAATACTTATTTTCAACCATAATTTGCAATTAAATTCATTAAAAATCCTACAATGTGATTTTCTGGATTTTTTTTCTCATTTTATCTGTCATAGTTGAAGTGTACCTATGATGAAAATTACAGGCCTCTCATCTTTTTAAGTGGGAGAACTTGCACAATTGGTGGCTGACTAAATACTTTTTTGCCCCACTGTATATATATATAAAAAAATGTAACCTTTATTTAACTAGGCAAGTCAGTTTTGAACAAATTCTTATTTACAATGACGGCCTGGGAACAGTGGGTTAACTGCCTTGTTCAGGGGCAGAACGACAGAGTTTTTACCTTGTCAGCTCGGGGATTCGTTCCACCAACCTTTCGATTACTGGCCCATCGCTCTAACCACTAGGCTACCTGTGGTTAGAGCTATAATGAAATCAAGGAAACATTAAGATAATAATCTGATATCAAGGTCGTGCGAATAGTCATGATACTGCTCCTGATTATAATTTTTTAAAATCTTAATTTGTCAGAGGCTTGGTTTTTACACCTCAGTATAGCTACAATATAACAGCTGAACCAGGGATAGTTGTGTAGTTTCATCTATAATGTTTAAGATCAGGGCTAGTGGTGGAGATAACTGATCCTAAACCAGTTATTAAGGCATGTTCTTTTGCTTACCAGCTTTCTTGATCCTCTTGCGTTCTTTGAGCTGGTAGGGCTTGTGATCATGTGACAGGGCGATGGCGTTGCCGTCTTTGTCACAGAGGACTCCGCGCGAGTCGCCAACGTTCGCCACCGTCAACTCTTTATCAGACAGCAGGGCCACCAGACATGTGGTACCTGAGAGAGGCAGGATAGAAGAGGAGGAGAAAAATAATACTTCCATGTTGGTCTAGAATAGAACTTGAACATCCTATTGTCAAAGACTGCCAAAGACACACTATAGCAGGAGCGTCAACCTCATTCCAACCAGGTGAGGGAAGTTCCTCTACTCAGTGACCTTAGTTCAACAAAAAGTATAAGGGAGGAGCGAAAACCCACAGACACTCGGCCCTCCGTGGAATGAGTTTGACACGTGATCTATATAGGTTCTGCTTGTCCTCTTCTACTTGTCTTCTCCCTTTCCCTTCTTTGTTTGGTTTCCCAGTCTCTGGGCTGAGACTGAATCCCATTGTCTGAGATCCAAGGCCCTGCAGTGAGAACAGACCAGTCTGTTTGACCATCTGTCTGTTTGCACACCACACAACTCAGAACATAGGGGGGATGGGGACGTCTGACTGGACCACCCCAAGGAGGAGAGAGGCTTTGGGAATGGCAGAGAGAGTGAATGAGGGGAGGTCCATTTCATTGAATGAACTGAACCTGCCTTTAGTTTCCACCTCGCATATCCATACTTATGATTGTGATATACTCTGCAGTTTGAGGGCTTAGTGAGGAAATTAAACAGGTCCAGCTCACTGGTGATGTGTTTTTTCATTCACTTCAATCATTTAGAGGCAAAGATGCACAGAGCCGCCTGAAGCTGACTAAGAAATAAAGTGGGAAGAGAGAAAAATGGGGTGAGATGCAGAGAGAGAGATGGTGAATAAAAGGGGAAGGAGAGAGAGAGTGAGGGGAAAATTAGATTACTTCTCAGCAGGACAGTGATTTTATTATTCCCACGTATAGCTTTGAGTGAGGGGAAAATGACAAAACAAACTGAGAAAACCGACACACACACACACACACACACACACACACTCACACACGAGAGAGAGAAGAAACAAGGGAAGGTGGGAGACAAAAAGTTAGCTATTATATCTTTTCATCTGTGTGTGCCTAATCCTCTCCTGCTCCGGTGTTCAGCTGGCACCTCTGTCCCATGCCGTCCAGCTAATTATTTTTATCAGGTTCCAGTGGTGATGGAGAAAATGGGCTGCACTGCCCTGCAAGCGCACCCTTCTCCAATTAGCTTCACGAGCCGCACAGACACACACCTACCCTTCTCCATTGAAACCATCATCCTAGCACAGACATAGCACTCTCTGATTAGCTAAACTTTACCCTGTGCACATCCATAACTCCAATTAAACCTAGCATATCTACACAGACTGACTTCTCCAAATTAGCCTAGCATACCTTCGCTAGTTCACTTCTTCAATTTGCCAAGGATACCTACACAGGTTGACTTCTCCAATTAGCCTAGCATATCTGCGCTAGTTCACGTCTTCAATGGACCTAACAAACCTAGGCTAGCTCGCTTCTTCAATTAGTTAGGCTCTACCATGTTCCGATCTCTTTTTGCTGAGCATTAGTTATGGCCTGGGCACGTCAACTTCTCCAATTAGTCTACTTTAGTGTGTGCGCATGACTATGTCCATGACATTGTCTACCCACTTAAAAAATAAATAATATGGCTTCCCCATACATCCTCTGAGGCTGCATTTATTGTAGCTGGGGATTTGAAAGGCTAATCTGAAAACAAGGCTCCCTAAATTCTATCAGCATATCGAATGCGCGACCGGTGCTGGGAAAATTCTGGATCATTGTTACTCTAACTTCCGCGACGCATACAAAGCTCTCCCTCGCCCTCCTTTTGGGCAAATCTGACCACGACTCCATGTTGTTGCTTCCAGCCTATAGACAGAAACTAAAAACAGGAAATGCCCGTGCTCAGATCTGTTCAACGCTGGTCCGACCAATCTGATTCCATGCTTCAAGATTGCTTCGATCACGTGGACTGGGATATGTTCCAGATTGCGTCTAACAACAACATTGATGTACACGCTGATTCAATACGAGTTTATTAGCAAGTGCATCGGTGATGTTGTACCAACAGCAACTATTAAAACATTCCCCAACCAGAAAACGTGTATTGATGGCAGCATTCGAGCAAAACTGAAAGTGTGAACCACTGTTTTAAAATCAGGGCAAGGCAACCAGGAAACATGACCGAATATAAACCGTGTAGCTATTCCCTCCGCAAGGCAATCATTATAGAGACAAAGTAGAGTCGCAGTTCAACGGCTCAGACACGAGAGGAATGTGGCAGGGCCTACAGTTAAGCACAGACAACAAAAAGAAAATCAGCCCAGTTGTGGACCCTGATGTCTTGCTCCAAGACAAACTAACAACGTCTTCGCTCACTTTGAGGACAAAACAGTACCACCGACACAGCCCGCTACCAAAACCTGCATACTCTCCTTCACCGCAGCCAACGTGAGTAAAACATTTAAACGTGTTAACTCTCGCAAGGCTGCCGGCCCAGACGGCATCCCTAGCCGCGTTCTCCTGAGCATGCTCAGACCAGCTGGCTGGTGTGTTTATGGACAAAATCAATCCCTATCCCAGTCTGCTGTTCCCACATGCTTCAAGAGGGCCACCATAGTTCCTGTTCCCAAGAAAGCTAAGGTAACCGAGCTAAACAACTATCGCCCCGTAGCACTCACTTCCGTCATCATGAAGTGCTTTACTCTCAAAGCACTTCATGATGACGGAAGTGAGTGCTACGGGGCAATAGTCATTTGCTAATGCTTTGAAACACAAAAGCAGTTTTTTAAAATTGTTTATGTAGTGTAGCTTTACGGTAAGATTATCTTTGGGCTCAATCTTAATCCTTACTGTTGTCCAAACAAAGGGGGGAGTGAAATATGTGAGGATAAATGAACAGAATGAGTCTAGGAGGGACAGTTGTAACGTGTCTGGGAATCAGACTGCTTGGGAGGGACGGAGGGGTGGGAAAGAGGGAGGGACGGTGGGGTGGGAAAGAGGGAGGGACGGTGGGGTGGGAAAGAGGGAGGGATGTGCGAGAAGGCGGCAGATGGGACTGGATCAGTGGATGGGCTAGTTTAGTCTTTTCCACTAGACTTGGAGGTTGAAGCAGATCACACAATAGAGATTTATTGCTCCGGAGTGTAGGAGGTCAAAGGAAGGCGGGTGGTCCCGTGTAGCTCAGTTGGTAGAGCACGGCGCTTGCAATGCCAAGGTTGTGGGTTCGTTTCCCACAGGGGACCAGTATGAAAATGTATGCACTCACTACTGTAAATTACTCTGGATAAGAGCGTTTGATAAATTACTAAAATGTAAACTAGTTTAACAGCGGTAGTGCCTTCGCAAAGTGGGCACGTAGCAGGAGGAGTAACCTTGCCTGGGAGTACCTTAAAAAAAGTCAACTGCCGCCCCCTGCCCGTGAGTTAACTTACAGTCTTGGGTTCAACACCGGTCCATTCTACTTTTCCAATCAGGGTGTCACATGACCTCCGGTAGAATGTGACTGACAGCTTGAATGGCCCTTTTATACCAGCCACTCATTCAATTACACACTCATCTGAGTCATGTGAGGTTCTGTGCTGTGAATAAACTACTATAGTGTTCTGTACACTCTACAAGGAACACTCCATCGCTCTCTCCCACCCGCACTCTCCACCTCATAATAAAAAGTTAACATGCAAGGAATTACACTGAACAAAAATATATGAGCTGAAATAAAAGATTACAGAAATGTTCCATACACACAAAAAGCTTTTCTCAGATGTTTTTTTCTCAAATAAATTTGTTTACATCCCTGTAAGTGAGTGATTCTCCTTTGCCAAAATAATCCATCCACCTGACAGGCGTGGCATATCAAGAAGCTAATTAAACAGCATGTGACACCCATGGGTTTGTCAACATTGTGACAAACCCATGGTGGCGGTGGGGTTATGGTATGGGCAGGCATTAGCTACGGACAATGAACACAATCGCATTTTAGAAAATGTCAATTTGAATGCACAGAAATACTGGGATGATATCCTGAGGCCCATTTGTTTTAAGGTATCTGTGACCAACAAATGCATATCTGTATTCCAAGTCATGTAAAAATCTTTGAAATTGTTGCATGTTGCGTTTATATTTTTGTATATTTGCGTTTATATTTTTGTTATGTAAATATTCCGTAGACACCCTCCCTCTCAATCTCTTACTAGTTTGTTCTCTTCCTCTCCCTCGGACTCTCCCTCTTTCTCCACCTCCCACTCTGAACATTAAGGTAGAATGTCAGGATCAGGAATGCGTGGAGAGGCAGAGACGTTCCATGTGCTGCATTCCTGAAATCGCAGTGTGTGAAGCGAGTCTTTACCGCCAGCTTATCATGAATATTTTAGCTCTCTTTTCTCTTCCCTACATTCTGAATAAACCATCAGTGCATCTGTGGTGACAACTTCTCTCCCCCACGCTCTCTCCCTCAAGGCTTTCCCTCCCACTGCTCTTTGGTCCTGTAGGTGCTAGATGAGTGTGGGTGGAGGTGAAGACGGATGGAGCTCCATCTCTCGCTCCTTCCCTCTCTAGGAGTTCAGGACTACACCCTTCCCCTTTCAGTATCACCTTCTCTCATCTCTTTATCATATCACTGTCTCATCCCTATTTTTGTCCCTTGGCTAACACCCTCTTCTCTCGCCTTCTCCCCCAACCTCACATCTCTTTCTCTCCTTTCCGTACACTGGCCCTTTGTCCAGCCTTTTGTTCTCTTTTTGTCCTCTTTCCTTTTTATGTAACTCTATACCCTCTGACCCCATGTACCGGGCCTTCAGAGATATTCACACCCCTGGACTTTTACACATTTTGTTGTGTTTCAGCCTGAATTTAAATTGATACATTTGCGATTTCTTTTGTCCCTGGCCTACACACACACACACACACACACACACAACCCCATAATGTCAATGTGCAATTATGTTTTTAGACATTTAAAAATTTAAAGAAAAGCTGAAATGTCTCAAATCAATAAGTATGCGTGCAACCCCTTTATGGTAAGTATAAACAAGTTCAAGAATACACATTTGTTTAATAAGTTGCATGGACTTTTTGAATGACTACTTCATCGCTGTACCCCACACATACAGATAATTGTAAGGTCCCTCAGTCAAGCAGTGAATTTTAAACAGATTCAACCAAAGACCAGGGAGGCTTTCCAATTCTTAGCAAAGAAGGGCACATATTGGTAGATGGGTGTAATTATTTTTTTTTTATAACAAAACATTGAATATCCCTTTGAGCATGGTGAAGTTATTAATTGCACTTTGGATGTTGTATCAATACACCCAGGCACTACAAACTCAGTTGCCGGTGAGGAAGGAAAACCACTCAGGGATTTCACCATGAGGGCAATGGTGACTTTAAAACAGTTTATTAAGAGTTTAATGGCTGTGATAGGAGAAAACTGAGGATGGCTCAACAACACTGTAGTTACTCCGCAATACTAACCTAAATGACAGAGTGAAAAGAAGGAAGCCTGTACAGAATAAAAAATATTCCAAAACATGCATCCTGTTGGCAATAAGGCACTAATGTAAAACTGCAAAAAATGTGGTAAAGCAATTAACATTCTATTCAAGAAAAAAAGTTGTTTTGGGCAAATCCAATACAACACATTCCTGGGTACCACTCTCCATATTATCAAGCATAGTGGTGGCTGCATCATGTTATGGGTATGCTTGTAATCGTTAAGAACTGGAGAGTTTTTCAGGATATAAAATAAACAGAAGAGAGCTTAGCACAAGCAAAATCTTAGAGGAAAACCTGGTTGTCTGTTGTCCACCAGACACTGGGAGATAAATTCACCTTTCAGCCGCACAATAATCTAAAACACAAGGCCATATCTACACTGGAGTTGCTTACCAAGAAGACAGTGAATGTTCCTGAGTGGCCGAGTTACAGTTGACTTAAATCTGCTTGAAAATCTAGGGCAAGACCTGAAAATAGTTGTCTAGCAATGATCAACAACCAATGACACAGCTTGAAGGATTTTTAAAGAATAAATGGGAAAATATTGCACAATCCAGGTGTAGAAAGCTCTTAGAGACTTACCTGGAAAGACTCTCAATGTGCTTCTACAATGTATTTAGTCGGGGTTGTGAATACTTACGTAAATGAGATATTTTCCCATTTCATTTCTAATAAATTTGCAATAAAAGAAAAAACAACATGTTTTCACTTTGTCATTATGGGGTATTGTGTGTAGATGGGTGAGAAAAAACAACATGTTTTCACTTTGTCATTATGGGGTATTGTGTGTAGATGGGTGAGAAAAAACAACATGTTTTCACTTTGTCATTATGGGGTATTGTGTGTAGATGGGTGAGAAAAAACAACATGTTTTCACTTTGTCATTATGGGGTATTGTGTGTAGATGGGTGAGAAAAAACAACATGTTTTCACTTTGTCATTATGGGGTATTGTGTGTAGATGGGTGAGAAAAAACAACATGTTTTCACTTTGTCATTATGGGGTATTGTGTGTAGATGGGTGAGAAAAAACAACATGTTTTCACTTTGTCATTATGGGGTATTGTGTGTAGATGGGTGAGAAAAAACAACATGTTTTCACTTTGTCATTATGGGGTATTGTGTGTAGATGGGTGAGAAAAAACAACATGTTTTCACTTTGTCATTATGGGGTATTGTGTGTAGATGGGTGAGAAAAAACAACATGTTTTCACTTTGTCATTATGGGGTATTGTGTGTAGATGGGTGAGAAAAAACAACATGTTTTCACTTTGTCATTATGGGGTATTGTGTGTAGATGGGTGAGAAAAAACAACATGTTTTCACTTTGTCATTATGGGGTATTGTGTGTAGATGGGTGAGAAAAAACAACATGTTTTCACTTTGTCATTATGGGGTATTGTGTGTAGATGGGTGAGAAAAAACAACATGTTTTCACTTTGTCATTATGGGGTATTGTGTGTAGATGGGTGAGAAAAAACAACATGTTTTCACTTTGTCATTATGGGGTATTGTGTGTAGATGGGTGAGAAAAAACAACATGTTTTCACTTTGTCATTATGGGGTATTGTGTGTAGATGGGTGAGAAAAAACAACATGTTTTCACTTTGTCATTATGGGGTATTGTGTGTAGATGGGTGAGAAAAAACAACATGTTTTCACTTTGTCATTATGGGGTATTGTGTGTAGATGGGTGAGAAAAAACAACATGTTTTCACTTTGTCATTATGGGGTATTGTGTGTAGATGGGTGAGAAAAAACAACATGTTTTCACTTTGTCATTATGGGGTATTGTGTGTAGATGGGTGAGAAAAAACAACATGTTTTCACTTTGTCATTATGGGGTATTGTGTGTAGATGG
The DNA here is from genome assembly GCF_045791955.1 of Oncorhynchus clarkii lewisi. NCBI lineage: Eukaryota > Metazoa > Chordata > Actinopteri > Salmoniformes > Salmonidae > Oncorhynchus > Oncorhynchus clarkii. The sequence goes on from NC_092170.1 coordinate 14,771,456, forward strand.
GTGAGAAAAAACAACATGTTTTCACTTTGTCATTATGGGGTATTGTGTGTAGATGGGTGAGAAAAAACAACATGTTTTCACTTTGTCATTATGGGGTATTGTGTGTAGATGGGTGAGAAAAAACAACATGTTTTCACTTTGTCATTATGGGGTATTGTGTGTAGATGGGTGAGAAAAAACAACATGTTTTCACTTTGTCATTATGGGGTATTGTGTGTAGATGGGTGAGAAAAAACAACATGTTTTCACTTTGTCATTATGGGGTATTGTGTGTAGATGGGTGAGAAAAAACAACATGTTTTCACTTTGTCATTATGGGGTATTGTGTGTAGATGGGTGAGAAAAAACAACATGTTTTCACTTTGTCATTATGGGGTATTGTGTGTAGATGGGTGAGAAAAAACAACATGTTTTCACTTTGTCATTATGGGGTATTGTGTGTAGATGGGTGAGAAAAAACAACATGTTTTCACTTTGTCATTATGGGGTATTGTGTGTAGATGGGTGAGAAAAAACAACATGTTTTCACTTTGTCATTATGGGGTATTGTGTGTAGATGGGTGAGAAAAAACAACATGTTTTCACTTTGTCATTATGGGGTATTGTGTGTAGATGGGTGAGAAAAAACAACATGTTTTCACTTTGTCATTATGGGGTATTGTGTGTAGATGGGTGAGAAAAAACAACATGTTTTCACTTTGTCATTATGGGGTATTGTGTGTAGATGGGTGAGAAAAAACAACATGTTTTCACTTTGTCATTATGGGGTATTGTGTGTAGATGGGTGAGAAAAAACAACATGTTTTCACTTTGTCATTATGGGGTATTGTGTGTAGATGGGTGAGAAAAAACAACATGTTTTCACTTTGTCATTATGGGGTATTGTGTGTAGATGGGTGAGAAAAAACAACATGTTTTCACTTTGTCATTATGGGGTATTGTGTGTAGATGGGTGAGAAAAAACAACATGTTTTCACTTTGTCATTATGGGGTATTGTGTGTAGATGGGTGAGAAAAAACAACATGTTTTCACTTTGTCATTATGGGGTATTGTGTGTAGATGGGTGAGAAAAAACAACATGTTTTCACTTTGTCATTATGGGGTATTGTGTGTAGATGGGTGAGAAAAAACAACATGTTTTCACTTTGTCATTATGGGGTATTGTGTGTAGATGGGTGAGAAAAAACAACATGTTTTCACTTTGTCATTATGGGGTATTGTGTGTAGATGGGTGAGAAAAAACAACATGTTTTCACTTTGTCATTATGGGGTATTGTGTGTAGATGGGTGAGAAAAAACAACATGTTTTCACTTTGTCATTATGGGGTATTGTGTGTAGATGGGTGAGAAAAAACAACATGTTTTCACTTTGTCATTATGGGGTATTGTGTGTAGATGGGTGAGAAAAAACAACATGTTTTCACTTTGTCATTATGGGGTATTGTGTGTAGATGGGTGAGAAAAAACAACATGTTTTCACTTTGTCATTATGGGGTATTGTGTGTAGATGGGTGAGAAAAAACAACATGTTTTCACTTTGTCATTATGGGGTATTGTGTGTAGATGGGTGAGAAAAAACAACATGTTTTCACTTTGTCATTATGGGGTATTGTGTGTAGATGGGTGAGAAAAAACAACATGTTTTCACTTTGTCATTATGGGGTATTGTGTGTAGATGGGTGAGAAAAAACAACATGTTTTCACTTTGTCATTATGGGGTATTGTGTGTAGATGGGTGAGAAAAAACAACATGTTTTCACTTTGTCATTATGGGGTATTGTGTGTAGATGGGTGAGAAAAAACAACATGTTTTCACTTTGTCATTATGGGGTATTGTGTGTAGATGGGTGAGAAAAAACAACATGTTTTCACTTTGTCATTATGGGGTATTGTGTGTAGATGGGTGAGAAAAAACAACATGTTTTCACTTTGTCATTATGGGGTATTGTGTGTAGATGGGTGAGAAAAAACAACATGTTTTCACTTTGTCATTATGGGGTATTGTGTGTAGATGGGTGAGAAAAAACAACATGTTTTCACTTTGTCATTATGGGGTATTGTGTGTAGATGGGTGAGAAAAAACAACATGTTTTCACTTTGTCATTATGGGGTATTGTGTGTAGATGGGTGAGAAAAAACAACATGTTTTCACTTTGTCATTATGGGGTATTGTGTGTAGATGGGTGAGAAAAAACAACATGTTTTCACTTTGTCATTATGGGGTATTGTGTGTAGATGGGTGAGAAAAAACAACATGTTTTCACTTTGTCATTATGGGGTATTGTGTGTAGATGGGTGAGAAAAAACAACATGTTTTCACTTTGTCATTATGGGGTATTGTGTGTAGATGGGTGAGAAAAAACAACATGTTTTCACTTTGTCATTATGGGGTATTGTGTGTAGATGGGTGAGAAAAAACAACATGTTTTCACTTTGTCATTATGGGGTATTGTGTGTAGATGGGTGAGAAAAAACAACATGTTTTCACTTTGTCATTATGGGGTATTGTGTGTAGATGGGTGAGAAAAAACAACATGTTTTCACTTTGTCATTATGGGGTATTGTGTGTAGATGGGTGAGAAAAAACAACATGTTTTCACTTTGTCATTATGGGGTATTGTGTGTAGATGGGTGAGAAAAAACAACATGTTTTCACTTTGTCATTATGGGGTATTGTGTGTAGATGGGTGAGAAAAAACAACATGTTTTCACTTTGTCATTATGGGGTATTGTGTGTAGATGGGTGAGAAAAAACAACATGTTTTCACTTTGTCATTATGGGGTATTGTGTGTAGATGGGTGAGAAAAAACAACATGTTTTCACTTTGTCATTATGGGGTATTGTGTGTAGATGGGTGAGAAAAAACAACATGTTTTCACTTTGTCATTATGGGGTATTGTGTGTAGATGGGTGAGAAAAAACAACATGTTTTCACTTTGTCATTATGGGGTATTGTGTGTAGATGGGTGAGAAAAAACAACATGTTTTCACTTTGTCATTATGGGGTATTGTGTGTAGATGGGTGAGAAAAAACAACATGTTTTCACTTTGTCATTATGGGGTATTGTGTGTAGATGGGTGAGAAAAAACAACATGTTTTCACTTTGTCATTATGGGGTATTGTGTGTAGATGGGTGAGAAAAAACAACATGTTTTCACTTTGTCATTATGGGGTATTGTGTGTAGATGGGTGAGAAAAAAACATCAATTGAATCGATTTTGAATTCAGGCTTTAACAAAATGTAGAATAAGTCAAGGGTATATGAATACTTTCTGAAGGCCCTGTATCTGTCAAGCCCCCTGAGGAGAGGCAGCGTGGGCACCATCTCGCTCCCTCTTTTCTCTTTGGAATCAGAAGAGATAATTGCTACATGTCTGATGAAGATAAAGCTGTATTTTAATAGCTGAATAAGCAGCACGGCCGGAGCCTGAGCCCACTGTAAACAACCGTGAACAACTCAGAAACTCTATGCAAGATGACATTTAGGGCTCCTACAAAAACAACAAGAGTAGGAATGGGCAACCCCATGTGAGCAAACATTGCACGAGTAATGGGTTCCTTCCTTAGAAGAGTCCAAGAGAAACCCATGTCTGCACCTAGCCTACCCCACCCATGTACACAAAAACGAATGCATACACTTACGTGCACGCACGCACACACATGCACAAATGCACGCACAAACGCACACCCTTGAACCACAGCTATTTATACAGACTTAATTTCCCCTAGCTCTCACTGTCACAAACACCACAGCTATTTCAACAAACTCTCTGCCCTGTCCCCAAACATACCAGAGCCATCATTTGTGCATTTTTCACAGCCTACGTGTTAGACAACACTATTTAAGCATGCAGAAATGAGTGCAATCAATCCAAAACAAAGAATTGTGGTCACTGTAGAACACGGATCTCAAGACTGACGCATCCAACTAAAAGTTAAGTCAACTCTACATATTCTAGCCTAGTCATTCTTTTTCTGTGCGAAGTTTGTGTGAAATAATTTAAATAATTCCCTTGAATGGTTAAATTCAGGATTAAGGTATAAACTGTTGCTAGATTAGTGGCTAGGGGCAGCTGTCTGCCCACAGAGGTGTGGCTGTGACCTTTAACCCCTGGCTGCCCTGCCCTCTGACCTGCTTCGTTGTAGACGGCTGACAGCTTGTCCAACATGTCCCTGTCCAGAGCCAGGATCTGCTGCTCCAGAATGGAGGGATAGGACAGACCATCGCTGTGCTCCTTTTCATCCTTCTCTTTCTCCTTCTCTCGGTTGTAGCTCAGGAGCTGCTGACGCAACGCCTCAGACAGATGGGCCTTGGCGAAGTCAGCCGCCGCCTGGGAGGAAGAGGGAGGGGAGAGAGGGCTACAGTGAGCTGGCTATACTGAAGTCAGAGTTAAGTATGGTGTAAACTGTAAGCCAAGTGATGTTCACAGCTCTGCCTCGCAGCATCAAACTTTTTGTGTGACTACAGTGCATGCGAGCACACACACACACTTGGGGGAGAAGACAGAGGCTACAGTAGCGGTGACCTGGCTGTCCTTCGTTCCTTGCAGAAACCCAGATAAAGCAGGAGATAAAAAGCCAGAGATGAGGGGGAGAAACTACACCACTAGCCAAACTCGCTTCCCCTCCCTCCGCTGTGGAATACAGCTGAGCAAGAGAAACTCATTCCTCCCCTATCCATTTCAGCCAGATGATAACGGCACTGCACACCCTTTTACGGGCAAATATGCAACGCTTCCCGGCAAAAAGATTGGCTCATTTCTCAACTCCTTTCCTGAAACATGGCCAGAGAGCGAGAGAAATTCAAGCCGAGCCAAAAGAGAAAGATGGCAGTGTAAGCTAATGAGGGTTTTTTGACCTGTTATATTGCCTCGCCATGTTTCCATCCACTAGCCTTGTTTCAGCGTCTGTATACGAGGTCAAGGGCCGCAGACAGTGCCTGAGCCTCATCATTCTGAAACCTCTGCCAAACATTTCAACTCGCTTCACTTTCTCTCTGACTCTCCCTCACAATATCTCTCTCCGACTCTCCCTCACAATCTCTCTCTCTGACTCTCTCTCTCCCTCTGAATGTCCCTTGCTCTCAGTGTCTGACCCCTTCCCCTCTGTCTGCTGTTCCCACAACCCCTCAGTCCTCTGTGTTCTCTTTGGTGCAGAGGCCTACGGGTAGAATAGCCGTCTAGGCCTCTTTCTCTGGCCTTTCTCGGAGCTGCATGGGGACGTATCTGACGCAGTCTCAGACATTCCTTCCCTCCTGTGGTTACCATAGCGACCACAGGGATCATAAACATAGGTCAGAGAGAAAGATACGTCTTTCTGGAGGAACTACATGGGACAGTAATGACCACATGAATAGCTGCTTTGGAACATTGTTATTGTGACTTACGAGGCCTGTCTGGGTTGACAATGGCAATTCTTCCTTTCAGACATCCCAAGAGCAGCTGTGAGTGTGTGTGTATATGAGTGAGTGAACACAGCCATTAAAGCTTGGATAAGCAAACAAACAAAGAAACAACACAGGGATATGTCTTAGTTATCCTGTTAAGTAACAAAGTGGATGATCAGACACCTGTTAAGAGCTCAGCCTCTGATCCCTGATCTACTCTTACCTGTCCTACTCCCACTGCACCCTCTGACCTGTCCTACTCCCACTGCCTGCACACTGATCAACACCGCATGTAGTACACTACTTTAGACCTACTGGGATGTCAACGTGTCTACGATTACCCAGATATGATCAGACGCCTGAAAGGAGAAAGTGGGGTGGTGGGGAAACAGATGAAGGGGCAGCAGTCACGGTTTGGACAGACAGAGTGTGTGTGTGTGACTTATCTGGGCTGTGTTATTTGCTGTGTCCAGTGATGGAGAGCAGAAGGGAGGTCTGTGGAGAGAGAAAAATAAAGGGATGACAGAAGTATGGAGAGAGGGATGATGGAGGGATGGAGAGAGGGATGATGGAGGGATGGAGAGAGGGATGATGGAGGGATGATGGAGGGATGGAGAGAGGGATGATGGAGGGATGGAGAGAGGGATGATGGAGGGATGAGAGAGGGATGATGGAAGGGTGGAGAGAGGGATGATGGAAGGGTGGAGAGAGGGATGATGGAAGGATGCTAAAGGAGTGTGTGTGAGAGAGCAGAGTGGTGTTATCTGCTGTGTGGGCACGCACGACTCCAGCAGCCGACAGTTCTGCTGCTGCAGGGACATCTTAATCATTACAGTGACTAACTAGTGTGCGTGCTGACTGGAGGGTTTCAATAGCCACAAACTACATCATCCTACCACACCGTCTGATGGCAGTCGGGTTTCAGGACTACGTATTCTCTAATTATGCTTAACAATCTTTAGTTCCTAATTTACTGCCTAAGTATTTAGTTCCTAACTGTATGTATTCTTAATTATTTAGTTCCTAACATTCTACATGTCTGTCAGTTAGAATGACATCACTCACCTTGAAAAGAAATGTATACCAAAAACTTGGAAGTAATTAATTAACACAATTGAAAAATGTAAATGTTTAATTATTGAAATAGCAAGTTCGATCGAGAAAAACAGATTGGTACAATTTAAGGCCATGTGGCAAACCATAATGCAGGCACTAGGGATGGAGGGGGGGGGGGGTGAGCATGCGGGTCTGGGCAGAGGAGATGTTGTAGTTTGTGTGCGTATGTATATGTTTGTTTTTGAATGTTAAAAAAAATATAGATACTTTTTTTAAGACGCCGTGGACGGCAGTAGCAGAAGGCTCAACAGCCTAGCCTAATGAGCAAAATGACCATGTATTGGTGGACGGCAGTAGCAGAAGGCTCAACAGCCTAGCCTAATGAGCAAAATGACCATGTATTGGTGGACGGCAGTAGCAGAAGGCTCAACAGCCTAGCCTAATGAGCAAAATGACCATGTATTGGTGGACGGCAGTAGCAGAAGGCTCAACAGCCTAGCCTAATGAGCAAAATGACCATGTATTGGTGGACGGCAGTAGCAGAAGGCTCAACAGCCTAGCCTAATGAGCAAAATGACCATGTATTGGTGGACGGCAGTAGCAGAAGGCTCAACAGCCTAGCCTAATGAGCAAAATGACCATGTATTGGTGGACGGCAGTAGCAGAAGGCTCAACAGCCTAGCCTAATGAGCAAAATGACCATGTATTGGTGGACGGCAGTAGCAGAAGGCTCAACAGCCTAGCCTAATGAGCAAAATGACCATGTATTGGTGGACGGCAGTAGCAGAAGGCTCAACAGCCTAGCCTAATGAGCAAAATGACCATGTATTGGTGGACGGCAGTAGCAGAAGGCTCAACAGCCTAGCCTAATGAGCAAAATGACCATGTATTGGTGGACGGCAGTAGCAGAAGGCTCAACAGCCTAGCCTAATGAGCAAAATGACCATGTATTGGTGGACGGCAGTAGCAGAAGGCTCAACAGCCTAGCCTAATGAGCAAAATGACCATGTATTGGTGGACGGCAGTAGCAGAAGGCTCAACAGCCTAGCCTAATGAGCAAAATGACCATGTATTGGTGGACGGCAGTAGCAGAAGGCTCAACAGCCTAGCCTAATGAGCAAAATGACCATGTATTGGTGGACGGCAGTAGCAGAAGGCTCAACAGCCTAGCCTAATGAGCAAAATGACCATGTATTGGTGGACGGCAGTAGCAGAAGGCTCAATAGCCTAGCCTAATGAGCAAAATGACCATGTATTGGGAGTTGGCCTTGAGGCGATGCTTCACCAAGGCAACAACAACGCAGCAGATCATAGGAGAGAGGCGTCTGTCAGCAAAGAGATGGAAAGGCAGCAAACATGCTCTCCTGATGAGACATACACATTTATCACCTCACACAGGGGAGTATGCCCAGTGTTCTTCAGCTTTGTTCTACAAGGAGATCCCCCCTCCCTACACACATGAACACACACAGCTCCCCTTAAATATCCAAACACTGAAGACCCCCCCCCAAAATGTACACTTTCCAAATCCCCTCTGCCCCCCATACCATCACCATATTCCTTGCCCAATCCAAATGCATAACCCATCCACACTCATCCAATGATAACAGACAGATCTCTTTACCATAGACATCCATCAGACAGTGAGGTTATTAGATCCAGGGAGAGCTATAAGGGAGGAAGAGAGAGCAGAATGACCGCAAGACAGAGGACTGAACAACTTCTCTACTGCCAGGTTTAATGATGGATAAGGAAGGGGGAAAGTTATTTTTTCATAAGGAGGAGGGTGGGTCTGTCTGATTTGAACTGCTGTTTCTCCAACAGAGTGAGAAAGGGAGAGGGGGCAGTTAACTAGCATAACTGAAGTACATCATTAAAATACATCCTCCATTTGTACAAAGAGGACGAGAGAGTGGGAAGTAGAGGGAGCGAGAGTAGAGAGTGAGAGGAAGGCAGTGGATTAGCTTTGCTGAAGTACATCATTAAAAAATATTCTCTATTTGTACAGAGACATTGAGCGAGATATTCAGATATTCAGTCAAAGGCCTGGCTGACAATGAGGATAGAATGCTACAGAGGAAGAGTCTGTGGCCATCTTCGATGGAACACAGAGATGTGGGGGATACTCGTCTCAGCTCACCTCTTAGCTACCCAGTGCCAATGTTGTCCAACATGAAGGAGTGTAACACAGAAAGGCAGCTGTACTTTGTTGTAAACTACTGTCAAACTTAAAGTGCAAGGGGCCTCCCCGTTAAGGGCGCTGTACTGCAGCGCCAGCTGTGCCATCAGAGACTCTGGGTTCGCGCCCAGGCTCTGTCGTAACCGGCCGCGACCGGGAGTTCCGTGGGGCGACGCACAATTGGCCTAGCGTCGTCCGGGTTAGGGAGGGCTTGGCCGGTAGGGATGTCCTTGTCTCATTGCGCACCAACGACTCCTGTGGCGGGCCGGGCGCAGTGCGCGGTGTTTCCTCCGACACATTGGTGCGGCTGGCTTCCGGGTTGGATGCGCGCTGTGTTAAGAAGCAGTTGGGTTGTGTATCGGAGGACGCATGACTTTCAACCTTCGTCTCTCCCGAGCCCATACGGGAGTTGTAGCGATGAGACAAGATAGTAGCTACTAAAAACAATTGGATACCACAAAATTGGGGAGAAAAAGGGGTAAAATAAAAAATATATATTTTAAAAAAAACTTACAAACCCCTTGACTTTTTCCACATTTCGTTACAGCCTTATTCTAAAATGTATTTAATCAACACACAATACCCCATAACGACAATGCAAAAACCATTTAAAAATGTTTGCAAATTTATATCATATTTACATAAGTATTTAGACCCTTGACTCAGTACTTTTTTGAAGCCTCTTTGGCAGAGATTACAGCCTCAAGACTTCTTGGGTATGACCCTACAAGCTTGGCACACTTGTAGTTGGGGAATTACTCCCAATCTTCTCTGCAAATCCTCTTACGCTCGGTCAAGTTGGAGCGGGAGCATTGCTGCACAGCTCTTTTCAGGTCTCTCCAGAGATGTTAGATCGGGTTCAAGTCCAGGTTCTGGCTGGGCCACTCAAGGACATTCAGAGACTTGTCCCGAAGCCACTCCTGTGTTTTCTTGGCTGTGTGCTTTGGGTCATTGTCCTGTTGGAAGGTGAACCTTCGTCACAGTCGGAGGTCCTGAGCACTCGGAGTATCCCCCCTCAGGTTTTCATCAAGAATCTCTCTGTACTTTGCTCCGGTCATTTTTCCCCTCAAACCTGACTAGTCTCCCAGTCCCTGCCGCTGAAAAACATCCCCACAGCATGATGCTGCCACCACCATGCTTCACCGTAAGGATGGTGCCAGTTTTTCTCCAGACATAACATTTGGCATTCAGACCAAAGAGTTCAATCTTGGTTTCATCAGACCAGAGAATTTTGTTTCCCCATGGTCAGAGTCCTTTTTGACAAACTCCAAGCAGGCTGTCATGTGCCTTTAACTGAATCAAATCAAAATAATTTTTATAGCCCTTCGTACATCAGATGATATCTCAAAGTGCTGTACAGAAAACCAGCATAAAACCCCAAACAGCAAACAATGCAGGTGTAGAAGCATGGTGGCTAGGAAAAACTCCCTAGAAAGGCCAAAACCTAGGAAGAAACCTAGAGAGGAACCAGGCTATGAGGAGTGGCCAGTCCTCTTCTGGCCTTGCCGGGTGGAGATTATAACAGAACATGGCCAAGATGTTCAAATGTTCATAAATGACCAGCATGGTCAAATAATAATAATCACAGGCAGAACAGTTGAAACTGTAGCAGCAGCATGGCCAGGTGGATTGGGGACAGCAAGGAGTCATCATGCCAGGTAGTCCTGAGGCATGGTCCTAGGGCTCAGGTCCTCCGAGAGAGAGAGAAAGAAAGAGTGAATTAGAGAGAGCATACTTAAATTCACACAGGACAAGACAGGAGAAGTACTCCAGATATAACAAACTGACCCTAGACCCCGACACATAAACTACTGCAGCATAAATACTGGAGGCTGAGACAGGAGGGGTCAGGAGACACTGTGGCCCCATCCGATGATACCCCCGGACAGGGTCAAACAGGAAGGATATAACCCCACCCACTTTGCCAAAGCACAGCCTCCACACCACTAGAGGGATATCTTCAACCACCAACTTACCATCCTGAGACAAGGCTGAGTATAGCCCACAAAGATCTCCACCACGGCACAACCCAAGCGGGGGTGCCAACCCAGACAGGAAGATCACATCAGTGACTCAACCCACTCAAGTGACGCACCCCTCCTAGGGACGGCATGAAAGAGCACCAGTAAGCCAGTGACTCAGCCCCTGTAAATGGGTTAGAGGCAGAGAATCCCAGTGGAAAGAGGGGAACCGGCCAGGCAGAGACAGCAAGGGCGGTTCGTTGCTCCAGAGCCTTTCCGTTCACCTTCACACTCCTGGGCCAGACTACACTCACTCATATGACCCACTGAAGAGAGGAGTCTTCAGTAAAGACTTAAAAGGTTGAGACCGAGTCTACGTCTCTCACATGGGTCGGCAGACCATTCCATAAAAATGGAGCTCTATAGGAGAAAGCCCTGCCTACAGCTGTTTGCTTAGAAATTCTAGGGACAATTAGGATGCCTGTGTCTTGTTTAGGTATGTACGGCAGGACCAAATCAGAGAGATAGGTAGGAGCAAGCCCATGTAATGCTTTGAAGGTTAGCAGTAAAACCTTGAAATCAGCCCTTGCCTTGACAGAAAGCCAGTGTAGGGAGGCTAGCACTGGAGTAATATGATCACATTTTTTGGTTCTAGTCAGGATTCTAGCAGCCGTATTTAGCACTAACCAAAGTTTATTTATTGTCCGGGTAGCTGGAAAGTAGAGCATTGCAGTAGTCTAACCTAGAAGTAACAAAAGCATGGATTCATTTTTATGCATCATTTTTGGACAGAAAGTTTCAGATTTTTGCAATGTTACGTAGATGGAAAAAAGCTGTCCTTGAAACAGTCTTGATATGTTCGTCAAAAGAGAGATCAGGGTCCAGAGTAACGTCGAGGTCCTTCAGTTTTATTTGAGACGACAACCATTGTACAACCATTAAGATTAATTGTGAGATTCAACATAAGATCTCTATGTTTCTCGGGACCTAGAATAAGCATCTCAGTTTTGTCCGAGTTTAAAAGTATTACATTTGCAGTCATCCACTTCCTTATGTCTGAAACACAGGCTTCTAGCGAGGGCAATTTTGGGGCTTCACCATGTTTTCATTAAAATGTACAGCTGTGTGTCATCCGCATAGCAGTGAAAGCAAACATTATGTTTTCGAATGACATCCCCAAGAGGTAAAATATATAGTGAAAACAATAGTGGTCCTAAAACGGAACACCGAAATGTACAGTTGATTTGTCAGAGGACAAGCCATTCACAGAGACAAAGTGATATCTTTCCGACAGATAAGATCTAATCCAGGCCAGAACTTGTCCATGTAGACCAATTTGGGCTTCCAATCTCTCCAAAGGAATGGGGTGATCGATGGTATCAAAAGCAGCACTTAAGGTCTAGGAGCACGAGGACAGATGCAAAGACTCGGTCTGATGCCATTAAAGGGTCATTTACCACCTTCACAAGTGCAGTCTCAGTGCTATGATGGGGGTCTAAAACCAGACTGAAGCATTTCGTATACATCGTTTGTCTTCAGGAAGCCAGTGAGTTGCTGTGCAGCAGCCTTTTCTAAAAATTTTGAGAGGAATGAAAGATTCGATATAGGCCGATATTTTTTTTATATTTTCTGGATCAGGGTTTGGCTTTTTCAAGAGAGGCTTTATTACTGCCACTTTCAGTGAGTTTGGTACACATCCGGTGGATAGAGAGCCGTTTATTATGTTCAACATAGGAGGGCCAAGCACAGGAAGCAGCTCTTTCAGTAGTTTAGTTGGAATAGGGTTTAGAGGCCATGATTATTTCCATCATTGTATCAAGAGATATAGTACTAAAACACTTGAGTGTCCCTCTTGATCCTAGGTCCTGGCAGAGTTGTGCAGACTCGGGACAACTGAGCTTTGAAGGAATATGCAGATTTAAAGAGGAGTGGCTGAAGAGTGGCTTCCATCTGGCTACTCTACCACAAAGGCCTGCAGAGATGGAAGAACCTCACAGAAGGACAACCATCTCAACAGAGGAACTCTGGAGCTCTGTCAGAGTGACCATTGGGCTCTTGGTCACCTCCACGACCCAGGTCCTTCACAGATTGCTCAGTTTGGCCAGCTCTAAACTTCTTCCGTTTAGGAATGATGGAGGCCACTGTGTTCTTGGGGACCTTCAATTCAGCAGACATTTTTGGTACCCTTCCCCAGATCTGTGCTTCAACATAATCCTTCTACCTCATGGCTTGGTTTTTGCTCTGACATGTACGGTCAACTCTGGGACATTATATAGACAGGTGTGTGCCTTTCCAAATCATGTCCAATTGAATTTACCACAGGTGGACTCCAATCAAGTTGTAGAAATGTTGATGATCAACAGAAACAGGATGCACCTGAGCTCAATTTCAAGTCTAGCAAAGGGTCTGAATACTTATGTAAATAAGGTATCTGTTTTTTTATTTAAGAAATTTGCAAACATTTCTAAAAACCTGTTTTCATTTTGTCATTATGGGATATTGTGTGTAGATTGATGAGGAAAATGTTTTATTTCATCCATTTTATAATAAGGATGTAACGTAACAAAATGTGGAAAAGGTGAAGGGGTCTGAATACTGTCCGAATGCACTGCAACATAGCAAAACAAGTGATTAAGATTTTTTAAAATTTCTAATCTTGAATCATCCATTTTGTATGGAAACATTTATGGCCTCCTTCACTCACGCCGCCAAACCTACCCTAGTAAAACTGACTATCCTACCGATCCTCGACTTCGGCAATGTCATCTACAAAATAGCTTCCAAAACTCTACTCAGCAAATTGGATGCAGTCTAACACCAAAGCCCCTTATACCACCCACCACTGCAACCTGTACACTCTAGTTGGCTGGCCCCCGCTACATATTCATCGCCAGACCCACTGGCTCCAGGTCATCTATAAGTCTATGCTAGGTAAAGCTCCGCCTTATCTCAGCTCACGATAAACAACACCTACCCGAGGCACGCGCTCCAGCAGGTATATCTCACTGGTCACCCACAAAGCCAAAACCTCATTTGGCCGCCTTCCCTTCCAGTTCTCCGCTGCCAGTGACTGGAACGAATTGCAAAATTGTTGAAGCTGGAGACTTATATTTCCCTCATTAACTTTAAACATCAGCTATCTGAGCAGCTAAACGATCGTTGCAGCTGTATATAGTCCATCTGTAAATAACCCACCCAATCTACCTACCTCATCCCCTTACTGTTTTGATTTACTTTCTGCTCTTTTGCACACCAGTATCTCTACTTGCACATCATCATCTGCTCATTTATCACTCGTGTTAATCTGCTAAATTGTAATTATTCGCTCCTATGGACGATTTATTGCCTTCCTCCTCACACCATTTACATACACTGTATATATACTTTCTTTTTTCCCCACTGTGTTATTGACTGTACGCTTGTTTATTCCATGTGTAACTCTGTGTTGTTGTTTGTGTCGCACTGCTTTACTTCGTCTTGGCCAGGTCGCAGTTGTAAATGAGAACTTGTTCTCAACTAACCTACCTGGTTAAATAAAAGGTGAAATAAATAAATCATTTAAAAAATGTCTGGAAAAGCCATGATGTTTAACCTCAACAGGCCCATGTTTACCACCACTCCTCCTGTATATGTATCTGGCTCCATGACAATGTACTGCAACTCTATAGGTTAGTTTGCTGCAGAGGTGTAGCGTACTGTAACTATATCCTTACAGTGACATTGCAGAGGTCTGTCCTTAGCAGTGGAGAGTGCTAGCCTAGCGGTGAGAGCCAATTTAATTCGGCTAGCATCATGTGTCAAAACTGCGTCAAGTACAGGTTTTAAGTGGGAGTGCGTATGTGAGAAAGAGGGGGTCATTGTACCAAATATAGAAACCATTCAAACCCAACATCCGTGGCAATGTAATAAGTGCCCTACACTCTCCCCCCCGAACCTTTAGAACTGCATAAACCACACTCTGGTCTGCACCCACTCTCTCTCTCGCTCTCTCTCTTCAGGCTGCAGTTTCAGAAGAATATAAAAAGTGCATTGTCTGTATATTTCCCAACATATCGTCAAAGCAAACCGCTGCTGTTTTGATGTTTTAATAAGAGTGAAACTGTTCTGTTGATTTCTGTCCCTGTTCACCCTAACACTGCAAGCACCCCAGTGCAGACAGACTGACTGACGACAGACAAGCCAGAGACTGAACCCTAACCACAACAGTCAGTGCGGTCATGGTCCAGTGCTTAGTCAATAAACCACAGTAGGTGCAGGTCTATAGTCAATCCCAGCTCCAGTGTTACTGGAAGTCATTAGGTGTTGTTCAGCTGGCTGTGTCTGACCTTCTGGGAATAACTCTCCTCATCCTGGGTCTTTGATCCAGACCAACCGTTGAGGGATCCAGGCTTCAGTCCTGGAATGCTTCTACAGTACTACGACCGACTAGACCGATCTGTCAGTAGGACCTGGGGATTACCATCAACCCCTGATCTCTCCTTTATGCCTACCAACACCAATGTGTGTGTCCTCTATGTGTGTGTGTCCTCTGCCTGTCAAAGTCTCGGTCCAAACTGAAACACACCCCTTTAATGTTTACATTCAGTTGCCGTTCGTGTTGTGGAAATGAGGTGGAATGCCCCTTTAATATAAGAGTGAAGTGGGAAAGGAGGCGAGGGAGGAGAAGAGTGGGAGTAGAGAGCTAAGGAGGGTGTAGGGGTGAAAGGAAGGAAAGGTGATGGGCAGAGAGAGCTTGGGGGGGGTCTGAGTGAGGAGAGAGCTGTAGATGAGGACAGAAGGAAGCTCTATTCATGACTGGGAGCACTCCTGGCAGATGATGATAACACACACACACACACACACACACACACACACACACACACACACACACACACACACACACACACACACACACACACACACACACACACACACACACACACACACACAATTCCACCGGCAAATCAGATTCAAATGTAATATTCATATTTCAGAAAAGGAAGACTGAGGCTGTGGTAGCCTACACTGGGCTCTGTGACAGAGTGGACTGGGGGCATGAAATGCTGTAAATTCAAAGTGAATGGAGGTTTGAGATCTAAAACGCTGGGCTGTGAAAGTGGAGAGGTGACTAACAACATTAACGGAGGAAGCTTACTGAATGAAGCCCACAGACTGATGGCTCTTCCTCTTATGAGTGGTGTTTGTGGTGAAGTAAAGCCCCAGTATGGACTGTTGAGATTGGTGTGAAGACTGTGTTGACATGAACAAACGTCATCAGAGCAACCCCTTTAATTGGTTGTTCTTTCCGACCTTGCCAGCTGTGACATTCCAGGTCCCTTCGGCACAATCAAGCTCTTTGACATGCAAAAGCCCGCCCCCCCAGGGGTCAGTGGCACAGATGGTTGGCTCTTTTGAATGCCAATAAACAGTCAAGGTGACCATTTCCACCTTTAAAATCATGACATTCAGGGGAGTCAACTTCTAAACCGACACACGTCCCTCCTTCCTCATAAAGAGATGGGCATTATGACAGCAACGCACACCCTGTTTACTCATAAGGATGGGAAAATATTCACTGAGAAGTGATTCACATTCAGTGAAAGGAAGGAGACATCTGTCAGTTTGACCCCATCCATCTACACACACACACACAACCTCTTTACCCATAAAGTGATAGGAATTATGAAAGCAACACACGCACAAGCATGCGTGCGCATTCATACACACCTTCGGAATGATCAGTATGTGTCCCTGTGAGGACAGAGGACACCATTACAGAAGGTGAGGCACATTAAACAAACTAGACAACAGGAGGAAATTGTCTTTGTAGACTATTTCAATTAGGATTAAGGATTGAGAAACAAAAGACTCACTGAAGAATGCTGAAATACATGCATACTGCTGAAGCATGCAATGAATTCAAGGTCTGTCATGCTTTCCAGTGTGTGTGTGTGTGTGTGTGTTAAAGACTGTAATGCACAGAGATGTGCTGATATACAGACATTACAGCAAGGATGTAAGCAAGATTTACTCCCATCTCTCAAAGTCACATACACACAGCTGCCAAAATGCTAAGACTTTAACAGAAAGCACCTTTTTACAGAATGCCTTTCGTTAGGTATTGCAGGCCTGTAATTTCTGTGATCTATATGGTGTTGGTACTGCACTGTGTGTGTGTGTGTGTGTGTGTGTGTAATAACACAGACACGCTGGCGTTAAGGGAACAGGTAAAACCAGCCATTACTCTCACATGGGCGCTCCCCACCTCGGCGCTATGGCTCTGGTTAGAGAGTAGGGGTGAGAGAAAGAGAAGAGAGAACGGGTGGAGCCTGAGACAACGAGAGACAGAACGTGAACTTGATGCTTACACACACACACACACACACACACACACACACAGGGTTATTGTAGGAAGCAGATTGAACTTGTGCACAACAGCCATTTTTCAAAATGAACAGAAAGATGATTGTGAGTATTTCTTTTTAGAACACAGCCGGGAGCACTGAGATCTGTATCTCACCCAACAAACGTCCTTGGGCTGAGAACAACACTGTTCAATATCTCCTAACAGAGCAGTGAACTACTAGGCTTACCAGTCATCTTGATACCATCCTGCCATTACCACTCACAGCCATTCTTGTACTCTGCTCCATCTCCCCCCCACACACACATAGAGCTCCATGAAAAACCTGCTTACTCAATAAACCCCCAGCTTCTGTCCCTGTCTGCACCCTAAAGATAATACCTGGCCTATAAAACAGGTAGAGAGAGGTATAACAGGAGAGTGACACAGACCGACAGAGAGAGCGAGAGGTTTGCGACAGAATAGATGAGTGAGAAGTTCAAAGTTTCCTCTCCACAGGCCTGACCTGAGACCTCCGTTATACATTCACTTGTCCTCTCGCCCCTTATCCGATCCCCAGTCTATTTTTATACACACCTCTGTGGCAGGTTTGTGTGTGTGCGCATGATGTGAGTGTGTGTGAGAATGCTGACATTTATTTTTCTCTACTCCCCTTCAGGCTCTCTGTGCTCACTATTTAAGAAGTAGGAGATGGACAATAATTGAAGTTCCCTGAAACACATTTGGTGGATGCCTCCACGGTACGGCAAAGAGGTGTATAGTCCAGCAGCAGCAACACCCCAACCCTGGTTACTGAGTATAGTCCAGCAGCAGCAACACCCAAACCCTGGTTACTGAGTATAGTCCAGCAGCAGCAACACCCAAACCCTGGTTACTGAGTATAGTCTAGCAGCAACAACACCCCAACCCTGGATACTGAGTATAGTCTAGCAGCAACAACCCAACCCTGGTTACTGAGTATAGTCTAGCAGCAACAACACCCAAACCCTGGATACTGAGTATAGTCCAGCAGCAACAACACACCAACCCTGGTTACTGAGTATAGTCTAGCAGCAACACCCAAACCCTGGTTACTGAGTATAGTCCAGCAGCAGCAACACCCCAACCCTGGATACTGAGTATAGTCTAGCAGCAACAACCCAACCCTGGTTACTGAGTATAGTCTAGCAGCAACACCCCAACCCTGGATACTGAGTATAGTCCAGCAGCAACACCCCAACCCTGGTTACTGAGTACAACCCTGGTTACTGAGTATAGTCCAGCAGCAGCAACACCCCAACCCTGGTTACTGAGTATAGTCCAGCAGCAGCAACACCCAACCCCTGGTTACTGAGTATAGTCCAGCAGCAGCAACACCCAAACCCTGGTTACTGAGTATAGTCCAGCAGCAGCAACACCCCAACCCTGGTTACTGAGTATAGTCCAGCAGCAACACCCCAACCCTGGTTACTGAGTATAGTCCAGCAGCAGCAACACCCAACCCCTGGTTACTGAGTATAGTCCAGCAGCAGCAACACCCAAACCCTGGTTACTGAGTATAGTCCAGCAGCAGCAACACCCCAACCCTGGTTACTGAGTATAGTCCAGCAGCAACACCCCAACCCTGGTTACTGAGTATAGTCCAGCAGCAGCAACACCCAAACCCTGGTTACTGAGTATAGTCCAGCAGCAGCAACACCCCAAACCTGGTTACTGAGTATAGTCCAGCAGCAGCAACACCCCAACCCTGGTTACTGAGTATAGTCCAGCAGCAGCAACACCCAAACCCTGGTTACTGAGTATAGTCCAGCAGCAGCAACACCCAAACCCTGGTTACTGAGTATAGTCCAGCAGCAGCAACACCCAAACCCTGGTTACTGAGTATAGTCCAGCAGCAGCAACACCCCAACTCTGGTTACTGAGTATAATCCAGCAGCAACACCCCAACCCTGGTTACTGAGTATAGTCCAGCAGCAACACCCCAGTCCTGGATACTGGGTGTAGTCCAGCAGCTGCAACACCCCAACCCTGGTTACTGAGTGTAGTCCAGCAGCAACACCCCAACCCTGGTTACTGAGTATAGTCCAGCAGCAACACCCCAACCCTGGTTACTGAGTACAACCCTGGTTACTGAGTATAGTCCAGCAGCAGCAACACCCCAACCCTGGATACTGAGTATAGTCCAGCAGCAACAACCCAACCCTGGATACTGAGTATAGTCCAGCAGCAACACCCCAACCCTGGATACTGAGTATAGTCCAGCAGCAACACCCCAACCCTGGATACTGGGTATAGTCTAGCAGCAACACCCCAACCCTGGTTAGTGAGTATAGTCCAGCAGCAACACCCCAACCCTGGTTACTGAGTATAGTCCAGCAGCAACACCCCAACCCTGGTTACTGAGTATAGTCCAGCAGCAACACCCCAACCCTGGTTACTGAGTAAAGTCCAGCAGCAACACCCCAACCCTGGATACTGAGTATAGTCCAGCAGCAACACCCCAACCCTAGTTTCTGAGTATAGTCCAGCAGCAACACCCCAACCCTGGTTACTGAGTATAATCCAGCAGCAACACCCCAACCCTGGTTACTGAGTATAGTCCAGCAGCAACACCCCAACCCTGGATACTGAGTATAATCCAGAAGCAACACCCCAACCCTGGATACTGGGTATAGTCCAGCAGCAACACAACCCTGGTACTACTCCTGTGCTATCCCCCTGGCCCACTGATCTCATTCACACTAGTGATTACACACATCTCGATTTCACAAGGTGACCATTTCAGTGGGGATGTGTGATGAAGACACAGCACGATTCTTTTTCCTGGAGCACAGTAGAAAAAAAATGTCAGCAACAAACATCTTAGTGTTCTCTCTCTCCCCCCCAGAATTCAGATTCTGAGAGAGACACAGAGAGACAGAGCGACAGAGGAATGAGTCCTGATGAGCCCCACGGATGGATGATTCAACAGTAGCAGGGGAGACTGGGCTTTCCTCTGGACCTGACCCTGTCAACTGGTACATTACTCTGGCTGATGAACTACCTGTTCACCCACTGTATCGCTCACACAGAAAAATTAGTGCAGTCATAAATAACCCTCAAGCCCCTGATCAATCATTTCATGTTTGATTAATCTGGCCTGGAATGATCTCCCGTTTGATTGCTCATGTCTGAACGCCTCTTTATGGTCTGTCTGACAGCCCTAGACGCGTCACTGAGGTGGCCAACAGTGCACACTCGTGCACTTCATCAGTTGCCTACCCTTACATGCCGGTCAAGGGTTCGCCTGCTGTGGGGGTGACATGGCAAGGGTTAAGCCCTCTCCTGGAAGAACTAAAGACCCCCATTGCTCTGAAGTCATCTCCCCTCTACCACTATGTTTTTTCTGCCTCTTCGTGCAGCAAAAGGCCCCTACCTCACACACGCAGAAACTCACAAAGACACCGAATCCAACGCAATCACCTAGATGCACTCTATAGATCTGAAAGGTCTATTTGCACTTTTCTTCTTCACTGCAGGTACAATGCGATATCACACTACCTCACTCCTTCCTCTCGTTCTGTCCGTCTCCATCTCATCGTCTCTCCAGCTCAGGGCATGATAAAAGTCTAACATGTATCATTAATAATGCAGGCCTGTTTCTCTCTCTTGCTCTCCTTTGAGAAGCCAACTGGAGGACACCTGCCCTGCTCTTAATTACAGAAAAAGGTGAACAGAGAAAGTGAGCTCCCAAAATCCCAACAGAGCGATATTAGAAGAGCCCAACAGAGCGATATTAGAAGAGTGATTTGTACTGCAAAAACAAATGGAAAGGATGAAAGATTTAACCATGAAATAACTCCCCCAGTTGTCAGCCAGTGGAGGCTAGTGAGGGGAGGATGGCTTATAATAATGGCTGGAGCAGCACAAATGGAATGGCATGAACCACATGGAAACCATGTGTTTGTTGTTGTTGATACCTTTCCACTGCATCCATCACCACGTGCCTGTCCTCCCCAATTAAGGTGCCACCAACCTCCTGTGTTGTCAGCTGTGTAGTTTGAGAGAAGCAAGCAGAGTTTACACCTGCCATCAGGCTCATGAAAGCAGGGCCTGTACCAGGAGGGAGAGAAGAGAAAAAGGAGTTGTTTGCCTTCTGAATCAAAAACACTGCTTCACTGTTCTTGAGTCTTCCTTCCTCCTTTTCTCTTCCTGTCAGATGTGGAAGCATTCCCAGAGATCTGAGTAGGATGAAGTGGTCCCTAGACACTGGTCTATGGTCAATGTTGTTTTGTTCCTTCTCAGGGTTAAGGTAAGGCTTTGGGGAAGGCAAGCTGACTCTAGATCAGTATCAACAGGCAAATGACTCTCGCTATACCAGGCAACACACTGCCACACTGACAGGAGATGTCATCCTAATTCCCATTACGATTCGGTCCTTCTCTCCTGGCTTCCTGAGTTCCTCCATCCATTCATAGGCTCTCATCTCCATTCAGCTTGCCAGCTCCCGACACCACATCACATCCTGATGGTATCCCAGATCACATTCAACAGTGGGATTTGGGTACAGCTAAGACTGATAATTCAAGAACAGGTAAGACTTGACTAGACTTGAAGATTCCCGGTATCTTGCAACCTTAGTCACAAACAAGCAAACGCACACCCACACACAGCTTGTGTGTTTAACGTTTGCTTGTTTGTGACTAAGGTTGCAAGATACCGGGAATTTTCAATAAATCCTCAGGTTTTCCTGAATTACTGGCTGGTGGATACCTGGAAGGGAATAAGCAGGAATTACCGAATTTACTGAAATTTCCTAGAATTTTGAAAGTCTAGTCAAGTCTTACCTGTTACCTGTTCTTGAAACACTGTATATCATATATACAGTGCCTTGCGAAAGTATTCAGCCCCCTTGAACTTTGCGACCTTTTGCCACATTTCAGGCTTCAAACATAAAGATATAAAACTGTATTTTTTTGTGAAGAATCAACAACAATCAACACAATCATGAAGTGGAACGACATTTATTGGATATTTCAAACTTTTTTAACAAATCAAAAACTGAAAAATTGGGCGTGCAAAATTATTCAGCCCCCTTAAGTTAATACTTTGTAGCGCCACCTTTTGCTGCGATTACAGCTGTAAGTCACTTGCGGAATGTCTCTATCAGTTTTGCACATCGAGAGACTGAAATTTTTTCCCATTCCTCCTTGCAAAACAGTTCGAGCTCAGTGAGGTTGGATGGAGAGCATTTGTGAACAGCAGTTTTCAGTTCTTTCCACAGATTCTCGATTGGATTCAGGTCTGGACTTTGACTTGGCCATTCTAACACCTGGATATGTTTATTTTTGAACCATTCCATTGTAGATTTTGCTTTATGTTTTGGATCATTGTCTTGTTGGAAGACAAATCTCCGTCCCAGTCTCAGGTCTTTTGCAGACTCCATCAGGTTTTCTTCCAGAATGGTCCTGTATTTGCCTCCATCCATCTTCCCATCAATTTTAACCATCTTCCCTGTCCCTGCTGAAGAAAAGCAGGCCCAAACCATGATGCTGCCACCACCATGTTTGACAGTGGGGATGGTGTGTTCAGGGTGATGAGCTGTGTTGCTTTTACGCCAAACATAACGTTTTGCATTGTTGCCAAAAAGTTCAATTTTGGTTTCATCTGACCAGAGCACCTTCTTCCACATGTTTGGTGTGTCTCCCAGGTGGCTTGTGGCAAACTTTAAACTACACTTTTTATGGATATCTTTAAGAAATGGCTTTCTTCTTGCCACTCTTCCATAAAGGCCAGATTTGTGCAATATACGACTGATTGTTGTCCTATGGACAGAGTCTCCCACCTTGAGTTTAGATCTCTGCAGTTCATCCAGAGTGATCATGGGCCTCTTGGCTGCATCTCTGATCAGTCTTCTCCTTGTATGAGCTGAAAGTTTAGAGGGACGGCCAGGTCTTGGTAGATTTGCAGTGGTCTGATACTCCTTCCATTTCAATATTATCGCTTGCACAGTGCTCCTTGGGATGTTTAAAGCTTGGGAAATCTTTTTGATTCCAAATCCGGCTTTAAACTTCTTCACAACAGTATCTCGGACCTGCCTGGTGTGTTCCTTGTTCTTCATGATGCTCTCTGCGCTTTTAACGGACCTCTGAGACTATCACAGTGCAGGTGCATTTATACGGAGACTTGATTACACAGGTGGATTGTATTTATCATCATTAGTCATTTAGGTCAACATTGGATCATTCAGAGATCCTCACTGAACTTCTGGAGAGAGTTTGCTGCACTGAAAGTAAAGGGGCTGAATAATTTTGCACGCCCAATTTCTCAGTTTTTGATTTGTTAAAAAAGTTTGAAATATCCAATAAATGTCGTTCCACTTCATGATTGTGTCCCACTTGTTGTTGATTCTTCACAAAAAAATACAGTTTTATATCTTTATGTTTGAAGCCTGAAATGTGGCAAAAGGTCGCAAAGTTCAAGGGGGCCGAATACTTTCGCAAGGCACTGTGTATATGTATGTATGTATGTATGTATGTATGTATGTATGTATGTATGTATGTATGTATATATATATATATATGATGCATGTTGAACAGGCACCCATAAACCATAAAATAAGGGCAGAAATGAGAGAGAAAGAGGGGTACCGTTAAAGAGAGAGCGTGAGGGAGAGAGAGAGAGAGAAAGCATCATCCTGTAGGGCAGATGTGTGTCTCACACTGAGGCAAGCCTGGTTTCCGTGGTGATTTGCTTTCCTGGGATGCATATTATGAATAAATTGATGGCTCTTCATTTCAATAACATCTTACCACAACACACTAAAAACAAAGCCTCATGTCCCCTCACTCCATCTAAATAACCCAACTTGCACCTCTTTTGTACCAATATTACTAGTCCGTCTTCCCCTCCATTCTTCCCTCCATGACCTCCCTCCATGACCTCCCTCCATGACCTCCCTCCATGACCTCCCTCCCTCCATTCCTCCCTCCATTCTTCCCTCCATGTCCTCCCATTTCTGTCTTCCCTCCATGTCCTCCCTCCATGTCTTCCCTCCATTCCTTCCCTCCCTTCCCTCCATGTCTTCCCTCCATGTCTTCCCATTCCTGTCTTCCCTCCATGTCCTGCCTCCATGTCTTGCCTCCCCTCCATGTCCTCCCTCCATGACCTCCCTCCATGACCTCCCTCCATTCCTTCCCTCCATGTCTTCCCTCCCTCCATTCTTCCCTCCATGTCCTCCCATTTCTGTCTTCCCTCCATGTCCTCCCTCCATGTCTTCCTTCCCTCCCTTCCCTCCATGTCTTCCCTCCATGTCTTCCCATTCCTGTCTTCCCTCCATGTCCTGCCTCCATGTCTTGCCTCCCCTCCATGTCCTCCCTCCCCTCCATGTCCTCCCATTCATGTCTTCCCTCCATGTCCTCCCATTCCTTCCCTCCATGTCCTGCCTCCCCTCCATGTCTTCCCTCCATGTCCTCCCTACATGTCCACCCTCCATGTCCTCCCTACATGTCCTCCCTACATGTCCACCCTACATGTCCACCCTACATGTCCACCCTCCATGTCCTCCCTACATGTCTACCCTCCATGTCTACCCTCCATGTCCTCCCTACATGTCCTCCCTACATGTCTACCCGCCATGTCCTCCCTACATGTCTACCCTACATGTCTACCCTCCATGTCCTCCCTACATGTCTACCCTCCATGTCCTCCCTACATGTCTACCCTACATGTCTACCCTCCATGTCCTCCCTACATGTCTACCCTCCATGTCCTCCCTACATGTCTACCCTCCATGTCCTCCCTACATGTCTACCCTCCATGTCCTCCCTACATGTCTACCCTCCATTCCTCCCTACATGTCTACCCTCCATTCCTCCCGCCATGTCCTCCATCCATTCCCCCCCATGTCTTCCCTCCACGTCCTCCCTCCACATCCTCCCTCCATGTCCACCCTACATGTCCACCCTCCATGTCCTCCCTACATGTCTACCCTCCATGTCCTCCCTACATGTCTACCCGCCATGTCCTCCCTACATGTCTACCCTACATGTCTACCCTCCATGTCCTCCCTACATGTCTACCCTCCATGTCCTCCCTACATGTCTACCCTCCATTCCTCCCTACATGTCTACCCTCCATTCCTCCCGCCATGTCCTCCATCCATTCCCCCCCATGTCTTCCCTCCACGTCCTCCCTCCACATCCTCCCTCTATGTCTTCCCTCCACGTCCTCCCTGCATTCTTCCCTCCACATCCTCCCTCCACATCCTCCCTCCATTCCTCCGTCCATGTCCTCCCTCCATGTCTTCCCTCCATGTCTTCCCTCCATTCCTCCGTCTATGTCTTCCCTCCACTCCTCCGATTCCTTCCCTCAATGTCTTCCCTCCATGTCCTGCCTCCATGTCCTCCCTCATTTCCCTCCCTCCATCCCCCCCATGTCCTCCCTTCATTCCTTCCTCAACTCCTTCCCTCCATGTCCTCCCTACATGTCTACCCTCCATGTCTACCCTCCATTCCTCCCGCCATGTCCTCCATCCATTCCCCCCCATGTCTTCCCTCCACGTCCTCCCTCCACATCCTCCCTCTATGTCTTCCCTCCACGTCCTCCCTGCATTCTTCCCTCCACATCCTCCCTCCACATCCTCCCTCCATTCCTCCGTCCATGTCCTCCCTCCATGTCTTCCCTCCATGTCTTCCCTCCATTCCTCCGTCTATGTCTTCCCTCCATTCCTCCGATTCCTTCCCTCAATGTCTTCCCTCCATGTCCTGCCTCCATGTCCTCCCTCATTTCCCTCCCTCCATCCCCCCCATGTCCTCCCTCCATGTCTTCCCTCCATGTCTTCCCTCCATTCCTCCGTCTATGTCTTCCCTCCATTCCTCCGATTCCTTCCCTCAATTCCTTCCCTCCATGTCCTCCCTACATGTCTACCCTCCATTCCTCCCTACATGTCTACCCTCCATTCCTCCCTACATGTCTACCCTCCATTCCTCCCTACATGTCTACCCTCCATTCCTCCCTACATGTCTACCCTCCATTCCTCCCTACATGTCTACCCTCCATTCCTCCCTACATGTCTACCCTCCATGTCCTCCCTCCACATCCTCCGTCCACGTCCTCCCTCCACATCCTCCGTCCACATCCTCCCTCCATATCCTCCCTCCATGTCTTCCCTCCACGTCCTCCCTGCATTCTTCCCTCCACATCCTCCCTCCATTCCTCCCTCCATGTCCTCCCTCCATGTCCTCCCTCAATGTCTTCCCTCAATGTCTTCCCTCAATGTCCTGCCTCCATGTCCTCCCTCATTTCCCTCCCTCCATGTCCTCCCTCAATGTTTACCCTCCATTCCTCCCTACATGTCTACCCTCCATTCCTCTCTACATGTCTTCCCTCCATTCCTCCCTACATGTCTTCCCTCCATTCCCCACTCCATTCCTCCCTCCATGTCCTCCATCCATTCCCCCCCATGTCTTCCCTCCACGTCCACCCTGCATTCTTCCCTCCACATCCTCCGTCCATGTCTTCCCTCCATTCCTCTGATTCCTTCCCTCCATGTCCTCCCATTCCTTCCCTCCATGTCTTCCCTCCATATCCTGCCTCCATGTCTTGCCTCCATGTTCTCCCTCATTTCCCTCCCTCCCTCCATGCCTCCCTCCATTCCCCCCCCCCATGTCCTCCCTGCATTCTTCCCTCCATTCCTCCCTCCATGTCTTCCCCCCATGTCCTCCCTGCATTCTTCCCTCCATTCCTCCCTCCATGTCTTCCCTCCACGTCCTCCCTGCATTCTTCCCTCCATTCCTCCCTCCATGTCTTCCCTCCACGTCCTACCTCCATGTCTTCCCATTCCTTCCTTCCTTCCATGTCCTCCCATTCCTTCCTTCCCTCCACGTCCTCCCATTCCTTCCCTCCACGTCCTCCCATTCCTTCCCTCCACGTCCTCCCTGCATTCTTCCCTCCACATCCTCCCTCCATGTCCTCCCTCCATGTCTTCCCATTCCTTCCCTCCATGTCTTCCCATTCCTTCCCTCCATGTCCTCCCATTCCTGTCTTCCCTCCATTCCTTCCCTCCATGTCTTCCCTCCATGTCCTCCCTCCATGTCTTCCCTCCATGTCCTCCCATGTCTTCCCTCCATGTCCTCCCATTCCTTCCCTCCATGTCTTCCCTCCATGTCCTCCCATTCCTTCCCTCCATGTCTTCCCTCCATGTCCTCCCATGTCTTCCCTCCATGTCCTCCCATTCCTTCCCTCCATGTCTTCCCTCCATGTCCTCCCATTCCTTCCCTCCATGTCTTCCCTCCATGTCCTCCCATTCCTTCCCTCCATGTCCTCCCTCCATGTCTTCCCTCCATTCCTTCCCTCCATTCCTTCCCTCCATGTCTTCCCTCCATGTCTTCCCTCCATGTCTTCCCTCCATGTCTTCCTCTGGAGATGGATGCAGCATATATCACATTAATTAGAAACTGCATCCTCTCACTGAGCGCTTACAGGTGAGAAAGAACAGCAGTGATGAAGACAGAGGCAAAGACAACAAATACTTCAGAGACTGAGGCTGCTCCTCCTCCTATACTAGGCCTGTATAATATAATGTGAACCTGTTCCCTCTCATCAACCCAGTGTGGCAGACTTAACCCCTGACCTGGCTCTCTTCTGATCAGACTGGGGCCTCCTGACATTGATCACTCTATCACTGAATTGAATCCCCATTCATCAATAAGCAGGAAAACCACAGATCAATGCAGCAGCCCAGGTAAACGCCGCATGACGCAGAGCTCAGCTATTAGCTGATAAACATTCAGACTCATGAAAATCATGACTGGGAGAGAGGATGACGGAATTAAACGCATGCCACTGGGGTAAGTGAGTGTGTGTGTGTGGGTGTGAGAGAGTTCATGAAAGTGTGGATTGATTGTTCTCAGCAGGTCAGTGCTTTGATCCTCTCCAACTCGGTGTGTGAGAGAGAGAGAGAGCGAGAGAACGAGAGACGGAGGTTGAACATTTTGTTTAGATGATAGGGTGTACATGATGTATGGGAATGAGAGATGAGAGAGAATGTGTCTGTATGAAAGTGTCTAGGATTGGAGATGCTAGTGAAAAATGACAAATCTTACAGAAAGTGAATGTGGGCATTTATGATGCATGGGCAAGAGAGAGACGCCACAACATATATCTATATGAACAGTGTGTGTGTGTGTGTGAGAGATAAGCCAAAACATCTATCTATATGAACAGTGTGTGTGTGTGTGTGTGTGTGTGTGTGTGTGTGTGTGCGTACAGGTGAACTCCAGGGCTACATAGATGAGACCAGCATTGACCAGGGAGGCCCATAGCCACACATTGACTGCATATGGGCTTTAACTCAGACCACAGCCAAGTTTCCCGTGCCAATAAATCAGGGAAGAGAGCACAGCCAAACACCAACAGTGCAGCGCAGTTTCCTTACACAAAGCCAATCCCCAAGTGACTCCATTTTGGCTCAAATCCATACCATAAGTCTTTTTCAGAAAGCCTCCACACGGTAGCCTGAACTAAGCCTGAGGTAGGCACAGTCCAAATATCACTGAGCAGCACTAACCTACAAATCACGTCAACGTCCACCACCCCGCACCTCTCTGATTCAGAGGGGTTGAATTAAATTACATTTCAGTGGTACAATTGACTAGGTATCGCCATTTCCCCTTTCCAAACAAATGGCCATTTTATTTACTATTACATAAATATGAGTAAATCTACTCATCGCTAGGCTAAGGCCCACCCTTTGCTTTCAGACGACAGGCAATTGTATTGATTGTCCAATGGGAACAGTCCTCTTCCTAACGGTTGGTCCAGTTAGGATCTAGGGAAGTGAACACCCAGGGACAGGTAGTACAGGCCAGGCTGACTGCTTATCTGAAGCCCTGTTTCCACAGCAGGTGCCTGGTCAGAAACCAGTTTGGCCTGTTCACAGTTTCCAGTTTTAACCCAGAACCAGAGGAAAGCCTGCTCTTTCTAAGTACAGCAGCAAGCAGGCAGCAGCATTGTGATTATCAGTCCGTCCAGACAGCTGGCCGACGGCCCAGGCAGCGTTGCCAGTAGAGATGAGTCAGGATTCCCAGGCTAGCTTCACTGAGGCACAGAGACGCACAGCAATTACACCCACCAGCAGAGTCCTGGCATTGCCACCGCACACACGCTCATCTGCACACACGCTCATCTGCACACACGCTCATCTGCACACACGCTCATCTGCACACACGCTCATCTGCACACACGCTCATCTGCACACACGCTCAACTGCACACACGCTCAACTGCACACACGCTCAACTGCACACACGCTCAACTGCACACACGCTCAACTGCACACACGCTCAACTGCACACACGCTCATCTGCACACACGCTCATCTGCACACACGCTCATCTGCACACACGCTCATCTGCACACACGCTCATCTGCACACACACCTGTGGATGTGGAAACGCTCATCCACAGACATGCTATAGCAAATGAGGAGAGAAATAAGAATTCTCGGTGAAGATAATGTACACCAACTGGAAATCCATGGCTAAATGTGTGTTTCTGTGATGTCATACCAATATGGGAGTGTGTTTTCAGGAAAAGATAAGGGCAGCTGACAGGCAGCATACGTGTGTCTAGACATGGACCCCTCAGGGTTGTAGGCAGCAGACTCTTCAATATTGCAGAGAAGTGATAAAACAGAGACTGCAGGGAGATAAGGGAACTCTGCAGAGGAAGAGAGAAAAACCTCCTCTCTCACTACAGGGGTTAGAAAACACTCATCTCAGCACGGAGATGTACCATGAACAAAACACACAAAGCTAAAAGAAAACTAATTAGCAAACAAACATTACATTTCCTCTCCCGTGGAGAGCAGAACACAATATCGATGGGGTTGTAATATGGCAAGCCTCAGAGATTAACAATGCAGTGCATATCACACACACACGTATGTATTTTCCGCAACCACCTTTCTGGGAGTGGTGCGGTGATTCAGATAACATTGACCAAGGCCAGGCAGCCAATCAGTGAGGAGAGCCGAATTGGAGTGGGATGATGCTGATATAAAAAGGTCTGATTTATTGTTCCAGAAGTTGTAAATTGCAACTTCTAAGCAGAGCGAGGCAGATAACGGGTATACAGAGCATTCGGAAAGTATTCAAACCCCTTACATTTTTTCCACGTTACAGCCTTATTCTAAAATGTATTAGTTCTCAATCTACACGCAATACCCCATAATGATTTTCAAAAACAGCAAAAAGCAAAAACAGTTTTTTTGAAATATTTGCAAATTGATTAAAACAAAAACATATTTACATAAGTATTCATACCCTTACTCAGTACTTTGTTGAAGCACCTTTGGCAACAATTACAGCCTCGAGTCTTCTTGGGTATGATGCTACAAGCTTGGCACACCTGTATTTGGGGAGTTTATCCCAGTCTTCTCTGCAGATCCTCTCAAGCTCGGTCAGGTTGGATGGGGATCGTTGCTGCACAGCTATTTTCAGGTCTCTCCAGAGATGTTCGATCAGGTTCAAGTCCGGTCTCTGGCTGGGCCACTCAAGAGAATCTTGTTTCTCAGTCATTTAGGTGCCTTTTGGCAAACTCCAAGCAGGCTGTCATGTGCCTTTTACTAAGGAGTGGCTTCCGTCTGGCCACTCCACCATAAAGGCCTGATTGATGGAGTGCTGCAGAGATGGTTGCCCTTCTGGAAGGTTCTCCCTTCTCCACAGAGGAACTCTGGAGCTCTGTCAGAGTGACCATCGGGTTCTTGGTCACCTCCCTGACCAAGGCCCTTCTCCCCCCAATTCCTCAGTTTGAGCGGGCGGCCAGTTCTAGGATGGAAAAAAAAGTAGAAACCTTCAATGTTGCAGAATTTTTGTGGTACCCTTCCCCAGATCAGTGCCTCGACACGAATCCTGTGGAGCTCTACAGACAATTCCTTGGACCTCATAGCTTGGTGTTAGCTCTGACATTCACTGTCAACGGTGGGACCTTATATAGAAAGGTGTGTGCCTTACCAAATGTCCAATAAATTGAATTTCATGTCCACAAGTGGACTCCAATCAAGTTGTAGAAACAGTTCAAGGATGATCATGGGAAACAGGGTGCCCCGGAGCTCAATTTTGAGTCTCATAGCAAAGAGTCTGAATACTTATGTAAAAAAAATAAAAGTTTAATACATTCGCAAACATTTCTAAAAACCTGTCTTCGCTTTGTCATTATGGGGTATTGTGTGTACATAGGAGGGGGGAGGGGGGGAATAACATAACAATGTGGGGGGGGGGGGGGGGGGAATCAAGGGGTACAAATACTTTCCGAATGCACTACATGTTGGGTGTCTGAACAGGACAGTGGGAAGTGAGTACAGTAGGAGACCTCTGTCTGTGTCCTTCACCCAACTTCCTGTCTTACAACACAGGCAGGCAGGAGGCTCGGCTTGCACTCCCCTGGCATTAGTCTCCCAGACACTCAAGGTGAAGAACAGTTTGATTTCTGGAAGGGAGGGAGGGATGGAGGGATGGAACCGAAGATAGTGTGTGGTATGGAGAAAAAAAATGAGAAAGTAATAGAGCAAAAGTTCAAAACAGACATGAAGAGGGGGAGAGAATATAAAGACAGACAAAGAGAGAATGCCATGTTCATATTGTCTGACACTAGAGAGAAGAACGCTCGTCAGTCTGCCCCACAGTTGAAATGACTCATGATCAAAGAGAAAAGGGCTGGTGCCTCTTCTTTCACACACACCATTTCTCCCTTACTAACAGACAAATAAAGAAAATTGTCGCTGCCACTCCTCACTAATGTTGTTGTTGCGAGTCGGTGTCCCTGGGCTGCTAAGCCTTTGAGGTAGGAATGTTCTCCTGCACACTCAAGCAGAAGATCAAAGACGAGACGAGCACCTGACTGGCTGCATGTTCCACTGACACTCACTCTTTACATCTGCTTTGATGCTGCTAATGCAGCCTTCTGCATGCTACACACAGCACATAAATACACCCTGCAGACATGCGTCTTCTCATCCAGATATAAAAATATAGATACACAGTTCAGTCTCTCTTCCTCTCCACCCGTTCACTTCATCCCCTTCTTATCTTACATAGAAGTGAGAGCGGCAGGAAGACTCTCTCTCCCCTCCTGCGGTGGTTGTAAGTCCACAACAAAACACAAGTTCTAAAGCTGGACTCTCCCCCTCCTGCGTTGGTTGTAAGTCCACAACAAAACACAAGTTCTAAAGCTGGACTCTCCCCTCCTGCGTTGGTTGTAAGTCCACAACAAAACACAAGTTCTAAAGCTGGACTCTCCCCTCCTGCGGTGGTTGTAAGTCCACAACAAAACACAAGTTCTAAAGCTGGACTCTCCCCTCCTGCGTTGGTTGTAAGTCCACAACAAAACACAAGTTCTAAAGCTGGACTCTCCCCTCCTGCGGCGGTTGTAAGTCCACAACAAAACACAAGTTCTAAAGCTGGACTCTCCCCTCCTGCGGTGGTTGTAAGTCCACAACAAAACACAAGTTCTAAAGCTGGACTCTCCCCTCCTGCGGTGGTTGTAAGTCCACAACAAAACACAAGTTCTAAAGCTGGACTCTCCCCTCCTGCGGCGGTTGTAAGTCCACAACAAAACACAAGTTCTAAAGCTGGACTCTCCCCTCCTGCGGCGGTTGTAAGTCCACAACAAAACACAAGTTCTAAAGCTGGACTCTCCCCTCCTGCGGTGGTTGTAAGTCCACAACAAAACACAAGTTCTAAAGCTGGACTCTCCCCTCCTGCGGCGGTTGTAAGTCCACAACAAAACACAAGTTCTAAAGCTGGACTCTCCCCTCCTGCGGTGGTTGTAAGTCCACAACAAAACACAAGTTCTAAAGCTGGACTCTCCCCTCCTGCGGCGGTTGTAAGTCCACAACAAAACACAAGTTCTAAAGCTGGACTCTCCCTTCCCTTATTTGACTATTCTACTCATCCCCTTTCAACTCTCCTCCTGTGGATGGTGTAAGCCTGTTAAAAACAGCTGTAAACTTATAGCCACTTTCCAATCAATCAAATTTTGTCCTTCATTATCCCCTTCTCCCTCTCATACTTCACCCTCACCCATTCCTCCCCATCCTTCACCCTCCCCTCATTCCTCCCCATCCTTCACCCTCCCCCCATTCCTCCCCATCCTTCACCCTCCCCCCATTCCTCCCCATCCTTCACCCTCCCCCCATTCCTCCCCATCCTTCACCCTCCCCTCATTCCTCTCCATCCTTCACCCTCCCCCCATTCCTCCCCATCCTTCACCCTCCCCCCATTCCTCCCCATCCTTCACCCTCCCCTCATTCCTCTCCATCCTTCACCCTCCCCCCATTCCTCCCCATCCTTCACCCTCCCCCCATTCCTCCCCATCCTTCACCCTCCCCCCATTCCTCCCCATCCTTCACCCTCTCCTCAATCCTCCACCCTCTCCATCCTCTCTCCTCATTATCCTTCACCCTCCCCTCATTATCCTTCACCCTCCCCTCATTCCTCCCCATCCTTCACCCTCTCCTCAATCCTCTCCATCCTTCACCCTCTCCTCATTATCCTTCACCTTCACCCTCCCCTCTCCATCCTTCACCCTCCCCTCATTCCTCCCCATCCTTCACCCTCTCCTCAATCCTCTCCATCCTTCACCCTCTCCTCATTATCCTTCACCCTCCCCCTCAATCCTCCACCCTCTCCATCCTTCACCCTCCCCT
This sequence comes from Oncorhynchus clarkii lewisi, assembly GCF_045791955.1. Lineage (NCBI taxonomy): Eukaryota > Metazoa > Chordata > Actinopteri > Salmoniformes > Salmonidae > Oncorhynchus > Oncorhynchus clarkii. Next base: position 14,805,049 of record NC_092170.1, read on the forward strand.
CAATCCTCCACCCTCCACCCTCTCCATCCTCTCCCCATCCTTCACCCTCTCCTCCCCATCCTCTCCTCATTCCTCTCTCCTCATTATCCTTCACCCTCCCCTCAATCCTCCACCCTTCACCCTCTCCTCCATCCTTCACCCTCTCCTCCCGTGGATGGTGTAAGCCTGCTAAGAGCAGCTTGAAAACCTCGCTGACAGCTCTGCCGCTGGCTAAGCTCATTATACAGGCAACGCACAGCCTCCTATAGCCACCGGCCTTCCCTGTAGGAGAGATGTAGAGAAGAGAGGAAGAGCAAAGCCAACAGTGAGATGGAGAGATAGTCAGAAAGATGAAGACAGACCAGTGGAGGCTGGAATGGAATAAATGGAACAGAAACAAACATGTGGCTTCCATATGTTTGATACCTTTCCAATGAAAAAGTAAAAGATTATAAAACATATTTCCAATCTCTGAACTGGGATTAGTGTAGTTCTAAGCCGCCCTGCAGTCTCCTCTCCTCCCTTCAGTCATCGATTTAGAGAGACAGTCACAAGTCAGGAGGAAGAAAGCAGAATTTCCCTGCGGCTTCAGCGGTTACCATTAGCCACCGCCACCCCTTACTTCACTAATCAATTTAGCAGCTCAGCCCTGAGCCACCAGCCCATCACTCATAAGCCATCACCCTCAGCTCTACAATCCACCTAGCTCTCCGGTCTCCGCATAGAAAATATCCAGGGAAATTCCAAGAAAAAAAAAGGACAGTCGGTTGTAATATAAGGAGTTCCTCTCTGGCAGACGATCATGTAAGGTGACCTACAGAGAGTAAAATAATCAGTCAGTCAAGCTGAACAGCAATGCTTGCTTGCCTATGGAAGACTCAGTGGGCATGGATTCAGAAGCATGTCTGAGGATCCAAGTCAATTTAGCTAAGCCATAACTTCATCATGGTTATTCTCTAAACTCCCAGCCTGGTCTAACAGAGGGAGTTTTTTAGCTCAGGCCTCAGTGCACTGGGGGTCACATACACCACAAACCATCTGAACACATTTAGAAGAATACAAAAAAAGAGAATGAAAAATCTCAGAGAGACGTAATCAGAAGTACATAGCAGAGTTCCAACAGTTCTACCAGTATGGGACGCAGGCACCTTTAACCCTAAAATGAATACAAATGCTCTTCCCACTAGGAGGAGTTGACACACTCATGACAGATTAGAACATTGAGTATTCATATCCTTGAGAAGCCCAGTCTCTTCACTTAGGAGAGGAGAGTTCAGGTCCATGCTGTAGTAGATAGAAACCATCTGCTCACATCAGCCACTCATATGTGCTGCATTCCTCCGGTCTGACCAGCCAACACACATGCCCTGCAGACAGTCTTGTGTTATAGATTACCCCTCCTACACACACCCATACATGCACCATAGTGTGCAGAGTGAACCACACACACAATACACAATACACAATACAGTGCCACTGACACGGCCTGCAACGAAAACATGCGGTCTCTCCTTCACTGCAGCCGAGGTGAGTAAGACATTTAAACGTGTTAACCCTCGCAAGGCTGCAGGCCCAGATGGCATCCCCAGCCGCGCCCTCAGAGCATGCGCAGACCAGCTGGCCGGTGTGTTTACGGACATATTCAATCAATCCCTATACCAGTCTGCTGTTCCCACATGCTTCAAGAGGGCCACCATTGTTCCTGTTCCCAAGAAAGCTAAGGTAACTGAGCTAAATGACTACCGCCCCGTAGCACTCACATCCGTCATCATGAAGTGCTTTGAGAGACTAGTCAAGGACCATATCACCTCCACCCTACCTGACACCCTAGACCCACTCCAATTTGCTTACCGCCCAAATAGGTCCACAGACGATGCAATCTCAACCACACTGCACACTGCCCTAACCCATCTGGACAAGAGGAATACCTATGTGAGAATGCTGTTCATCGACTACAGCTCGGCATTCAACACCATAGTACCCTCCAAGCTCGTCATCAAGCTCGAGACCCTGGGTCTCGACCCCGCCCTGTGCAACTGGGTACTGGACTTCCTGACGGGCCGCCCCCAGGTGGTGAGGGTAGGCAACAACATCTCCTCCCCGCTGATCCTCAACACTGGGGCCCCACAAGGTTGCGTTCTGAGCCCTCTCCTGTACTCCCTGTTCACCCACGACTGCGTGGCCACGCACGCCTCCAACTCAATCATCAAGTTTGCGGACGACACAACAGTGGTAGGCTTGATTACCAACAACGATGAGACGGCCTACAGGGAGGAGGTGAGGGCCCTCGGAGTGTGGTGTCAGGAAAACAACCTCACACTCAACGTCAACAAAACTAAGGAGATGATTGTGGACTTCAGGAAACAGCAGAGGGAACACCCCCCTATCCACATCGATGGAACAGTAGTGGAGAGGGTAGCAAGTTTTAAGTTCCTCGGCATACACATCACAGACAAACTGAATTGGTCCACTCACACAGACAGCATCGTGAAGAAGGCGCAGCAGCGCCTCTTCAACCTCAGGAGGCTGAAGAAATTCGGCTTGTCACCAAAAGCACTCACAAACTTCTACAGATGCACAATCGAGAGCATCCTGGCGGGCTGTATCACCGCCTGGTATGGCAACTGCACCGCCCTCAACCGTAAGGCTCTCCAGAGGGTAGTGAGGTCTGCACAACGCATCACCGGGGGCAAACTACCTGCCCTCCAGGACACCTACACCACCCGATGTCACAGGAAGGCCATAAAGATCATCAAGGACATCAACCACCCGAGCCACTGCCTGTTCACCCCGCTATCATCCAGAAGGCGAGGTCAGTACAGGTGCATCAAAGCTGGGACCGAGAGACTGAAAAACAGCTTCTATCTCAAGGCCATCAGACTGTTAAACAGCCACCACTAACACTGAGTGGCTGCTGCCAACACACTGACACTGACTCAACTCCAGCCACTTTAATAATGGGAATTGATGGGAAATGATGTAAATATATCACTAGCCACTTTAAACAATGCTACCTTATATAAATGTTACTTACCCTACATTATTCATCTCATACGCATACGTATATACTGTACTCTATATCATCGACGGTATCCTTATGTAATACATGTATCACTAGCCACTTTATACTATACTATGCCACTTTGTTTACATACTCATCTCATTTGTACATACTGTACCCGATACCATCTACTGTATCTTGCCTATGCTGCTCTGTACCATCACTCATTCATATATCCTTATGTACATATTCTTTATCCCCTTACACTGTGTACAAGACAGTAGTTTTGGAATTGTTAGTTAGATTACTTGTTATTACTGCATTGTCGGAACTAGAAGCACAAGCATTTCGCTACACTCGCATTAACATCTGCTAACCATGTGTATGTGACAAATAAAATTTGATTTGATTTGACACACACTGTACAGAGTGAACTACACACACTGCCCCCAAAAAGAATGCACCTGCCCCATCCGTGCCAACCCACTGGTCAGCAGCTCACCCAAAGAGGAGTCCGGTAGAAGTGACAGCTGGGACAGACGCATACACCAGTGAGCATCACACAAACCTACCAGTATATCCATCACAAACACACTGTGTCAACATTCCTCTGCCTGCTCTCCCCACTGCCAAGACAGCACCAATCAAAACTAGAAACATCCATTTCCACTGCCTCACACCTTCTTAAGCATGTAAAAGGCAGCTGACGCCAGTCCACTCAGCAGGAGCCTCAAGTCACCATGGCCATTTAGCCCTGTTCATTCATAACCGATACACAGTGAGAAAAAACAGGTTAAACAGAGCACCTCCCCAAACCCCACAGGGAGAGGACAAATAGGTGTCCTGCCCACCATCCACAGAAGCATAAAGCAGAGAGACCTGGAAGCACAGAACATACCCCTGCCCTCTATAGAACCACATCAGAGGCGTGTGTGTGTGTGTGAGAGAGATAGAATATGAGGGGTCTCCTCTCCACATCTCCCTCATCTCTGTCCAAAATCAGAAACAAGGCCAACCAGTCCCTCCTCAGCCCATCCACAAGCCTCATACACAACATTACAGGGAGCAGACAATAGTCAGCATTACAGATTTTTAGATAGGGGGCTTTTAGCAAAAGAAGCACCTAGCTGGCAGAGGGAGTGTTGAATTATTGAACCACCGGGAGGGACACCATGCTGGGACCTTTTTGGGGGGCTCCACATGCAGCACACACACAAGAAAAAGTAGGTGAGAACTCTTCTGAATTACCTGGATTTCTGCATAATACAGTCATAGATGAAGATCAGATCAAAATGTAAGTCACAACTATAGACAAACACAGTCTGCTTAATCTAATAACACAAACAATATGTTTTCATGTCTTTATTGAACACACCGTGTAAACATTCACAGTGTAGGTTGGGGAAAGTATATGAACCCCTAGGCTGATGACCTCCAAAAGCTAATTGGAGTCAGGAGTCAGCCAACATGGGAGTCCAATCAATGAGATGAGATTGGAGATGTTTAGTGCTGCCCTATAAAAAAAACACACTCACAAAATGTGAGTTTGCTAATCACAAGAAGCATTGCCTGATGAGAACAATACCGCAAAGAAAAGAGATCTCAGAAGACCTAAGATTAAGAATTGTTGACTTGCATAAAGCTGGAAAGGGTTACAAAAGTATCAGTCCAAGGTAAGACAAATTGTCTATGAAAGTGAAGAAAGTTCAGGACTGTTGCTACTCTCTCTACGAGTGGCCGTCCTGCAAGCTGCAAGAGCACAGTGCAGAATGCTCAATGAGGTTAAGAAGAATCCTAGAGTGTCAGCTAAAGACTTACAGAAATCTCTGGAACATGCTAACATCTCGACGAGTCTACGATACCTAAAACACTAAACAAGAATGGTGTTCATGGGGGGACATTATGGAAGAAGCCACTGCTTTACGTCTGAAGTTCACAAAAGTGCACCTGGATGTTCCACAGCGCTACTGGAAAAATATTATTTGAACAGATGAAACTAAAAGTTGTTGTCTGTGGAGAGAGTAAAAAAAAAAAACGGTACAGCACACCAACATCAAAACCTCATCCCAACTGTAAAGTATGGTGGAGGGAGCATCGTGGTTTGGGGCCTCAGGGCCTGGACAGCTTGCTACGATTGACGGAAAAATGAATTCCCAAGTTTATCAAGACATAACTGTCCCACCAATTGAAGCTCAACAGAAGTTGGGTGATGCAACAGGACAACGACCCAAAACACAGAAATAAATAAACAGAATGGCTTCAACAGAAGAAAACATGCCTTCAGGACTCTGACTGGGCCACTCCAGAACTCAACCCGATTGAGATGCTGTGACATGACCTCAAGAAAGCGGTTCACACCTAGGGATGGGTGCTGAAACCCGGTATTAAAACAGGCCCCGGGGCTAAATTATGAAAGACTGTGGTATCGATAAGCTCCGACGTTATCAGTTTTGCTTTCGATACTGGAGAAATAAAAAATTTAAAAACATTTCCTATTTATTATTGCTACATAAACATCTTGCACATTTTATCTCACCAACCGTTTCTAATTTGCAATGAGATTAAGACATTCGTCTGATACATTTTCGCCATTCCCAAACCAGAAGAGAGAGCTCTTCTGACCAGGGCAGTGAACAACAGAAGGTCCTCCACACCAGGGCAGTGAACAACAGAAGGTCCTCCACACCAGGGCAGTGAACAACAGAAGGTCCTCCACACCAGGGCAGTGTACAACTCGCAAAGTAGTGACAGAGGAGATCAGACATTCTGGAAGAGTTTTAGATCGAGCCAAGCAAGACTGTAGCTGTGACTGTTGATAACACTGGCAAAATATGGATGTTGCCATCAAGAGGCTACACATCCTAAAAATAGGATGCTTTGCGCACACATTGAATCTGGCAGCGCAGAAAATCTACAAAATGACTTCCATTGATAAATGGGCAGCCTGAAATCAGAGCAGTGGTCGTGCGGGTCAAGAGATCCTCGATGTCCAAAACAGTCTTGAAGGAAAAGTAGCAGCTCCCTGGTAAGAAGCCAGTTCAATCTATTAAAGTACTATTTTGAAATTCCCACATTTAACAATTTAATTCAATAGTCATGTGTGCGGTAATTAAATGTATGTTGTTGTTGTCGTTTCAGGCCTGCCGCACTCACTCATCCTTGATGTCAAGACCAGATGGAACTCTATCCAATGAGAGATTCATGGAGCAGTATCCAGCGATCCAAGCAGCAGCCTTGGACCCACGACTGCGAAAAGCAATGACCTGGACCTTCTGAAAGACGAGGACTTCCATAAGGCTGAGGAGTTTGTCCAGCTCATGAGAATCCTCTATACATCCACAGAGTGTGTGTCATGTGAAAAGAATGCCACCTGTGGACAGATCATACCCATCCTCCACAAACTGGAAGAGCACTTCACTGTGAACCATGAAGATACGTTGGTGGCAACCATCAAAGAGAAGGTGTGGGAGAACCTCTCCGAGCGCTATCAGGATGAGGACATTCAAGCCTTCCTGCATCAGGCCACAGCAATGGAACCCAGATTTAAAGGGAGGCCGGTGAGTGATGCCACCTGGGACAGGCTGAGGAAGACAACTGTTGAGGCCAACGTGACAGGAGCAACACCAGGACTGTCAGAGGAGCTGGAGCAGACAGACACAGAGCACCAGCAACAGGAGGAGGAGTCTGAAGGAAATGGAGGAGACAGTCCCTCCATTGTACAAAACAAGGAGTGCCTTAGAGGAGCTGTTCTCAGAGGTTAAGGAGTTGAGGTTGACGATCCAACAGGACACCTTGTCCCTCACCCGCAGCGAGCCTGTTGACCTAGAGGTGGAGCTCTACAAAGGCCTGCCTCCCATCCCCATGGCTGAAGATCCTGTGATGTAGTGGTGGGAGAAGAGAGCTGCCCCTCCTCACAAACATTGCAACAAGCTACCTCTGTGCTCAAGCCTCCTCCACCCCTAGAGAGGGTATTTTCTACTGCAGGGAACACAATAAGCCAGGAGAGGTCCCGACTTCTGCCAGAAGGCAAATATGTTGATCTTTCTCCAGAATAACTGATAGTCCTTCTGCAGCCTACCTGCATGCCCCACCTGTGTTGCTCTATACTACTGCAATTTATTTTGCTGTAAATAATTGTTTATTTTACATTTCAGAAAATAAAGCAATGTTAATTCAGTTCTTAATTTGTTAAATAACCGGTAAGAATACCGTTAAAAGTACCAGATTGATAAGCAGAATTGGTAAGAATAGCAATACCGTTAATCTTAATGATAATCCCTATTCACACCAGACATCAAGAATATTGATGAACTGAAACAGTTTTTTAAAGAGGAAAGGTCCAAAATTCATCCTGACCGTTGTGCAGATCTGATCCGCAAATACAGAAAATGTTTGGTTGAGGTTATTGCTGCCAAAGGAGGGTCAACCAGTAATAAATCCAAGGGTTCACATACTTTTCCCACCCTGCACTGTGAATGTTTACACTGTGTTCAATGAAAATGTAGAATTGTTTGTGTGTTATTAGTTTAAGCAGACTGTGTCTACTGTTGTGACTTAGATGAAGATAAGATCAAATTTTATGACCAATTTATGCAGGAATCCAGGTAATTCCAATGGGTTCACATACTTGTTCTTGCCACTGTACTTGCTTAATGGAAAAGAATGTTGGTGGGAAAAACAAATATTACACTCAATGCGAGTTCAATACTGTACGAAACAATTGCCCATGGCAGAAAATACTTAAAATGGCAAATGGGGGAATTCTGACATTTTGGTTCCGTATTTACAGTGTTCCACTTGTCAGGTTCCGCTTCTCAAACAATCCGTGACAGTCTTCTGGGGCCAGTTGCACCATCCTTGTCTTAACTCTACGCCCAATCTAGATTGAAGACAACTTTTTTTTATGCCCAACTGGTGCAGAATGAGTAAAAGGTCACAACTGTAGAAAAGCTTCCAGTCCATCTCTACAGGGTGTTTTTCCAACAAAACATCACCTTTCCTGCTCACTGCTCTTTCCATAACATCAACGCAGGCTGAAAGAAATGTTGAGCATCTGCTTTTGCCAAAAGCAATAAAAAAATATGTCCAGGAATCTGCCTCCAGAATGAAGGGTGGTTTTGAGCAGAACCACCATGAGCGGTGCAGAGTATTTTTGGTCAGCCAGAGTGAAGGGTGTATTCGTTTTGTATATTATTCTCATCAATTCTATTATTTTATGGCTCCTGGAGGAATACATTTCATTTTGATTTTGGGGGTCTGAGGCTTGCGGGGGACAATCGGCAGGAAATGACATCGTCTGGAGCAGGTGTGTGAAGCCCAGATTGGCGTGTTATCGTGAAATGCCACTGCCATCGCTGCTGGTCGTTCACATCATTTAACGTCCCCTGGAAATCCATTACTTTAGATTTGCACGAGGGAACACACCACACACACGAAGTAATCCTCTAGAATGCTGACACTACAATTAGTCATGCTGCTTCTTTCATCTCCAGTGTGAGTGGGCTCAAGAGGGATCCAGGAGGCTGAATATCTAAACCACAAACACACGGAGCCTGACACAAATGCATACACCACTGCAGACACAACTGTCCAATATCACAAATAGACACACTCCTGGAGACCAGCCAACTGAGCCCAGCAGCACTCCATAACAGGTGAAGAGGGTTTATTCCCATGGGGAGGGAACCATGAGCCTGATGCAGAGACACACACTGGAGCCATTCTGCACCAGGGCCACAGTATAGAGATGAAGTGAGAGAAAATGGCAGTAGTGAGATGGGAATGAAAGGAATTCAATTGAAAGCTCCTCAAATAGTGCTCCAGTAATCAGACTGCAGTTACTGAGCTGTAATCACACTGACAACATGAGAGGATAAAAGAGAGGAGAAAAGGAAAGAGAGAGAGAGAGAGAGGGAGGAGAATGAAAGCAGGTCAACTATACAATTCAAGGGTTCAGCTAACTGCAAGGAAAGGGCTTCCCTCTGTAAGAGTCTCTCACGCATGCCCTCGACTCACACCGTCTCAGACACTCACATTCTCTTACACACATACTCTGTCCCTCCCCAGGATTAAAATGCAAACGGTGCCCTTTCCACTAACAGAGGCCTTTATTGTTAGTGCGAAAGGAAGGTGAACTCCGGTGAGGGCCAAGGTAAGAAAGGGAACGAGTAAATTTTTTTAAAGACCCACTTAAAAAAGGTCAGCCTTGTGTTCTTTCCTCTCATCCCTCAACACAATACTTCTCTCCATCTTCTCCTGTTCAGAAACTGCTTACGCACACGCAGCCACACCACTCTCCTCTAAACTGAACTTGAAGACGGCAGAGTTGGGGGAGTGAGGGAGAGGAAATATCAGCACAAAAGGAAAAAGATGACTTCATTTTCAGAACTGCCTTTCTCCATTGAGCCATTCAGAGAAAAGGAAAGATAACATATTAGGAAAGTAAGGAGTTCTAAATGTCTCCACTTGGTATTCTATTGGGGACATACAGTAATTGTGTATAGCTTGGAGTAGTAGGACTATTCATCACAGGCTCTTCAGCCAGACCCCCAGGGTAAAATCTAAAAGAACATCGCCCATGTAGACAGCATCTCTCCCTACAGAATATCAACAAGGGATGAATGTTAGTCAGGTTATTTTTACAGAACAAACAGCCTGGAATGGATAGATTACTTAAACATCATTAATTGCCATCTCCAGACACATCCACATGCATGCATACCAAATAACCAGCAATTAAGGAAAGACATGTTCATTCTTTGCAAGGTATCCTTGTAAGGTATTGCATGTCGTGTGTGTCTGTGTCTAGCTTACTATTCTTCTCCGAGAAGCGATGTATCTTTCTGTGGGTAAATCGGTTCGTTCCAGGCCTGTGTCAGAGCTAGGACAAGGTGTTCTGGCTGGTAACTCTGGCTACCAACCCGCTCACCCACCTCCCACAATCCTACCTCAACCTTCAACCCCTCTCCTGCCACTAGGGCTTGGCGAATCATGTCAACTTCGTTTTGAGTAGGAGAGAGAGAGAGAGAGAGAGAGAGAGAGAGAGAGAGAGAGAGAGAGAGAGAGAGAGAGAGAGAGAGAGAGAGAGAGAGCTATCTGGCCCAAAAGATCGACAAATCATTGACCTGTTTAGAGAGGTAGAGGGAACTAACCAATAGGCTGAGCCGAGTCCTCCTCCAGGCCTGGTCTACACTGCAGCTCTCTGCTGACGCACCGCCCCCGGCCAGGAATACATAAACAATAACATACTGTAGCAGCAGAACCATTTGAAAAGCTGGTGTCTGGCAACAGTTTCACACACTTCAATAGAGAGTGAAGGAATAAAAACACACAAAATTGTCACCCAAGGCCAAAGCGAGGGGGGCAAAAAATCCCCTCGCCTACATGAGCAAATCTGAAGTGAACACCCTCTTTCTCTGCTCTCCCTCACAGAGCAGAGGATGGCTTTTATAGCTTGGTTTACCATCCTCTATAAGGAATCTAGGGAAGGACAAATGAAGGCCCAAACTCAAACATGCTGCAGGGACAACCAGACAAATGGCCAGTTTTGATCAAAGGAAAGCAGTGAGCTGTAGCACTAGAGCCCACAGTTGAATCTACCCTGAAAATAATGGTTATCCTCCACCTCCATCGCTGTCTTTTTTTAGAATGTTATCTTTCAGCCTGGGTCAGGCCAGAATAGTCAACTCTGTATTAAACAGACTAGAGCAGGCCTGAGCAGTAGAGCTCCTTAGAAAAAAAACTGGCAGCCCATAGACTGGGTCTGGGAGAGAGGCGGTGTGAGGGGGGGGGGGGAGAGAGGGGCACCTTGTCAGAAAGAATTTGCCAGTGAGTTTCTTCACGTAGCTCCATGGCATCAGTCAATACTGGGCTGTCAGGCCCGCGTGGCCACAGCTGCAGCCCACGGAGACAAGGTCGCTGTTCAGGCAGGCCTGGCGATCACGATCAATCAGTGTTGTTACCCTGCCAACGATGGAGATAAACCCCCCCCAAAAAAAAAAAAAAATAATTTAAAAAAAAATACACACATTTTCACTTCTGGTCAGGTCGAGAAGTAACAAGACCAGTATACCACTTTCTATCTTTTGCATGGAGTATGATCAATACATTGACTGACTATTACACTCTAACACACACACACACACACACACACTTTGCCCCTCTATAGGGACATCTGGCTGATGAAAGTAGGAAGTTTATTTCTGTGAGACAAGCTGCTCGATCTGTGCCACTCAATGCTTGTCATGGAGTCAAAGACCTACAGCTGCCAGGGAATTGTCTGTGACCAGAACATGGAGAGGGTGACAGGTGCATGGGTATCAGATGACAAGTTATGGTCATGCACAGGACACCAGTGATTTACTGTATTCAGACCAGAATATGACCCATATCTGAAAGCACCTCTCACTGGGGTTGGAAATGATCAGCTCTCTTGTACAATCCGTTTAGACTTTACCTGCAGCATGCTACACAATCTTGTTATGTCTATAAGTATTTTAAACGTGTAAGACCATGAATGATGGTCTCTTATGTTTGGCACAACTTCACAAAGTAAAGTGCTAAAGTGCCTTCTGCATGTCCCTGTGGAGAGGGATTCATTTGATGCATAGCATGTGCAAGTGTTGACCAAACCAAAACAAGTATAGCCTCTCAACAAATGAAATATATTAGCCCATTTGTCTTACCTCTCCCCCATGTCCATCAAATATCCCAAATATAGAAGGGTGACTCTTGTTCACGATGTCAGTGACGACCTCGAAGCGGTCTTCCATGTGATCTCTCCGGCCTTGGATGGAGTACACCGCCACATTGTTGCTCTTGAACTCCCAGGTTTTGGAGAACTCTGCGTCCAGAACGTCGAGACCCCCGAATTTGTCATTCTGCATAATCTCCGCCACTTTCCCCTTGACCATTTTGACAGCATCCCGGCTGGACTTAACGATGGTTTTCACCTCGTCAGTGTGGAAGAAGTAACTCCACAGAGCCAGGCTTATGCATAGGAGGAACAAGGTCTCTGGTCTGAGCAGAAAATAACGCATGATCCGACCCAAAAGAGACAACAGTGTCATCGTATCCTCTATCATTTATACAAACAAGAAATCACTGCAGGTTGTTATTGTTTACCCGCAACTTTCAGTCCATTATTATCGACGCTAGAGTAAATAATCAGCGAAACCAAATTCAAACGTAGTCTACAGCACATCTGGTGTGAAAAGCTGAATTAATTCAAACCAACACTGATAGCTCAATGTAGCAATGCGGCTTGATGTATTGGAGAATCCGTAACGTTAGACACTGCGGGGTGTAAGACTCTGCCTTGGCTGGCTCACTCTAGCATAAAGCCCCATGAACCAGCGATTGTCCCTTGTCCATATGAGGCAGTGAATCACAACCGTTGCAAGGAGGAGAATGGTAGCTATACTAAACCTCAGTAGGAGAGACCCCACTTTGAAGTACCTCGTTTAACGCTGACTTGAAAGCAAACTGCATGCTCCCTCAACCTTTGGCAGCGAGGTTGCGATTGAGTTGTAAATAGTGCACTCAATTTGAAGCCGAGGAAGTGTTCCTTTTCAGGACCGAACCAATTGGAGCACGTGAGGTGTGCACCATTCAACCTTGTTTAGGATAACATACATCATATTACTGGAGTGGCAAACTAAATGTCATTTGCAACTTTATACTGGCTGAATAGACCATTTCTAGAATTTGGGTAAATTAGTTTTTGACCTACGTAATTTATTGACGGAAGCACGCACCCCCCACAGCGGATTTTTAAAATCTGAGCCCACCTGTTTATATTTGTTACGGCAAGCCCCGAGGATCAGACCAGGGGTTTGTCTACTAAGGGATAGAGCTGTGGTGAAAATGGACTTTTCGGTCGAAGCATGTTAGGAGAATTTACGCAGTAGGTTATGAGAATGAACCTAACAGGTTTTGGGAGAATTGGGTTAAGGTCAGGAAAATAGTTAGCGTAAACTAAAATGCACGAAAAAAAATCGACTTTGACGTCAATTGGACAAAAACTGTATCCCATCTAGACATGACCCCAGTTCGGTTATAAAACAGATAAGGCAAAGGTTTAGAAACTCTATGGATAAGGTACTTTGTAAAATTCTACTGTGTTTGTTGTTGTTTTTAATATTGGCGATGAAGAAAGATAGAGGAAGAAGGTATAGATAATGATAATGCCTTTGGTTCGATAAATCGATCTTCTTTGGGTAAATTAATTGACTTTATATATTTTTTAAAATACGTATTGCGTTCTTGTCCAATGTATATCAAAATGTGTCAATCATACCGGTAGTGTAGTTTATTCTGTCTGTATTTAATTTGAATGGTTTCTGAAGCTACTGCACTCAGGCAAACGAGAGGGGACTGGGTCCTTTTCTCACCAGAAAGTGGTGTGTCGTCATCACCCTGCTCCTCCTTTCCAGTTTGTGGTGGTGAAACGTGGAGGTCCGCAACGTGGCTTGGAAAAACATTCTGCAAGTACGTGTTGTTTATCAGTTGTCTCATTAAATGGCACGAAGCCCCCCGAAACCTTTTAACACGGTGCCTCCTATGTAATGACAAAACTGTCACGACCATCGCAAATTAGTCAGAAGGAAAGCTGTTCCCTGTTAGCTAGGCTAATGCTGGCTAGCAAGTAAAGTTACCGGCCTTTTAAATCTGCCCTTTTCTATCTAACGGTTACTGTTTGGTGAAGTTAATCCAATTGTATACATAGCTACCGACAACTGGCAGCAAAAGGGGCTTTATCAGATGAGTTGTGACATTGTGATAAATAGTTAACTACCTGAACGATATCATAGAATTGTAGCTAAGTCTGGCTAAGTGTCATGTGGGTAAACATCTTTACCAGGGAAGTTAGTGCACTAGATAACGTTAGCTGGCTACCATGCATTGACCATAATCAATACACATTACCCATGTGGATGTGTTGTATGCTAATAGCATTACGTTTTTGTATATCACCTAAAAAGTAAATATTTATCTGATTCATAACATCAATCTGATCTGTCATTTTTCTAGATCTCACTACAACACCCACACCATTTATAATGGAGTACATGCAAGCTCCTGCTACAAGCAGTCAGGGGAACATGTAAGTAGAATATATGTTCAGCCTCCTAAATGCTACAAATAATTGTCCTTTACCTTCAGTGTGAAGGTGTAGATTCATAACCTTTTCAAAGGTATCAGCTGGTACACAGTACTAATCAAGGAATGGTTTCTCTCCTTAGCCTGTGCTGCACCTGTGGCATCCCCATCCCCCCAAACCCAGCCAACATGTGTGTGTCTTGCCTCCGGACCACAGTGGACATCTCCGAGGGAATCCCCAAGCAAGTCAATCTGCACTTCTGCAAGCAGTGTGAACGGTACTGCCCAGACCACCATCACAAGCCTGTCAAATTTAGTGCCACAGCTAAGACGTTTAAATCCCAGTCTTGTGCTCTTACTGCCCACGGTTCATTAGTCAGTAAACTGTGGGATCTTACCAAGGCTCCAACATTAGTTCAGATGGATTGATTGCGCCTCTTTCTCTTCCATGCAGGTACTTGCAGCCTCCAGCCTCCTGGGTGCAGTGTGCTCTGGAGTCCAGGGAACTGCTCGCCCTCTGCCTTAAAAAACTGAAGGGCAACATGACCAAAGTGAGTATCCCTTCCCTACTCTGCTCTATTTACATTAAAACATACACTTGTTCAAAATTTTCAACAGGGCTGTAGCCATTCACCTCAGAAACTTGTGACCTCCCAATCCAGGTGCGTCTGATCGATGCTGGATTCCTGTGGACGGAACCCCACTCCAAGCGGATCAAGTTAAAGGTGACCATACAGAAAGAGGTGAGAGGAGAAATAAGAGGCGTCAGTGTGTGATATTTAATAGAATAGATTAGTGTGGATTAGGAACCTGATTAGGTGGACGTGTCTCACCACTGACTTCCATGTTGTCGTTATTTAATCCAGGTGACAGTAAAGGGGTAAAGGGCTGACTTCAGAGCACAGTGATTGGGTGAAGATTAGCCAGTGGCTGTCATCTTCACTTCATGACCTTTCAGAGGAATCTGAGCTCCTCAGGGCCCAGGCCTTAGCCTGGAGTGTGGGAGGTTTTGTGTGACCAGTGATCTTGTATCTAGATACCCTTTAGTCACCAGAAATAGCAGCTCCAAACCCTGATGAATAAAGTCTGACACATCAGTGTTTCCCAAATTATGGGTGGGTAATGATCCGCTGGTGGGTCACAGCTTTCTAGCCTAGTTCTGTATTTTTTTTAAACAAACAAGTGTTTACCTGGTGTGTCGCATTAGTCGGTCATATAAGAGAATAGTGGTTGATGGTAGTTTGGCCTGTCCTGTCCAGGTGATGAACGGAGCCATCCTGCAGCAGGTGTTTGTGGTGGAGTTTGTCATCCAGGGCCAGATGTGTGACGACTGCCACCGTGTCGAGGCCAAGGACTTCTGGAACTCTGTGGTGCAAGTCAGACAGAAGGTACCACTGATGATTATAATTATATTATTCATGTTGCTCACCACAACAATAATTTTTAACATGTTGTGTTGGTAACCTAATATTGGGCTGGTCCTTTTTAGACTTCTCACAAGAAGACCTTCTACTACCTGGAGCAGCTGATTCTCAAGCACAAACTCCATCAGAACGCACTCAACATCAAGGAGATCCATGGTGGGTTTGGGATACAATATACTGCTCTAAAGTGGGGTTTCATCCAGGAAGAGACACCAGACCATTGATATTGATGATTTTCTAAAAGCTTTCCTATCCTGGGCTTTAGAACGACATGGCCATGTGTTTATAATCACTGTGGTAGGGTCATAGTACTGAGCATTCCATTTACCATGCCAACAATGCTTTGGACTCAGTCCTATTTTCAGTCACACACACTGTGTAGTGAGAGATATTTCAGAAACAGCACCCAGTGTGGTTGGACCAGATTGTAAGGGAAAAGCTGCCCTTTGACAGTTCAATATAAATGACCTCCCTCTAGCCTGAGTTAAAAGCCTTGAGGTTTCAACATGTGGTGGCCATATTTCCCCCCGCGGTGCCCATCTGGGCTATATTACTGAGGCTGGCGTGTTAAGTGTTGGAATGGTGATGACGGCGGTTACGTGTGGTGTGTGTGCCTGTGATTGATCTATCAATTGAAGACTGATTGGTTTTTAATCTTTCTCCTCTCTCAGAGGGTATTGATTTCTACTATGCCACCAAGCAGCATGCTCAGAAGATGGTGGATTTCCTCCAGTGCACAGTCCCCTGCAGGTAGGAACCAGTTCACCAGAGTCCCTCCACTACGTTTAGAGGTTGCCCTGTAGTGACAGAACTGTCTGACCTGAGGTCAGTGTCTAGGGGGTAACATCATCTTACTCTGGATGGCGCCTTCATGGTTATTGTATAATGCCCATGCAATGTTCATTTGGTGTTGAGACATGTTAATGTTGAATTGAACAGTGATGAGCTAGACCGCACTAACCACAGTAAGTGCAGTCTGTGTGGCTAGTGCTATGATTATTCAATGTCTATAGACTTATGTTTGGACACACCTACTCATTCCAGGGTTTTTCTTTATTTTTACTGTTCTATATTGTAGAATAATAGTGAAGACATCAACTATGAAATAACACATCATGTAGTAATCAAAAAAGTAATAAACAAATCAAAATATATTTAAGATTCTTCAAAGTAGCCACCCTTTACCTTGATAACAGCTTTGCACACACTTGGCATTCTCTCAACCAGCTTCATGAGGTGTAGTCACCTGGAATGCATTTCAATTAACAGGTGTGCCTTGTTAATTTGTGACATGAAGGTCAGTCAATGCGGGAAATGTCAAGAACTTTGAAAGTTTCTTCAAGTGCAGTTGCAAAAACCATCAAGCGCTATGATGAAACTGTCTCTCATGAGGACCACCACAGGAAAGGAAGACCCAGATTTACCTCTGATGCAGAGGATAAGTTCATTAGTTAACTGCACCTCCGATTGCAGATCAAATAACTGCTTCACAGAGTTCAAGTAACAGACACATCTGAACATCAACTATTCAATTGTTGCAAAGAAACCACTGCTAAAGGACACCAATAAGAAGAATAGACTTGCTTGGGCCAAGAGACACGAGCAATGGACATTAGACCGGTGGAAAGCTGTCCTTTGGTCTGGAGTACAAATTTGAGATTTTTGATCCCAACCGCCCTGTCTTTGTGAGATGCGGAGTAGGTGAACAGATGATCTCCGCATGTGTGGTTCCCACAGTGACGCATTGAGGAGGAGATGGTGTGGTGACAGTGTCAGTTTATTTAAAATTCAAGGCACACTTAACCAGCATGGCTACCACAGCATTCTGCAGTGATACACCATCCCATCTGGTTTGTGCTTAGTGGGACTATAATTAATTTTTCAATAGGACAATGACTCAACACACCTCCAGGCTGTGTAAAGGCTATTTTACCAAGAACGAGAGTGAGTGGTTGAGTGCTGCGTCAGATGACCTGGCCTCCACCCAATTGAGATTGTTTGGGATGAGTTGCACTGACTGCAGAGTGAAGGAAAATCAGCCAACAAGTGCTCAGCATATGTGGGAACTCCTTCAGGACTGTTGGAAAAGCATTCCTCATGAAGCTGGTTGAGAGAATGCCGAGAGTGCCTTGATGACAGCATTGCACAAAGGGTGGCTACTTTGAAGAACCTAAAATATATTTTGATTTGTTCAAAACTCTTTTGATTGCAACATGATTCCATGTGTGTTATTTCATAGTTTTGATGTCTTCACTATTATTCTACCATGTAGAAAATAGTAAAAATAAAGAAAAACCCTTGAATGAGTAGGTGTCCAAACTTTCGACTGGTACTATAAATAATTTTTTTCAATATTTATTTTTAGCTTTGCATGGAGATGCTCGAGAATGTTGCTTATTTTCTCTCTGACAAGATACATTCTTGTAGTGTTCTTTATGGTTTCTTTGTCACCCTGTCTTGTTTAGGTCCAAGACCTCCCAGCGCCTCATCTCCCACGACATCCACTCAAACACATTCAACTACAAGAGCACCTACTCCATTGAGATTGTTCCTGTTTGCAAGGTATATAGCATTTTCCTCAAAAATATTGAAGGTCAAATGCTCTACATGTATCTCAAGGGGCTGAACATTTAGTTGAATAGGTGAACAGAGTGCACCTATACTCAAATGCTCAGGTCCAAACAGGCCAGGGCAGACCTATACAGATTCCCCGTTCTTATCATAACAGACACAGCTTCCCTTGGATAGAACTGTAATGTTTTAAAAGATGATTTTGAACTGTCCAATGGAAACTAAATTTGAATCAATCTGGGTGTGTAAGTCTTTACGCAAGTCTTTAAGCAAACGTTTTTGTTGAGTGAAGGTTTCTTGTCAATGCTCTTCTGTTGGATTCATGTAGTAGATTCATCTACTCATAGGTTCTAACATGTAGACTGAGTACACACGTATCGATGCTTGGCTTCTGACCATACATGTGAAGAGTGATTTTAGTTCATATCCAATTCTATCCATGTGTTTTTATGCATTTCTATCCAATGACTGAATGACTTAACATTTTCAAGATCAATGAAATGCGTTCCTAATCAGCATCTTATTTTCTTTTGCATTGTGAGACAAATTGTAATCACGCTGATGAAACAGAGAACATAGCCGACCCCTTGTATAACCAAACTGGCAATGACAGCCTCTGTTATTCAGATTGTTCATGAAGGTGTAGCCTATTCCAGAGTTGAATGTTAATCTCTGCTGTACTACAGTTTACTGTGGGTTTCTCTGGGGAATAATCCGGTGGGAAGGTTGGCATTGGGAAGAGGTTTCAAAGTTCCCTCTGACCTGACCTCAGTCTGACCCCTGGTATGTTTCGTCTCATTGCCCAGGACAACGTGGTGTGTCTGTCGCCGCGTCTGGCTCAGAGCCTGGGGAACATGGGCCAGGTGTGTGTGTGCGCCCGAGTCACCAGCACCATCCACCTCATTGACCCCAACACCCTGCAGAGTGAGTACAGTACACACCATCCACCTCATTGACCCCAACACCCTGCAGAATGAGTACAGTACACACCATCCACCTCATTGACCCCAACACCCTGCAGAGTGAGTACAGTACACACCATCCACCTCATTGACCCCAACACCCTGCAGAGTGAGTACAGTACACACCATCCACCTCATTGACCCCAACACCCTGCAGAGTGAGTACAGTACACACCAGCATCATCCACCTCATTGACCCCAACACCCTGTAAAGTGAGTACAGTAAACACCAGCACCATCCACCTCATTGACCCCAACAACCTGCAGAGGGAGTACAGTACACACCAGCACCACCTTTACTATTGGCCCCTAGCTGCCAGGGGACAGAGGCTGTTTCAACACATGATTTTATGACTACTGAAAAATGTATTTTACAGATATGCTTTGCTTCTTTGATTGATGTATTGCTGATGTGTTGACAAGTCAACGTTTCAAGGCGATTGGATGAGAGTGTGTGCATGAGTTTGTGCTTGTGTGGTAAAGCATCAACAGTTTACCATCTGTTCCAAATGTTTAGCATCAGTTTTTGATTAGACTGATGGAATGTGATTATATTCCACTTGATTTAAGTCTTTTGTACCGAACTGAACCCAGTATCGTTTACAGTGTGTCTGTTCACCACATGCTCATCACCCTCCCTTCACTCTCCACAGCTTCCCTCTGTGTCTAATCAGGGCATTCCACACATGACACACACACTCATTTGCTGTCACTACTGCCTGTGTGCTGTGTGTGTAAAAAAGAAAAATCCCTCTGTGTTTAATTAGAATATTTCGAAAGGCAGGGCACATGTTTTTAATTAGTGTTCAAAGAAAGGATATTTTTGCTCCAGTCTCAACCCCAGCCTCTGGGCAGAACAATGATCCATGCGAGCCAAATCACTCGACTGCAAGAGGGAGTGAAGTTCAAATAAATCAATTTATCTTGCGTGTGCACACAAGCATGTGTAAGAAATTTTGGGGTTTTGAGCAGTGAAAATTGAAACTCTGGACTGTCCATAGAGATAAACATCTAATTCTATTTCTCTCAGTCGCTGAGGTGGATGGGGGCACATACTGGCGCAACCCCTTCAACAGCCTCGTTAGCCCACGGCAACTGGAGGAGTTCATCGTCATGGATACTGACATCATCAGGAACCAGAAGCTGGGGGCGGGAGCAGGCATAAGGTCCAATAAGGTAGGAGTTCTGAGGGAAATGGCCAGTGATTTAGAATTGGGCTGTCCCGTCGCTACTGCGCGTTGGGACAGGAACATCCCTGCCAGCCAAACCCTCCCCTAACCCAGATGACGCTGGGCCAATTGTGTGCCGCCCCATGGGTCTCCCGGTCGCGGCCGGCTGCGACAGAGCCTGGACTCGAACCAGGTTCTCTATTGGCACAGCTAGCACTGCGATGCAGTGCCTTTAGACCATTCCGCTACTCAGGAGGCCCACCAATTGTCATACTTTAATAAAAGTATAGATACCTCAATAGAAATTTACTCAAGTGAAAGTCAGCCAGTAAAATACTACTTGAGTAAAAGTCTAAAAGTATTTGGTTTTTAGTATCCTTAATTATCAAAAGTATAAATCCCTTATATTAAGCAAAGCAGACAGCACCATTTTCTTGTTTTCAAAATGTACGGATAGCCAGGGGCACACATTATTTACAAAAGATGCATTTGTGTTTAGTTATTCTGCCAAATCAGAGGCAGTAGGGATGACCAGGGATGTTCTCTAGATTAGTTTGTGAATTGGACCATTTTCCTGTCCTAAGCATTCAAAACAGGTAATGAGTATTTTTGGGTGTCAGGGAAAATGTATAGAGTAAAAAGTATAATATTTTCTTTAGGAATGTAGTGAAGTAAATGTTGTCAAAAATATAAATAGTAAAGTACAGATACCCCAAAAAGCGACTTAATTAGTACTTTAAAGTATTTTTACTCAAGTACTTTACACCACTGTGTGTATTCATGCGTGCAACTTCCCACTTGACTGCGGGGCTTTGGTGTGTTTGTGGCTTTAATGACAGTGTTTTGAAACAGATTGAGTTATGTGGATCATTTCTCTTTTCTTGGAAGAAATGTCAATGGGTAACCATTACATTATTCCTGAAGCAGCACATCAGATTAGAGAGAAACCCTCCACAATAAATGGAAGTGTTTCTGTAAAATGAAACAGGAAATGGGTTTGCTACGGTACGATAATGTCCCCTCCCCCATCTAAGGGTGTTGGACAACTAAACACCCTTCATCCGTTTAGTGTAAAGGAATAGAAGTAATGGTGGTGCTAGGGTAAATCTTGTGTGTATGTGTTCTGATTTGTGTGTTTCCAGCACACCCTGGCTGAGGTGTGGGTGCAGAAGACCTCCGAGATGGACACGGCTCAGCAGTACCACTGTCGCACCCACCTGGGCCACCTGCTCAACATAGGAGACCTGGTTCAGGGGTAGGTGACTGTCATGGGCTGCTATACAGCTACTAAACTCTTAAATGTTCATCTAACTTCTTGCTATATAAGAGAATCAAAACAATACCTTACTCTTTTGATTGTGAAGTTAGAGAAAATATGATTTCACTTTTGTTTCACTCTAGCTTTGACTTTGCCAATTCCAACGTTAATGATGAGTTTCTGAATAAGATGAACCCGAGTCATATTCCTGATGTGGTAAGAACCATTACATACTACTGTGTGGACACACTCATGTATCCTTCAAAACAGGGATCTCCAACAGGTAGACTGTAGCTCGCAGCCCACATATGAGTAGCTGCCAATCAATTCTGAAAGTACATTCAGTTTTCCATCACAAACTGTCATAAACATAAAGCTCCCAGCTACTATTCAATCAGTCACATTGACATTTTCCCACCCCTGGTTAGCCACTATTGGCTTAAAAAGCCTAAAGTAATATAACATCTGCATATTAATTTCCAGCAATGTTGCCCCTGTCTGTGTGTTTTGTACGTGCATTTGTCCCACTCCGTATGTAGCCATTTAGCGACGCTAATGATAACGTTTTTTTTCTCAATTGGTTTGTGTGTTTGAGGTTCAACCCCACATAATGTACATTGTGCACATTTTAATGCAGTAGGGTGGACAGACTTCCCCAAAAACGTTCTCTATTAAATGTTAACCTCAAAGTAAGCTTACCTGTCAGAACTATAAATCATGATTATTTGTTTGAATTGGGTGGCCATTGTTTTTCAAACTCTGCCATGGCATGTGCTTCAGCAGTAGGCCTATCAGCAGAAACATCGCTAGACCGACACATTCCACTCTTGCCTGATGCTCAGTTAAAGGGGAATTACACACTTTTTCCAGACATCATAAATGTTGTTCGGATGTGATTTAAACATGGACATGGACTCAGAACATCAATTTTCGTTGTTTCTCTATAAATATTTGTAATATTGAGAGTGGAAAACATAAAAAATATCCAAAACCAGGAAAAATACAATTCTGGAAAATATCAAATATAATTTTATGGGGCCTGTCATGCCAAATACTGTTTATCAACCATTATTTGACCAGGTATGTTGACAGAAAACAGATATCTTGTACACCAAGGACCCTGGGACGAGGTAGAGGAGAAGAGAACAATGTGCCTATCGGAAAGCAATACATTTAATTATAGCTCACAACGTTTATTTATATTTTTATATATATATATGTATGTATGTATATGTATATGTGTATGTGTATGTGTATATGCATATATGTAGCTCATGCTAGAAAAGATTGGAGAACCCTGCTCAAACCAGACCTCTTTTACCATGTACTGTCTGTATAGGATCACATTGCCCCCTGGTGGACATTGTGGTATTGGTTTGATTTTGTTTGCTGCGTTGAGTTGAAATGTCAATTCTTTAATGGGAAAATTGGCCACGTGACCACGTACTGTTCACTTCATTTTGAAATGAGAGCTCAACTGCATACCTGTCAGCACATGACTGCAAAGGACAGAATACATCATAACAAAACTAAATAAATGTATGTATTGAAGCCATTTGGGCATGTTTGTTGTGGACTTGCAGGTGCTAATCAAGAAGAGCTACAACCGCAGCAAGAGGGTGAAGCGCAGGAACTGGAAGCTGAAGGAGATGGACAAAGATAGAGAGGGCATGGCACCTGAAGATGAGAGGTAAGGAGGAGAGGAAGAGCTGATGAGAGAGGAGGAATGTAGAGGGGTAGAAGCAGGAAAGGATGAGGAGAGAGAAAGTGAAGGATGGATATGCTCTATATCCAGGTGATGACTTTGTAAGTTGTGAAAGGTGTCTGTCTACAACATTGGCGGTGATTTATTTGTTCTCCTCTCTTCCTGTTTCAGACAATACCAGGACTTCCTAGAGGACCTGGAGGAGGACGAAGCCCTGAGAAAGAACGTCAACATCTTCCGAGGTGAGTGGGACCGCAGCTTTCTGCTTGTCTTTATAGTTCTTCTTGCAAGAATCTGGATGTTTTCCTCAATTGTCACCCATAGCTTTCTATTGATCTATTTTAGCTGTAGCCTCATGATGAAGTTGTTGTTTTATATCGCAGATGCCTCTAAGATCCCAGTGGAGAGTGATACGGATGACGAGGGCGCCCCTCGGATCTCTCTGATGGAGATGCTGGAGGACCTCAGCCTGACAGATGCCACCGGGGGAGAGGGAGCCGACATGCTGACCGAATAGACCAATCACCAGCATGCTTACATCCACATAATGACTGTTCAGACCAATCAGGGTCTTAACAACATCAACATGATGTTTGACTAGACAAATGGGCTCCCGAGTGGAGCAGCGGTCTAAGGCACTGCATCTCAGTGCAGTGTTCGAATCCAGGCTGTATCACAACTGGTCGTGATTTGGAGTCCTATAGGGCGGCGCACAATTGGCCTTGCGTCATCCGGGTTTGGCCGTCATTGTAAATAAGAATTTGTTCTTAACTGACTTGCCTAGTTAAAGGTTCAATAAAATCCTACTAATAACATGAGTGATTAGTAGTCCAATAAGAATGGCAATGCCATGCGCTGTCAGCTACCATTGCTTACAGTCTCCCCCCAACAGCAGCCACTCAGAATGTAGCAGAAGGGTCACTTCTGAGGATGCTGAATTATTGAGTGGATCCTGCCCTTTGTGTGACCCTTCCCTGTCTCCATATTAGAGGCAGTGGTTTGTGGTGATGTACACCAAATAAAATATAACCTGGTTACAATATGACTTTTTCATTCAGAGATGCACAGCATCCACTAAGGAAGTGGCGAAGATGTTACTGAACTATAAGCATGGACCTCACTCTCAATATGGTACCTAACACTTAAAAGCAGAGACTGGCCACATGATGAAAGTGGTAGAATGTACCAGTTGGGAATGCATGGGCACCTTCTATGAGTAGCTAGTTCTATGTGTAGATATCCCAGGGTATACGTGTATGCATTCTGGCTTGGTTATGCTTATGCTTGTAATAGGCTGCAGACTGGCATCTAGATTCTCTACCTAACAAAACCAGCCCCACTCACATGCAGAGCCATTGCCTTGTGAAATTGGTTCCCCATCATCAAGCTGAAATGAGTTTGCTAAACTTCAGAAATGAATCAATTCAAAAATCATTTGGGACTAGGACTGTGGGCACATGTCCCCTACTATTAGCCTTATCCAATGACAGCTGCTCTATTGTTGCCGGGTAGACATTGTAATTATAGTAGGGGCTGAAGGGGAGAGGTTGGTGCAGGGGGAGGTTGAGTGCTTCTGAGGAGACTTTATCTTGGGGGCTTAGATATTTTAGGGGAGAGAGAGGTGTGTTATGTGCCACTTCACAGTCTTGCTTGAAGAGGGAGGAGGTGGGATCTTGTTTTTTGGCAACTTAAACAGGTTGTTAGGGGTAACCAGATCCTTGGGAAAGTAACTTTAGATTCCTTCGAGTCAGAGGAGGACAATAAGGTAGAGTGAGGGGTTCTCTACCTTCCCTCCCACTCTCTCCCCCTGACTCCCTTTTCTCACCCACCTCCCCTCCACACACCTACAGTATATGCTGTCTCTGTCGACCTGTTCTTGTCATCCACTTCCCCTCCACACCTAGAGTATATGCTGTCTCTGTCGACCTGTTCTTGTCATCCACTTCCCCTCCACACCTACAGTATATGCTGTCTCTGTCGACCTGTTCTTGTCATCCACTTCCCCTCCACACCTACGGTATATGCTGTCTCTGTCGACCTGTTCTTGTCATCCACTCACCTCATTTTATCATCCCCTTTTTTTCTGACCCCGTATGTCCACTTTTCACTCTTCTTCCAAGGATACTATTGAAGGATCATTGGGCTACCTGACTGTTCAACGGTTCAGGGTCCCAGACAGTGACATGCTCCTTCATGTGGTGAGTTTGGCTTCCAGACTTCCACCCTGTGCAGAGTCTGTATGCTTGTATGCTGTTCAGTCAACTGGACAGAGCGGCTCAGCCATGTCTTTACACATCAATAATGTAAGCAGCTGAGAAGTTGTAAAAACACATTTTATTCCCATAGACAGACAATGAAAGAGAGTACTGAGATATCAATGTGCTGAAAATATATCTTAATTTGATTTATAAAAGAATAAAGGCTATCAGCTAAATAGGCTATCCATTCACTCAACATTTTGGAGCAATCTCAGTCATTTTGCCAGTGTCTGTGCGCATGGGCAGTGCTATTGAGGCCATCTCCATTTTGAAGTAGTCCATTTTCTTCTACTTCTACGAGTTCTCAAACAAACTGGAAGGGTGCATACTGCCACCTGGAGAGTGTTGTTTGAACAGGTATGAAGCCATGGTTGGCTATTTACTGACACCTGCAGTTATGGAATGTTTGCTCACAAGTATAAACAATTATATGATCCTTCCTTAACCCATAGGAAGTTCCTCTCAGTTGATTACTTCAAAATGGGCGCTGCCCATGCTAAAACAGGCTTTTGGACACTAGAGTCCTGTATCTCTATGAGGATGCCATTCATAAGTTGCGCGGACACGCGCCTCAGGTGTCTCCTATCCAATAAAGCAGGACAGAGTTTTGATGACTATTCCACTGACTAAATGACTAAGGATTAGTCCTATTTGTGAATAATCGTGCCTCATTTATAGTTTGAAGACACGTGCGCCGAACGCTCTGTCCTTAAAAACCCATACCCAACTCCACGTGAACGCCGGGTGAGTGTAAAGAGTAGTGGGTGTGGTGTAGACTGTATGACCTGCTACTGGTAGTCTATATTTGTGAACTGGTAGTGCAGTTCACACCACAGTAGTGGGACACAGTCCATTCTCTCTGAACCGGGGGAGCACGGGCAGCAGCATGTTATCAGACAGGTAAGCTCACTTTTATATGATCCTTATTGTTTTTTGTTGTCCTACAGATTATTATTGTGTCATATAGGCATGTAGGCTAGCATGTCGACTACCTTAATGTGAGAAGGCTTATTCAGTTGTTACAATGTCTCTACGGCATTAGTTTAGCCATACTTATTTGTGTGACAGGATAGGACCCGGAAAACAAGCAAACATGCTTGTTACATTATATTTTAGGTATATTTATTGACATGCCACAGTGTGTCGTTAACTATTTGGTCCATAACTGTTTATTAATGAGTAGGCTATTACTCTGGTGAAGAAGTGTGCACTGGTGTCAGTTGAGTTTACCTGACACCTGTCAACGCACACTGAGGCACTGACTCTGTGAGACAGAGGCTTTCCTATTATGCCCTTAGATACTTAATGTCAACTACCCTGTGTGGAAGTAGAGTAAATGTCTGTTCCTTTCCACCATCTGTACGGTGGTGGACATTTTGACAGCATTGACAATAAAAAGGTGCCATGTGTGCTGTTTGAGTGGGATACTATGTGTGAATGTACTGTTCATGCATGCGTGTATGCAGATTAATTTACCTTGTCTGGGGCTCTCAGGAGCTAATTTCTGCAGTGCTTCCCCACCTGAGACACCCCAGTGGCCCCCAAGGGCCATGGGCTGTGATTGATCCCGGACTTTCTCATTAATAAACACAGACCCAGATGTAATGTGTTTTCTAACACCATTTTCCATTGTTTCCTCCCCCAAGGACATAGTAGGTCTGTAAGACAAAGGGTAAGTACATAGTAGCAGGTGCACTGAAAGCTGAAGACGACTAGGGTTTAAAATGAGACTACGACAAAAACTTGAGGTTATACCACTGAACTACTTTTTTCCCCCACAAAACACCCACACACATGGTAAGTTCATCTTTCACCTAAGTGTTTTCCCTTTTACAATTGGTGTTTCCTCCTGGGAAAATAGGTTTAATTCTATCAGGTAGTGCAGGTGAAGCGACTAACTGTATATCTTTCCACATGATTGATGTTGTGTCGTCTGTCTTGTGTATTTGTTTGTGTGTTTATGCCCATTATGTGTCCCCTGCTGCCATTATCACTACCATCCTCCTTTCTCTCTTCTGTCTCTTATCTTCCTATCACTCCCCCTTTCCTCTCTATCTTTCTCTCTGTTCCTTTCTCAGCCCCCCCCCCCCCCCCCTCCCATCCTCACCCTGACCACTGGAGCAGCATGAGGATGGATTTTAAATACCCAAATGAGTACCTGGGCTGGCTGTACTACCAGTACCTGCTCATCACAGGCATATATGTGCTTGAGCCCTGGGAGCAGTCCATCTTCAACTCTGTCCTCTTCTCCTCCATGGCCATGGTTATCTACACCCCCTACGTCTTTGTGCCTGTCCACGTGCATCTGGCAATCAAGTTCTTCTGCGGGGAACAGCCAGAGAGCACCATGGCACTCATAAACTAAGCAGTGGATGGATAGATGGATGGATAGCGGGAGGGAGGGAGATTGGGAATGAGAAGGGAGGACCCCTATCTAAGATTTTGACCGTGTCCTCACTTGATTCGATGGCTGTCGTACCCCTCAAGTCTCTCTGACCGCCCTTACCCACACACAGTCACCCACGACTCTCCCGAACCACAATACTCTACTACCTACTCAGCAATCATTTTATAACATGCCATGGGCCTGATTTATAAAAATGCTTTTTGATTTATACTTGACCTTAGTCGTAAAATAATTTCCGACGGTGTGCTTACGTTCGATTCATAAAAGATACTGAGAATAAAAAACTTGCTTACGCAGGTTCTAAGAAGCCCATTTGTAATTTACGCACCTGTGATCTATAAATCTCAAATTAATTTAAAATTGACGGCACCTGAACGTGCCTTACAATCAGCGATTTGCAGTTATAGAATGCTAGCACAAATGAGGGTTCAATCAGGAATAGCCATGGACCAAAAGAGAAAAGCAAACTTTTTGGAAGACGAGATCCCGGCGATGGTAGAGGAGATTGAAGACAGGCAACACATATTATTTGGTGGACTAAATAGTGTGTTGACAAACAATGCCAGACAGGTAGCTTGGGAGTGTGTCGCGCTGCAGTGAACGACGTGGGGCAGCAAGACAGAACTGTGGCTGAAGTGAAAAATAAATGGTTTGACAAACTGCAAGGGAAAAAAATAATAGCCCAACATAACCAGCAGGAAAATCACTTACGTCAAGTCTAGACTTTGAGTAGAGATAAGATCATTTCCACGTCAAAGTAAGGTTTTTATAAATAACTA
The DNA here is from genome assembly GCF_045791955.1 of Oncorhynchus clarkii lewisi. Classification (NCBI taxonomy): domain Eukaryota; kingdom Metazoa; phylum Chordata; class Actinopteri; order Salmoniformes; family Salmonidae; genus Oncorhynchus; species Oncorhynchus clarkii. The sequence continues at coordinate 14,833,662 of NC_092170.1, forward strand.
CTTTATACGTGGTTTTCTGCGTGAAGTCATACTTAAGATCAAAATGGATTGTTAGTCCGTTTTATAAATGAGGCCCCAGGTATCCTGTGTGAGTGCAGATCACGTCTCTGTGTTTTGCATTTGCCTGCAGGTAATGACACTTATCACTGGCTGTTGACGGCTGTCTGATATAGAGGGAGACATTACTGATCCCAACACATTGACATGCACTTAAACCCACTGGACAATTCTAATGATGACCATTGACCAATGGCTTGCATCTTGTACTTCAATGACTGAGTCATTAACCAAATATTTCCCAAGACTAGAGTATCCTGCTATACAATCTAATTAGAGATATTGAGTCCTGGCAAAGAATACAAGGTTGTGAATTTTCTCCCAACCCTACATTTATTTGGTGATTATTCAATGCATACATTGATCAAACTAAACAATCATATCCTTGTGTACACAGTCCTGTCCCTATCTGCAGTGTTTTCACTGTTGCTATGTCACGAAGGTTGATGTTGAGCAAGAGGAAGTATTAGCTCTCTGGCTCAGGCTTTGTTTCGTCATTGACTTTGCTTGATCAACCATCATTCTTCAGAAGGCATAGAGTTGAATGGAATTATATGAATCAAAAACAGTCAAAGTGGCCTGAATGAAAACCGATGTCTTTGAGTGGCCAACCCACCCTCTTCTCTCTTGTGACTGAGAGAAGAAAACACAAGCCTAGTACTTATCCCTGCGTGACTAGAAGATCTGTTAACATGTATTTGTTTTGGTGATAACATGTAAACTCAGCAAAAGAAAAGTCCCTTTTTCAATACCCTGTCTTTCAAAGATAATTTGTAAAAATCCAAATAACTTCACAGATCTTCATTGTAAAGGGTTTTAACACTGTTTCCCATGCTTGTTCAATGAAACATAAACAATTAAGGAACATGCATCTGTGGAACGGTCGTTAAGACACTAACAGCTTACAGACGGTAGGCAATTAAGGTCACAGTTATGAAAACTTAGGACACTAAAGAGGCCTTTCTACTGACTCTGAAAAACACCAAAAGAAAGATGCCCAGGGTCCCTGCTCATCTGCGTAAATGTGCCTTAGCCTTTCTGCAAGGACGCATGAGGACTGCAGATGTGGCCAGGGCAATAAATTGCATTCTCCGTACTGTGAGACACCTAAGACCGCACTACAGGGAGACAGGATGGACAGCTGATCGTCCTCGCAGTGGCACAGACCATATGTAACAACACTTGCGGGTGATGTTCGGATGGCAACAACAGCTGCCCGAGTTACACCAGGAATGCACAATCCCTCCATCAGTGCTCAGGCTGTAAGGAAAAGGCTGAGAGAGGCTGGACTGAAGGCTTGTAGGCCTGTTGTAAGGCAGGTCCTCACCAGACATCACCGGCAACAACGTCGCCTATGGGCACAAACCCACCGTCGCTGGACCAGACAGGACTGGCAAAAAGTGCTCTTCACTGTCTCACCAGGGGTGATGGTTGGATTCGCGTTTATCGTCGAAGGAATGAGCGTTACACCGAGGCCTGGACTCTGGAGCGGGATCGATTTGGAGGTGGAGGGTCCGTCATGGTCTGGAGCGGTGTGTCACAGCATCATCGGACTGATCTTGTTGTCATTGCAGGCAATCTCAACGCTGTGCGTTACAGGGAAGACATCCTCCTCCCTCATGTGGTACCCTTCCTGCAGGCTCATCCTGACATGACCCTCCAGCATGAAAATGCCACCTGCCATACTGCTTGTTCTGTGTGTGATTTCCTGCAAGACAGGAATGTCAGTGTTCTGCCATAGCCAGTGAAGAGCCTTGATCTCAATCCCATTGAGCATGTCTGGGACCTGTTGGATCGGAGGGTGAAGGCTAGGGCCATTCACCCCAGAAATGTCTGGGAACTTGCAGGTGCCTTGGTGGAAGAGTGGGGTAACATATCACAGCAAGAACTGACAAATCTGGTGCAGTCAATGAGTAGGAGATGGACTGCAGTACTTAATGCAGCTGGTGGCGACACAGTGAGAGGATGTTTATTTTTTTGCTGAGTTTATATGCTGAAGAGCTTCCTGATTTAGACTGTATATGATTTGTAACTATATTTATATGCTCTGGTAAAGCTTGGCTGGTTAAAATGTCAATTACCAAAACAGTGTTTTCTCGTGGCTATATACAATAATTTAATTTGTTTTTCCTCAAATGAAAGTTATTTTATATTATTTCAGTAAGCCTAATCGTTAGCGGTTGAGACATTTATGATAGCTTGATCACAGAGTTGCATTTGGACAATAGATCACTGTGTGGCCTCAGACATTTATTGATATCTATGTTATATTTATCTCTCATGACTGGATTCTTCAGAAATATATTAATTTTACAAATATGAAATAATTATCTTTTGGTGTTTACATTGAATTATATTTGCATGGAAGACCTAAACTAGAGGGACAGAGTAGTATTGATTTGTGCAGCTGTTTTGAGTGTATTGATTTAAACTTGCACAGTTCATAATGTATGAATATTGTTTGTGTACAGTCTATTAAACAACACAAAAGATTATAGCCTTCTAACCTACTGTATAATGTAAATGGGGTTGCAGAGTGGTTGGGACTGAAAACGAATCAAAATGACAACAAAAGCCTGGGTGGCACGTTCCATTTATAAGGGACAGCTGTCGGTCCAGGGCATTGAGAGTGCTGCGCCACCCAATCAGATCCCCTCAAAGCACAGGAATGAGTGGGCAGGGGGTTTGGTTTACATACCTGAGACATATCCTTTTATCTGGAGGCTTATTATTATTATTACCACAGTAGTCTACTAGGCTGGTCTAAAGCCTAGAAGAAGAGGCTACTGTACATGTTCATCTCTCTTTTCTCCCTCTGCCTATACATCTGTTAAGCTCACTCTTACATAATGTCACATGTACAGTACCAGTCAAAAGTTTGGACACACCTACTCATTCTAGGGTTTTTATTTATTTGAACTATTTTCTACATTATAGGATAATAGTGAAGACATTAAAACTATGAAGTAACACATGGAATTATGTAGTAAACAAAAAATATTCTAAGTAGCCACCCTTTGCCTTGAAGACCGCTTTGCAGACTCTTGGCATTCTCTCAACCAGCTTCATGAGGTAGTCACCTGAAATGCATATATGCAGCCCTATTAATTGCTACATACATTGTCTAAATCTGCCATCCTAAAAGTAATTTGTGTGACTTCAAAATGAGGGGAGTTGGACAAACCAAATTTGATCAGCGACTGGATCGTCTCTAACAAATCAGAGTAACAAAGTTGATAACATCAAGCATGTAGGCTGGCTCTGGCCTAACCCAATTAATCAATCAATCGATCAAATGTATTTATAAAGCCCTTTTTACATCAGTCGATGTCATGAAGTGCTGTACAGAAATCCAGCCTAAAACCTCAAACAGCAAGCAATGCAGGTGTAGAAGCACGGTAGCTAGGAAAAACTCCCTGGAAAGGCCGGTACCTAGGAAGAAACCTAGAGAGGAACCAGGCTATGAGGGGTGGCCAGTCCTCTTCTGGCTGTGCCGGGTGGAGATTATAACAGAACGTGGCCAAGATGTTCAAACATTCATAGATGACCAGTAGGGTCAGATAATAATCACAGTGGTTGTAGAGGGGGCAACAGGTCAGCACCTCAGGAGTAAATGTCAGTTGGCCTTTCTTAGCCGATCATTCAGAGTTAGAGACAGCAGGTGTGGTAGAGAGAGAAAACAGCAGGTCTGGGACAGGTAGCACGTCCAGTGAACAGGTCAGGGTTCCATAGCCGCAGGCAGAACAGTTGAAACTGGAGCAGCCGCATGACCAGGCGGGCTGGGGGCAGCAAGTGGTCATCGGGCCAGGTAGTCCTGAGGCATGGTCCTAGGGCTCAGGTTCTCCGAGAGAGAGAGAGAAAAAGAGAGTTAGAGGGAGCACACTAAAATTCACACAGGATACCAGATAAGACAGGAGAAATACTCCAGGTATTACAGACTGACCCTAGCTGTAACGATGTGCACTGAGAGACGGGAAGCAAGTTCATGGAGTGAGTATTTTAATAAAATAAACATAATATAAAACAAGAAAACATGAACAACACACAGACCTGAAACAGAAACACCTGGGGAAGGAACCAAAGGGAGTGACATATGTAGGGAAGGTAATCAGGGAAGTGATGGAGTCCAGGTGAGTCTGATGACGCGCAGGTGTGCGTAACGATGGTGACAGGTGTGCTCCATAATGAGCAGCCTGGTGACCTAGAGGTCGGAGTGGGAGTACACGTGGCACTAGCCCCCCCCCCCCCACACATAAACTACTGCAGCATAAATACTGGAGGCTGAGACAGGAAGGGTCAGGAGACCCCTGTGGCCCTGTCTGACGATACTCCCGGACATGGCCAAACAGGCAAGATATAACCTGTACAGCTCTCAGTGTAGATTCAGAGTGTATCTAAGTTCTGTATTGCAGTTCTATTATGTATACCATTGGCAGATAATTATATGTACAAAAATAAGGTACATTGTACATAGTTATACGATATAAAAAGTACAATCTTAGGCGATTACATGGAAAGCCGTATCTCTGCAGATGAGCTGTCTATCTTGACAAAATGACTGATACAGGTCACTCTCCACCCTCTGGTGGAGGGTGAACATGCTCACGTTTACCTTCCTGTTTTTAAAGAGAATCAGTGGCTGTTTCTAGACACCACAGCCCTATTTTCTGTTCTCTATGGGGGAAATTCAGACTCGAGTTATACGTGTGTAAATGTAACTTTTTTCCATTTTTATGCACTTTTCTCTCTACGTGTAAGCCAGAATGAGGTCAAATCAAATTGTATTTGTCACATGCTCCGAATACAACTGGTGTGGTCTTTACCGTGAAATGCTTGCTTACGAGCCCTTCCCATCGACGCAGAGTTAAAATGTTTTAATTGTAATAAAATAGCAACACGAGGGATAAAATACACAATAATGGAGCTACATACAGGGAGTACCAGATCAATGTTTAGAAGTATGAGCTATTTATATTTTTGGCAATTTTTAATTTTACTTCACTACAATCCTCCAGAAAATGATGTACTTTTTACTCCATAATTTCCCTTGACACCCACAAGTACTCGCTACATTTTGAATGCTTAGCTGAACAAGAAAATTGTCTAACTCATACACTTCTCAAGAGAACATTCCTGGTCGTCCCTACTGCCTCTGATCTGGCAGACTCACTATACAAATGCTTGGTTTTAATATTATGTCTGAGTGTTGGAGTTTCCCCCTGGCTATCAATAAATAAAAAGAAGAAAATGGTTTGAATAATATAAGGAATTTGAAATCAGTTATACTTTTACTTTTGATACTTACGTATATTTTCGCAATTACATTTACTTTTGATACTTAAGTATATTTAAAACCAAATACTTTAACACTTTTACTCAAGTAGTATTTTACTGGGTGACTTTCACTTTTACTTTAGTAATTTTGTATTAAGGTATCTTTACTTTTACTCAAGTATGAAAATTGGGTACTTTTTCCACCACTGCCGAGGGCCCATGCCAAATCTTTTCAGCCTCCTGAGGGGGAAGAGACGCTGCTGTGCCCTCTTCATGATAATGAGGGTGTGTGTGGACCATGTTAAATCCTTAGTGATGTGGATGCCAAGGAACTTAAAGCTCTCAACCCGTTCCACAACATTCCTGTGGATGGGGAGGGGGCTCTCCCCAGTAACCCACGATCAGCTCCTTGGTCTTACTGACGTTGATGGAGAGGTTGTTGTCCTGGCACCACACTGCCAAGTCTTTGACCTCCTCCGTTGGGGATTGAGCCTACCACTGGCATGTCGTCAACAAACTTGATGATGGTGCTGGAGTTGGAGTCGTCCATGGCCACGCTGTCGTGGGTGAACTGGGAGAACAGGAGGGGACTAAGCACACATCCCTGAAGGGCCCCCGTCTTGAGGGTCAACTTGGAGCGGACGATGGTGTTGAACACTGAGCTGTAGTCTATGAACAGCATTCTCACATACTTATTTCCCCTCTGCCAGTGTAAAGCGCAATTGAGATTGCGTCATCTGTGGCTCAGTTGGGGCGGTACGCGAATTGGAGTGGGTCTATGATGATGTCTGGGATGATGGTGTTGATGTGTGTCATGACCAGCCTTTCAAAGCACTTCATAATTACAGCTGTGAGTGCTATTTAGGCAGGTTAACTTAGAGCTCTTGGGAACAGGGACTATGGTGATCAGCTTGAAACATGTTGGGATTACAGACTGCGACAAGGAGAGTTTGATAATGTCTGTGAAGACACTTGCCAGCTGGTCTGCGCATGCTTTGAGAACGCACCCTGGTGTTCCGTCTGCCTTGTGATTGTTAATCTGTTGAAACATTTTGCTCACAGAGAGCGAGATCACACAGTGATCAGGAAAAACAGGGGCTTTCATGCAAGGCCCGGTGTTATATTCCTAGAAGCGAGGATAAAAGGAATTTAGCTCGTTTGGGAATTTTGCATCGCTGAGCAACTCATGGCTGGGTTTCTCTTTGTAATCCGTTATCGTCTGCAAGCCCTGCCACATACGACGAGCGTCGGAGCCAGTGTAATAGAATTCCACCTTCCTCCTATATTGTCCTCTTGTGTGTTTGATGTCTCATCGGAGGTTGTAGAGGGCTTTCTTGTGTGTCTACAAATGTGTCTGACCTGGACTTAATTCCCTAATAATTCCACCACCCTTTACGTGCAAGGAAACCATGAATAGGGTGGAAAAAGCATATATATTTTTCAGATGGAAATAACACCATTCTCCATGCACTGTAATGTATAAATTGATATGATAAGAGCTACTGATAAGAGCTAGGCAATGGAAGTGAACAGAAAAACAATTTGAGAAAAAAACTACCCGATCAAAATGATATGCCACCTCAGAGCTGCAGCTTAATTCCAATGAAGTATATTAAGTGTGACAATGCACGGGAACCCGTTCCTCTCCTCTCCTCTCCTCTCCTCTCCTCTCCTCTCCTCTCCTCTCCCCACCAGATTTGGTTCTGCTTCATTTATGTCAGGAGATTAAATCAGAGATCCCTTATCTAATGATCAAATGTAAACAAAGAGAGCTATCTGTCTTCACGCTGACTCAATAAACACATCAACAGTGGGCCCAATGCTAAGTAACACTGTACGTTTGAAACTCTCAGCTCGCTTGGCTTGCTTTGTTGCTGCTTCTCACAGGAAAATGATTAGCATCTCACACACAAGCGCTCTCTCTCTCACACACACACACACACACATACACACACACACCCTAACCTTAAACCTAACCCCTAGCTTTTTAGAGCACCCCAAGAGTCTGTAACTCAGCGTTTCCCAATCTCAGTCCAGGGCATAAACCAAAACGTGTACCCCTTGGGGTTCCGAAGACCGGGTTTAGGAAACCCTGCCCATGGTAGTGAGCAAAGTTTTTGTTTAGTCAGAACTGTGATTGACAAGGAGCAGAGGGAGCCAATTTCATTCACTCACAGAGAGAAAGAAAGCCACATCTCAGCATGATACAGATTTACTATCATAGCCATGTAAATTACAATGTTCATGGATCATTCTTTTATTAGTGAATCTATCTGTTCTCTTTGTTCGGTTTCATCTCTTTGGGTGTGTTCTGGTCCCCACAGATTGACACACAGATAAATCACACAATCACAGACAGCAAAAAAAGCCTAGCGCCATTTTTACTGTTTGTTTTGAGGGTAGTGTGTTTGCTTTGACAGGTTGGATGGAGAGATCGTTGAGGTCAGTCACAAGACTGGTGTGTGTGTACATGCGTGCGTGCCTGTGTGTTCATGGGAGAGAGGAAGAAAGGGTCATCTATGGTTGAACAGGTGTACAACTCCCTTCTACAATGCAAAGATGTAGGGGATCAAGGTGAGAACCTGTTTCTGTGGACAGCTGGATGCCCCCCTGCTGTCCCCTCCAGAGATCAGGTGAGCTAGGTGAATAGACTGACCCATGGAGTTATAGAATTCCATTACGCCCTGAGCAAACTCAACCTCACATGATCACTATTGATGTATTGTTGTCTCTACCTTCTTGCCCTTTGTGCTGTTGTCTGTACCCAATACTTTTGTGCTGATACCATGTTGTGTTGCTATCATGTTGGTTGTCATGTTGTGTTGCCATCATGCTGTGTTGTCATGTGTTGCTGCCTTGCTATGTTCTCGTCTTAGGTTTCTCTTTATGTAATGTTGTGTTGTCTCTCTTGCCGTGATTTGTGTTTTGTCCTATATTTATATATATATATATATATATAATACTTTTTTAAATCCCCCATCCCCGCAGGAGGCCTTTTGCCTTTAGCTAGGCCGTTAAAATAGGTTGAATAGTTAAATAAATAAAATAAAATACTGGTTTCAAACTAAAGAGGAAAGGAGGCATGGGAGAGTGGGACCGATAGTCAGTGGTGAGATAATTACTCAATTGTCATACTTGAGTAAAAGTAAAGATGTATACCTCAATAGAAAATGACTCAAGTGAAAGTCACCCAGTAAAATACTACTTGAGTGAAAGTCTAAAAGTATTTGGTTTTAAATATACATAAGTATCAAAAGTAAATGTAATTGCTAAAATATACTTAAACGTATAATTCCTTAAATTAAGCAAACCAGACGGCACAATTTTATTTGATATTTTTTTATATTTTTAAACAGATAGCCAGGGGCACTCAGACATAATTTACAAACAAAGCACTTGTGTTTAGTGAGTCAGAGGCAGTAGGGATGACCAGGAATGTTCTCTTGATAAGTGCATGAATTTAATCTGTTTCATGTCAAAATGTAACAAGTACTTTCGGGTATCAGGGAAAATGTATGGAGTAAAAAGTAAATTATTTTCTTTAGGAATGTAGTGAAGTAAAAGTTGGCAATAATATAAATTAGTAAAGTACAGATAAAAAGTACTTAAGTAAAAATACTTTAAAATACTACTTAAGTACTTTACACCACTGCTGATAGTCACACAGAAGCGTTAGGAAGTTAATTTCAGTACAAAGTGCAGTATGTCGCCAGCCTATAGGTGATTTTTTTAAATATATATTTTTTAGCCCTTTTTCTCCCCAATTTCATGGTATCTAATTGGTAGTTACAATCTTGTCTCATCGCTGCAACTCCTGTACGGAGTCAGGAGAGGCGAAGGTCGAGAGCCTTGCGTCCTCCGAAATGCAGCCCAACCAAGCTGCACTGCCTCTTGACGCAATGCCGTGACGCAATGCCCGCTTAACCCAGAAACCAGCCACACCTGGTGACCGTGTCAGCGTGCATGTGCCCGGCCCGCCACAGGAGTCGCTACAGTGCCATTGGACAAGAACATCCCTGCCGGCCAAAACTTCTCCTAACCCGGATGACGCTGGGCCAATTGTGCGCCGCCCCATGGGTCTCCCTTTCATGGCCGGTTGCGACAGAGCCTGGACTCGAACCAGGATCTCTAGTGGCACAGGGTTTGAAGGCCACTGCGCCACTCGGGAGGCCCCTAGCCTATAGCTTTACATGACGACAGCACACACAGATCAGGCAAATGAGGCTGCATTAGAGTAGTTTAGTCAAGCAAGTACAAGATAGTGATGAGGTGGACATGTCACCATTTATATGGTTATTCATGTGGAAAGATGGTTAGGGTTAAAACTGCCTACCCAGTTCCACTTCTTGTCTTTCTGTCATGCACCATCACATAATGAGATTGTACTCTACCTATAGATAAAAGACAGCAGATAAATCAATATGAATCATGGTGTTTCACACTGCAGACCTATCTATGTTATGATGAGATAACATACAGAAGTAGCTCAGGACAGACACGCTTTGGGTCCTGTTGCTCCAAGTTGTGTACTTCAGTGACTTATTTGATCAAACAACACTGTCACCTAGTGGCTATGTAGTGGGAACAGGGTGTTAATGTCAGCGAGAGAGGGGGAGGGATAGAGAAGGAGCAGATTGAACACAGAGGAGCCCAAGGGACAGGTCAGGTCAGGTTTGTAGGTCAGGGTTACAATTAAGTGTGTGGCTTGACATCACTGTGTTCCACTACAGATGATGGTAGAACTGGTCGCTCAACCATAAGCAATGTCCCCCCCCCCCCTGTCAATCTGTTCTCATAGACATACTGCTAATGTGACATATACAAGCATCATTTGACCATCAGTGCTGTTTAGAAAAATCTCTGTCACTCTCTCTTTCCCACTTTTTTCAGCCCTCCTCTCGTCTGCTCCATTTCTTGTTCTCTCCTCTTCTCCATCAACAGTGAATACTGACCGCCAGACTGTCCGGACACAAGACCAACACCTGACGCTGGTGAACGTGCATTTTTACCGTCCTTTTGTAGATATTGAGGCAAATCTGACTATAGCCTAATTTTTAGCAAATAGTTAAAACATGCTTGTAAGTAAGTATCTCTATGTCAAAGTGGAATAGGACTACATTTATTTTTAGGTGAACTAGACCTTTATACTAAACATTTGCCTGTTTATCATCAAAATAAATCTAACTTAAAAAACAATTTTTTATGTAAGTAATGGACATTTGATAAGTTGTAGAATGTTAGCCTACAGAATAGTTAATTCAGGCAATGTGCTTTGCCTTGAATCCCGACCCTAGGTTTTTTTAAACTTCTGTAAAATATGAAGTTTTGGCATATTCTCTGGAAAATGTGTGTGGCTATTCTTTATTAGTAAGATGTGGGCCTAAAAGCAATGGATAGAACACCAAACCCTGTGTGTTGGAGAGAGAGCGTGAAAGTGAGGTGGTTTTTAAAAGCTTTTCTTATAGTTCATTGAGGACTTAAAGCCTGTCCTTTCTCCACGGGGTCATAGAGAAGTCCATTAGGAGTTCTACACCTGATCACAGTCTGTGCTAGTCTACCTTTACCGTGGGACGGGGTCGGAGCTGGGGCTATGGGACAGGTGGAGAACAGAGGTGGGGGGAAACAAGTGGGTGTTACCAGAGCACCTTCACCTTGTTCCACCTGTCCCCCCCTCCCCCCATCTCCCTTTACTCACCTGACCATGACCCCCCCCCCCCCCCCCCCCCCCTCTCTCCCCTGTAACCCACCCCCGGACACTGTTTCCCCCCACTACCCCCACCCCCTGTAGCCCTGGGCTCCTTGCTCCCCACCCTCCATCTCTCAGCCCCCACAACCCCCTACTCAGGGATCACTCTCCTGGGGTCTCTCTCCACACAGACACCCCTCTGTGTCTCTGGGGAGTCCACCTGGGTCTCTGATACCCTTGCAATGCTTCAGCTTCCATCTCACAAGACAATTAGGCTCTGTGCTTGAGTGAAAAAAAGCAAATACTTTTTTACGCTGGCTTCTTCAGTAACGCTCAATGGCAAACCAACAACCAAGATCTCATAAGAAAATAGGGTGTACCTGTTCTAGATTGATATTTCCATTTCAGTATTGAACAACTCTAGAAAAGTGTGACAGATAATATGAAGGTATTGCTGGGTCTCACTACATAAGAGGCGTATCATTTCTTTGCCAAGACTTCAAGTGCAAAAGTCATTAGTTGCTAATTCCAAGGTCTCTAGATTTCACTTGATAAGGCAGGCTGGGCTGCAGAACAAGAAGCTGTCTATGGCCAGGTTAGTGTACGAGGGGATAATCTGAGAGGGAAATGATCTGGTGTTTTGGTAGTGGCAATTTCCTTCTCTGAATCAGAAACTAATGCTGACATTTTGATCATAGTTTACTTCAACTGTCATCCTTCTCACTAGGGCTGAAAGGAGATGTTCACCCAGGAGGCAAACAACTGTCATCCTTCTCACTAGGGCTTAAAGGAAATGTTCACCTGTGAGGCGAACAACTGTCATCCTTCTCACTAGGGCTGAAAGGAGATGTTCATCCAGCAGGCAAACAACTGTCATCCTTTTCACTAGGGCTTAAAGGAAATTTTCACCCAGGAGGCAAACGACTGTCATCCTTCTCACTAAGGCTAAAAGGAAATGTTCACCCAGGAGGCAAACAACTGTCATCCTTCTCACTAGGGCTAAAAGGAAATGTTCACCCAGGAGGTAAACAACTGTCATCCTTCTCACTAGGGCTAAAAGGAAATGTTCACCCAGGAGGCAAACAACTGTCATCCTTCTCACTAGGGCTAAAAGGAAATGTTCACCCAGGAGGTAAACAACTGTCATCCTTCTCACTAGGGCTAAAAGGAAATGTTCACCCAGGAGGCAAACAACTGTCATCCTTCTCACTAGGGCTAAAAGGAAATGTTCACCCAGGAGGCAAACAACTGTCATCCTTCTCACTAGGGCTAAAAGGAAATGTTCACCCAGGAGGCAAACAACTGTCATCCTTCTCACTAGGGCTAAAAGGAAATGTTCACCCAGGAGGCAAACGACTGTCATCCTTCTCACTAGGGCTAAAAGGAAATGTTCACCTGGGAGGCAAACAACTGTCATCCTTCTCACTAAGGCTAAAAGGAAATGTTCACCCAGGAGGCAAACGACTGTCATCCTTCTCACTAGGGCTAAAAGGAAATGTTCACCCAGGAGGCAAACGACTGTCATCCTTCTCACTAAGGCTAAAAGGAAATGTTCACCCAGGAGGCAAACGACTGTCATCCTTCTCACTAAGGCTAAAAGGAAATGTTCACCCAGGAGGCAAACGACTGTCATCCTTCTCACTAAAGCTAAAAGGAAATGTTCACCCAGGAGGCAAACGACTGTCATCCTTCTCACTAAGGCTAAAAGGAAATGTTCACCCAGGAGGCAAACGACTGTCATCCTTCTCACTAAGGCTAAAAGGAAATGTTCACCCAGGAGGCAAACGACTGTCATCCTTCTCACTAAAGCTAAAAGGAAATGTTCACCCAGGAGGCAAACAACTGTCTGGTCTTTCACACACACAAACACACTCACACATCTTCCCACCTGCACTCCTACATCCTCTATACTGACACTTGGAGATCTTCTTTCCATTTAGAGTCTTAGTTCATGTAAAGTATCCATGCAAGTCATCCTGCCTCTGTCCCTGCTCCACTGCTGCTGCTTAACTCTTGGCTGTATATGTTTTTTTCCATGGTGCTGTACTGTGGGAGCGCCTGGGGTCACGGGCAGTGCCAGTGTTAAGTGAGTGGGCAGGTGAGCGGCGCTTGGCTCCCTGTGGCGGGGCCAGTAAACTGACCGGTTCTGTTGTGTGGACTGAATAGAGGAGTGAGACTGAGGGGTGGAACCTCAACGGGCCATCTCAGGGACAGACCACAGCAAAGGGAGAGAGAGACGGAGGGAGAGCAGGGGGCGGGAGAGGGCTAATAAGAGAATGCAAGAAGGAGAAAGATGGAGAAAGAAAGAATAAGAAACAGGTGAAAATTGTATATATGCAAATGTATGTCTTTGTGGGAGGTCAAAGCACAGTCTTATATACTCAATAACTTGAACATGTAAGTACACACAAAGTTCTTTCTCACTACACCTGGAATCAACCCCCCTCTCTCGATTCCTCTCCCTCCACCTCATCTCCCCTCTCTATTTCCCTCTTTCATTTCCCCTCTTCCTGCAAATGTTTTTGGCTGGTCATAGATCCCTCAGGTGGAGGTCTTTAACTACTGAACCATGACCTCTGGTGGTAGTAGTTTCATTTGTATCAGCCATAAGCTGTCTTGTTACCCCTGTGAGATTGAGTTTCATATCATTTATGGAAAGGAGGACCATTCTTCTAACAAGAGAAGTGTGAAATTGAACCCTAACCCATATCCTGAGGAGATGTAAACCTTTTCTCTTACTATACCATAATGTATGTACATGGTCTTTGGCAATTATACCGTGTCTTTCCATGGCTGTGTGGATAGTTGGTCCCACTGACTGTGCAGTGTGGCTGTGTGTTGACCTGTAGAGAGGGTTAGAGAGATAAGCAGTTTCCTTTGACGACAGCTCAGGTTTAGTAACTGTTGAGTGAGACAGTGAGATTATCAGTGCTCTTTAGACTAAATCTTTTCTTGGACAATCATCAAGTAGATAGTAATGATACAGGTCCTTGTCCTGCGGTAGATATAGAGAGAGGATTTGGGCTCAGTAGGCGGGTGAGTGGGGCACCTGTAGCTAATGATTTACAACTGTAATCACTATCACGTCTATACTCCTTGCCACATGCTCACAAGGACTTGACCAATATGGCCAGGAGAAATGTACCTCCTTGTATTGTGCTGCATTCCCTCCACCTGTAGTAAGACTGACGTGTATGAACCCCACTATGGGGCCACTGGAAACCTCCCAGCTTGGCTTTTGTCTCCCAGTAAGAGTGGGGCAGCAGGGTGGCTGCTGGAGGAATTTCTCTTATATCAGGTGACCCGTCGCCCCTCTCCCCTCGCCCGGCCCACACCGGGGTAGTGCTTCTCACAGGCACTGTATCCAGTGTCACAAAAGCACATTTTACACAACGGGTACAGAGAGTGGGCCACGGTGCGGTGCAGTGGTTCTGCTTGGTCCAGCTCCAGGCTCAGCTAGATTAGCATGTCATTGGGTTTCAAACCTCCCCCTGGGCTCACAGCTCTACTCCTCATTGGTGGGGATGTCCATCATCAAAGCCTTAAAGAGATATCAAGAGGTCCGGTGTTGCTGCTGCTGCAGTCTCCATGGTACTGTTAGACAGGGGATCAATGATTAGACGGGCCCGTCATAATTAGGTAAGTGTCCATTTGGATTTATTGCTTTATACTGAGCTCTGTTCCATAAGCGGTTTCTGTTTTTGTTTGACAAACCATTGGGAGGTGATAGGTTGAGTGCCTGTAAGTTCTCAATCAACATCTTTGTGATGAAGGTATGTCTGGCTGTGCTGTGACCGTGAAATATTGAGTCGTTCATATATAGTGGCATGAAAAAGTAGGTGAACCCTTCGGGATTTACCTGGATTTCTGCATAAATTAGTCACCAAATTTGATCTGATCCTCATCTAATTCACAACAATAGACAAACATAGTGCGCTTAAACTAATAACACACAATTATTGTATTTTTTATTGTTTATATTGAATACATACTTTTCCCAACCGACACTGTGAATGTTTAAATTATGTGAACACCTAGGCTAATGACATCTCCTAAAGCTAATTGGAGTCAGGAGTCAGCTAACCTGGAGTCCAACCAATGAGACGAGATTGGAGATGTTTTTTTAGAGCTGCCTTGCCCTATAAAAAACACAAGAAGAATTGCTTGATGTGAACCATGCCTCAAACAAAAAAGAGATCTCAGAAGACCTAAGATTAAGAATTGTTGACTTGCATAAAGCTGGAAAGTGTTACAAAAGTGTCTCTAGAAGCCTTGATGTTCATCAGTCCACGGTAAGACAATTAATTTGCCTATAAATGGAGAAAGTTCAGCACTGTTGCTACAGTACTCTCCCTACGAGTGGCCGTCCTGCAAAGATGACTGCAAGAGCACAGCGCAGAATACTCAATGAGGTTAAGAAGAATCCTAGGGTGTGAGCTAAAGACTTACAGAAAACTCTGTAACATGCTAACATCTCTGTTGACGAGTCTACGATACCTAAAACACTAAACAAGAATGGTGTTCATGGGAGGACAGCACGGAAGAAGCCACTGCTGTCCAAAGAAAACATTGCTGCATGTCTGAAGTTTGCAAAAGTGCACCTGGATGTTCCACAGCGCTTCTGGCTAAATATTCTGTGAACAGATTAAACTAAAGTTGAGTTGTTTGGAAGGAACACACAACATTATCTGTGGAGAGAAAAGGCACACCAACATCAAAACCTCATCCCAACTGTAAAGTATAGTGGAAGGAGCGTCATGGTTTGGGGCTGGTTTACTGCCTCAGGGCCTGGACAGCTTGCTATCATAGACTTGGGAATTCATTTTTCTGTCGACCAAGACATTTTTCAGGAGAATGTTAGGCTATCTGTCCGCCAATTGAAGCTCAACAGAAGTTGGGTGACGCAACAGGACAACCCAAAACACAGAAGTAAATCAAGAGAATGGCTTCAACAGAAAAAAATATGCCTTCTGGAGTGGCCCAGTCCTGACCTCAACCCGATTTGAGATGCTGTGACATGACCTCGAGAGCGCTTCACACCAGACTTCCAAAGAATATTGCAACAGAGAGATGGATTGAAAAGAGAGCAAAAAAGAAAGGGGTCAAACTTAATTTATCTGAAGAGTTGATAAGATGTTTTATAGATGTTTTTTTGGAGGATTGTTGTTGTTAGGTCTCAAATGTTCCACTGCCCTGAGTTGAAATAACGTTACTTTTGAGCTACTGTAAATATTAACGTGGGATGTACACCTAATATAATCCGTTTTGAAATCTATTTTTTTTACAGGTCAGAACAGGTGAGCATCTCATGAAAAAGGCTTTAGTTGAGTAATCTGCTACTGAGATCCTCACTAAAGTCATTGGAGCAAAGTTTCCCCTCAATCCTAGTCTCGAATGTAATTTCCCCATATGCAGAGCAGTGTAGCGATTTAGGAAGAACAACCACAGCTGGGTTTGAACCAAAAACCATGCAGTGGCAGGGTAAACTCAGTATATCCTGTGCCATAAAGCTCCAGACCTCTTGGCAGAGGCTGTAGTAAGTCGTATTTTTACATACAGTGACGCTACATCAGTGTAGAAGAAGTGACAATTTCTCAATTTCTCCCTCGTTAGATCCTTCTTTAACATAAGGATGCTCCCCTATCACTCCGCACTCTTGGCAGTGCTGTCACTCACAGTGACCAGCGTATCGACGAAGACCACCCAGCGGCCAAAGTACCAATACACCAAGAAGCCCATGCCTTACCGTGAGCAGCCCCAGATTACCATGCAGCCCCTAACCCCCATCCTCCCTAAGACACTGAAATCAGTGGAGAAATCAGATCCCATGAACCCCTACCCTCTGGCTACCACAGAGACCACAACCTACCCCAGCGATGCCTACCAGGATTACTATACTGAAACCACAGGGCCCCCTGGTGTTGGGCATGATAATTACACCATGGATTATAACGAGTGCTACTTCAATTTTTGTGAGTGCTGTCCACCAGAGAGGGGCCCTCGAGGGCCAAAAGGGGACAGAGGACTACCAGGTATTGAAATCACTATGACAACATAGGAACATTTCACAATACCAGTATGCTGTAGTGGTGATCCATGGATTTTGATGTCTTGATGAAACAATTTTCTCACAGGTTCACCTGGAGAAGAGGGGGAGCGAGGACCCAGAGGCTTTTCTGGACTGGCTGGTTCAAATGGAACTATGGGGCCAAAAGGAGACAGAGGTGAACACAACACCATTTTTTAAAATTAGAAATATGTACACTTTACTGGCCGTGTGAGCAAACAGTAGATTTATTGATTATTCAAAGTTGTTTGTTTTCTATCTCCCTTTTCCAGGAGTTAAAGGTGACCTAGGATACCGTGGAATGGCAGGAACTCCAGGTAACCCAGGGAAACCAGGAGAGAGAGGTAACAAGCCATTCCTTTTAACACATATAGGCATGTGATTGGTACAACATAGAACATCATGAAACAAGGCTACCTGTACCTGTTCAAGCCTCCATATACTGGTTATTAAATCAACATAGAATCAATTCATGTCGTCCTCATAGATTCTGTCTGGGCCTAGATGCTGAAATGGTCCACTTACACTGTGCTCTGCGCCCTGCAGGTGGATTTGGCTTCAAAGGTGAAAAAGGTGACAGCGGGCCCCCTGGTGTCAAAGGTAACCAGGGGGAGAAGGGTGAAAGCCAAAATGGGACTAAGGGTGAGAGAGGGGAACCTGGAATGGAAGGCCCAACAGGACCCCCAGGGCTGGCTGGAGTGCAAGACCAGAAGGGGGACAAGGGGGACAAAGGAGAGTGTGGGACATTTGGAGAGAGAGGACTGAAGGGCGATAGAGGGGATCCTGGGCCTCCAGGTATTCAGGGACAGGTGGGTCTTCCTGGGGTGGATGGCATGCAGGGCTCCCCTGGTGTGGCGGGCGACCAGGGGGATCTAGGACCCCCAGGGGCTCAAGGTGAGCCAGGGGTGCGAGGGCTGCCTGGACCCCAGGGAGGGAGGGGGATGTTTGGGCCAAAGGGTGACAGAGGCCCCCCTGGGATGAGAGGGGACAGGGGCCCTCGGGGGATCAGAGGGGCAAAGGGTAACGGGGTGATTCAGAAACGCTCAGCTTTCAGTGTAGGCCTCTCTCCCAGCAAGTCCTTCCCTCCATCGGGCTTTCCTGTCCGCTTCGACAAGGTCTTCTATAACGGAGAGAACCACTACAACTCCTCCTCCAACAGCTTCACCTGTGCCCACGGGGGGGTCTACGTGTTCTCCTACCACATAACCGTGCGGAACAAGCCCCTGCGCGCCGCCCTGGTAGTCAATGGGGTGAGGAAGGTGCGGACGCGGGACTCTCTCTATGGCCAGGACATCGACCAAGCGTCCAGCCTGGTGCTGTTGCAGCTGGCGGTGGGGGACCAGGTATGGCTGGAGACACTGAGGGACTGGAACGGTGTCTATGCCAGTAGTGAGGACGACAGCACGTTCTCTGGCTTTCTGCTCTACGCTGACAAGCCCTGACAAACGATCTGATATCTAATACAATCTACACTGTAACTCTACTGTACCTCCACAGTACCTAAACAATCTCTACTGGCAGTCCTCCATACCATCCATACAGTACCCCACAGACCAGCCCCTCTGTACTCCTGCTCTACACAGACAAGTTATGACAATGGAGCCCACTATACCACCACAGTACCAGGGACTGTAAAACATCTTTATATGAGGCAGCAGCACTCACCCCATCTCTCTTCATACTCCCTCTATAGACCCATCAACATATAGGCATCTTTACAAGACTGTCAATCTGGTAGAATGAAAAATAATGCAAGACTGATAGCACTGGAATAGTTCATGTTTATTACTCGAGGAATACTAATCACACAATGTTTCCCAGGTTAGGTTAAGGAATCAGTACATCGTATCGCTGTATTATGAGCTTTTTGAAAATGAGCTTTTGTACACTTTTGAAATAAAATCAATATGTAGATGTTTGACTTTGACTGAAATTATTTGCATTGAACTTACAATTGACAGTTAAAATACAATTCATTGTTTCATTCACAACCTAAAAGACAAATAACATATTAATTAACAATTCTTAAGGAATTTAGAAGTCCTTCCACACCACTGTTCCATCATCTGAACCAACACCAGGGGCCAGTGTGTTTGGAGAATCACCGGATACCTCGGGGAAGGTAAGGGGCTCAGAAGGCTGGATAGAGGTGGTGGTCTGAGGAGGTCCTTTCATAGGATCTGGATGAGATGGAGCTCTGGGTTGGAGTGAGACAGCTGGTCCCTGATGTATCCCTGTTAACACAGAGTCAGCATCAGGGGTGTCAGTTGGGTATGTCAGAGTATGGCACATAACATTTTATTATGTCACATGAGCCGAATACAACAGACCTTACAGTGAAATGCTTTCTTACAAGCCTTTAACTAACAATGCTTTAAGAAGTGAAGAAAAAAAAGTGTTACGTAAATAAAAGTGACAAATAATTAAACAGCAGCAGTAAAATAACAATAGCAAGGCTATATACAGGGGGTACTGGTACAGAGTCAATGCGCATTGATATATATAGCCTTGCTATTGTTATTTTACTTATTTTACTATTTAACTTTTCTTCACTTCTTAAAGCATTGTTAGTCGAGGTAATTGTAACGCTTGTTGAAATGGGTAGACCAAGGCGCAGCGTGGTTTGGGTTCATCATAATTTATTTAAACGTGATCCAGCAACAAAACAATAAAGAGAAACAAACAAACGAGCGTACAGCCTTGTAGGGCTCAAAAAGCAACAATACAAAAACAAGATCCCACAAACAACAGGTGGGAAAAGGCTGCCTAAATATGATCCCCAATCAGAGACAACGATAGACTGCTGCCTCTGATTGGGAACCATACCAGGCCAACATAGAAATACAAAAACTAGACTACACAGAAATAATCAACTAGAACACTCCCCCAGTCACGCCCTGACCTACTCCACCATAGAAAATAAAGGCTTTCTATGGTCAGGACGTGACAGTAATATGTACAGTACCGTTCAAAAGTTTGGGGTCACTTAGAAATGTCCTTGTTTTCCATAAAAACATACATGAAATTAGTTGCAAAATGAATAGGAAATATAGTCAAGACGATGAGAAGGTTATAAACAATGATTTTTATTTGAAATAATAGTGTCCTTCAAACTTTGCTTTCGTCAAAGAATCCTCCATTTGCAGCAATTACGGCCTTGCAGACCTTTGGCATTCTAGTTGTCAATTTGTTGAGGTAATCTGAAGAGATTTCACCCCATGCTTCCTGAAGTTGGATTGGCTTGATGGGCACTTCTTACGTACCATACGGTCAAGTTGCTCCCACAACAGCTCAATAGGGTTGAGATCCGGTGACTGTGCTGGCCAATCCTTTATAGACAGAATACCAGCTGACTGCTTCTTCCCTAAATAGTTATTGCATACTTTAGTTTGGATATGTGCTTTGGGTCATTGTCCTGTTGTAGGAGGAAATTGGCTCCAATCAATAAGAGCTGTCCACAGGGTATGGCATGGCATTGCAAAATGGAGTGATAGCCTTCCTTCTTCAAGATCCCTTTTACCCTGTACAAATATCCCACTTTACCACCACCAAAGCACCCCCAGACCATCACATTGCCTCCAACATGCTTGACAGATGGCGTCAAGCACTCCTCCAGCATCTTTAAAAAAAAATCTGAGCCTCACGAATGCTCTTCTTTGTGATCCGAACACTTCAAACTTAGATTTGTCCATCCATAACACTTTTTTTCAATCATCCTCTGTCCAGTGTTTGTGTTCTTTTGCCCATCTTGATATTTTCTTTTTATTGGCCAGTTTCTTTCTTTGCAACTCTGCCAAGAAGGCCAGCATCCTTGAGTTGCCTCTTCACTGTTGATGTTTTGCGGGTACTATTTAATGAAGCTGCCAGTTGAGGACTTGTTGAGGACTTGTGAGATTTAATCAAACCCACAAATGCTGATGCTCCAAATACTCAGCTAGTCTAAAGAAGGCCAGTTTTATTGCTTCTTTAATTATAACAACAGTTTTCAGCTATGCTAACATAATTGTGCTAACACAGTGTGCCATTGGAACACAGGAGTGATGGTTAGTGATAATGGGCCTCTGTACGCCTATGTAGATATTCCATGAAAAATCTTCAGTTTCCAGCTACAATAGCCATTTACAACATTAACAATGTCTACACTGTATTTCCTATCAAGTTGATGTTATTTTAATGGACAAAAAATGTGCTTTTCTTTCAAAAACAAGGACATTTCTAAGTGACCTCAAACTTTTGAACAGTAGTGTACATGTAGGTAGAGTTAAAGTGACTATGCATAGATAATAAACAGAGAGTAGCAGCAGCGTAAAAGAGGGGTCTGGGTAGCCCTTTGATAAGCTGTTCAGGAGTATTATGGCTTGGGGGAAGAAGCAGTGAAGAAGCCTTTTGGACCTGGACTAGGCGCTCCGGTACCACTTGCCATGCGGTAGCAGAGAGAACAGTCTATGACTAGGGGGGCTGGAGTCTTTGACAATTTTTAGGGCCTTACTCTGACACCGCCTGGTATAGAGGTCCTGGATGGCAGGAAGCTTGGCCCCAGTGATGTATTGGACTGTATGCACTACCCTCTGTAGTGCCTTGTCGGTTGGAGGCAGAGCAGTTGTCATACCAGGCAGTGATGCAACCAGTCAGGACCTGTATAACTTTTTGAGGATCTGAGAACACATGCCAAATCTTTTCAATCTCCTGAGGTTGGTAGTTTGTTGGTGATGTGGACACCAAGGAACTTGAAGCTCTCAACCTGCTCCACTGCATCCACGTCGATAAGAATGGGGGCGTGCTCGGTCCTCCTTTTCCTGTAGTCCAGAATCATCTCATTTGTCTTGATCACATTGAGGGAGAGGTTCTTGTCCTGGCACCACACGGCCAGGTCTCTGACCTCCTCCCTATAGGCTGTCTCATCGTTGTTGGTGATCAGGCCTACCGCTGTTGTGTCATCGGCAAACTTAATGATCATGTTGGAGTCGTGCCTGGCCATGCAGTCATGAGTGAACAGGGAGTACAGGAGGGGTCTGAGCACGCCCCCCTGAGGGGCCCCCATGTTAAGGATCAGCATGGCGGATGTGTTGTTACCTACCCTTACCACCTGGGGGCGGCCCGTCAGGAAGTCCTGAATCCAGTTGTAGCGGGTGGTGTTTAGTCCCAGGGTCCTTAGCTTAGGGATGAGCTTTGAGGGCACTATGGTGTTGAACGCTGAGCTGTAGTCTATGAATAGCATTCTCACATAGGTGTTCCTTTTGTCCAGGTTGGAAATGGCAGTGTTGAGTGCAATAGAGATTGCATCATCTGTGGATCTGTTGGGGCGGTATGCAAATTGGAGTGGGTCTAGGGTTTCTGGGATAATGGTGTTGATGTGAGCCATGACCAGACTTTCAAAGTACTTTTGGCTACAGACATGAGTGCTACGGGTCGGTAGTCATTTAGGCAGGTTACCTTAGTGTTCTTGGGCACAGGGACTATGGTGGTTACAGACTCAGTCAGGGACAGGTTGAAAATGTCAGTGAAGACACTTGCCAGTTGGTCAGCGCATGCTCGGAGTACACATCCTGGTAATCCATCTGGCCCTGCGGCCTTGTGAATGTTGACCTGTTTAAAGGTCTTACTCACATCGGCTACGGAGAGTGTGATCACACAGTCGTCTGGAACAGTTGATGCCCTCATGCATGCTTCAGTATTGCTTGCATCGAAGCGAGCGTAGAAGTAATTTAGCTCGTCTGGTTGGCTCGTGTCACTGAGCAGCTTGCGGCTGTGCTTCCCTTTGTAGTCTGTAATAGTTTGCAAGCCTTGCTACATGCGACGAGCATCAGAACCAGTGTAGTACGATTCAAT
This sequence comes from Oncorhynchus clarkii lewisi, assembly GCF_045791955.1. Lineage (NCBI taxonomy): Eukaryota > Metazoa > Chordata > Actinopteri > Salmoniformes > Salmonidae > Oncorhynchus > Oncorhynchus clarkii. The sequence goes on from NC_092170.1 coordinate 14,856,575, forward strand.
CTTAGTCCTGTATAGACACTTTACCTGTTTGATGCTTTGTCAGAGGGTATAGCGGGATTTCTTATAAGCTTCCGGGTTAGAGTCCCGCACCTTGAAAGCGGCAGCTCTACCCTTTAGCTCAGTGCGGATGTTGCCTGTAATCCATGGCTTCTGGTTGGTGTATGTATGTACAGTCACTGTGGGGATCACGTCCTCGATGCACCTATTGATAAAGCCAGTATCTGATGTTGTGTACTCCTCAATGCCAATCGGAAGAATCACAAAACATATTTCAGTCTGTGTTAGCAAAACATTCCTGTAGCTTAGCATCTGCTTCATCTGACCACTTTCTTATTGACCGAGTCACTGATGCTTCCTTCATTAGTTTTTGCTTATAAGCAGGAATCAGAAGGATAGAATTATGCTCAAATGGAGGGCAAGGGAGAGCTTTGTACGCGTCTCTGTGTACGGAATAAAGGTGGTCTAGAGTTTTTTTCCCTCTGGTTGCACATTCAACATGCTGGTAGAAATTAGGTAAAACGGATTTGAGTTTCCGTGCATTAAAGTCTCCGGCCACTAGGAGCGTTGCCTCTGGATGAGTGTTTTCCTGCTTGCTTTTGGCCATATTCAGCTCATTGAATGCGGTCTTAGTTCCAGCATTGGTTTGTGGTGGTATGTAGACAACTATGAAAAATACAGATGAAAACTCTTTTGGTAAATAGTGTGGTCTTCAGCTTATCATGAGATACTCTAACTCAGGCGAGCAAAACCTTGAGACTTCCTTAGATTTCATACACCAGCTGTTGTTTACAAATATACATAGACCCCCACCCCTTGTCTTACCAGATGCCGCTGTTCTATCCTGCTGAAAAAGCTTAAAACCCACCAGCTGTGTGTTATTCATGTCGTCATTCAGCCACGACTCGGTGAAACATAAGATATTACAGCTTTTAATGTTCCGTTGGTAGGATATACGTGATCGTAATTAGTCTATTTTATTTTAGATTGATTGTACGTTGGCTAATAGGATCGATGGTAATGGTAGATTACTCTCTCGGCAACGGATCCTTACAAGGCACCCGGACCTTCGTCCTCGATACCTCCGTCTCTTTCTCCTGCGAATGACGGGCATGAGGTCCTGGTCAGGCGCATGAAGTAAAACCTTCCTGTCTGACTCGTTGTAGAAAAAGTGTTCCTCCAGTACGGGATGAGTAATCGCTGTCCTGATATCTAGAAGATAATTTCGGTCATAAGACACGGTGGCAGAAACATTGTACAAAATAAGTTACAAATAATGTTTAAAAAACATACACAATAGCATAATCGTAGAATGGCAGCCATCTCCTTTGGCACCATACCCTAGCTCAAGACCAAAAATGTTAAACTAGGCTACAAAAAATTTACTAAAATCATTCCAAACCCAATTAAAATGCAACAGCTATTTAGCGTGTTGGTTGGCTGGCTTCAGGACCATGAGGAGCGTTGCTCAGAGAGAAGCTGTCCCCCCCTCCCTGCCATACCCTAAGTTTAGCTGAACTAACACCACTGGTCAGCATTATGAATCCTCCTAAAGAGAGACTGCATCACTACAATTTTTTTCTGGTTTCTCGTGTGTTCTGAGTGTTCACCTGTCACTCGCCCATAAGGTACGGGCTCGCTGAGCCTCTTCAGCCCCAGAGTAGGAATGCTGGCTTTGCACCAGTACCGGCCTGAGTCCCTCAGTACTGTGACTCTGTCCTGGGAAGAGGCAAGCCCCAGACTCAACCCGTCCTGGTAGAAGTAGTAGTGGATGTGTGAAACGGGCTCACGGGCGTTCAGTTGAACATGACACACCAGGAGCATACGGTCTTTATGGATCAGAGGGTCATTGGGCACAATCTCCAACATGGGTTCTGTCAGAACCTCTACAGGGGAGAATACAGAGCATTAATACTGAAAAGTATTTCTCACATACCTACTGCTATTCAATTACCATTAAATATGATGTGATAGTGATGATAATGGAATGATGAGGGCAAATCTAATTCGAAATCTGATTCCTCATCCTACACAAACTCAAAATGACAAACCACACCTGGCTATCAACCTCACCTATGATGGACACCGAAGCAGCCACTGAGATCACAGAGTTGGTTTGCCTCCGTCCATCCCAGGATGCTCTGCACCAATAGGATCCGTGGTGTTGCAGGGTAAGGTTAGTGACACACAGCTCTGGTCCAGACTGTCTCTGAAGCTCCACCCCGTCCTTGTAGAGTATGACCTCAGTCAGTCTAGGGTTGCCACGAACACGACACATCAGGGTCATTGTCTCTCCAACCAGCATGGGCAGGGGCGGGGCCTGCAGGATGGCCCACCCACCTGGGCAAAGAGTTGTAAGTCATTTTAATTAACGGGATGGTGTAGTCCCTGTCTGGCCTGTTGACAGGTACCCTCTATGGTCTGGTGTGCTAGAGGTATAACTTAGTCTGTTTCTGCTTCTTTTGCTATTGTCACACATGTTTGGTGTGACAACAAGAAAGGAGTCGTCTAATACAGACTGCTAACAGAAGGTCAACCAAACTACACTGAACAAAAATATAAACGCAACATATAAAGCGTTGGTCCATGTTTCACGAGCTTAAATAAAACATTCCAGAAATGTTCCATATGCACAAAAAGCTTATTTATATCAAATGTGCATTTCTCCTTTGACAATCCATCCACCTGACAGGTGTGGCATATCAAGAAGCTGATTAAACAGCATAATCACTACACATGTGCACCTTGTGCTGGGGACCAGAAAAGGCCAACCTAAAATGTGCAGTTTTGACATGTGCCTGAGCTGTTGCCAGAGAATTTAATGTTTTAGAGAATTTGGCAGTATGTCCAACAGGCCTTACAACCGCAGACCACATGTGACCTCGCCAACCCAGGACCTCCACATCTGTTTTCCTCACCTGTGGGATCGTCTGAGACCAGCCAACCAGACAGATGATGAAACTGAGGAGTATTTCTGTCTGTAATAAAGACCTTTTGTGTGGAAAAACTCATTCTGATTGGCTGGGCCTGTGCCTGGCTCCCCACTGGGTGGGCCTGGCTCCCAAGTGCCCAGGCCCACCCATGGCTGCGCCCCCTTTCAGTTGTGTGAAATCCGTAGACTAGGGCCTAATGAATTTATTTAAATTTACTGATTTTCTTATATGTAACTCAGTAAAAATGTTGAAATTGTTGCATGTTGCATTTATATTTTTGTTCAGTATAGATGTCATCACGGCTCAATATTCATATGGGTTCTCTTACCGTCCACCTCTATTTCTATAGGCAGGCTGTGGAGGGTGTGTTGTGTGCTTATCCATGTGGTTCTCAGGCCCTGGCAGTAATACTTCCCACTCTGCTGTGGCCTGGCCTTCCATAGGACAAAGTACTCAGACTCCTGGAGCTGCTCTCCCCCCCTGAACCACTGGTACCTCCACTCGGCCGACACTTTCCCAGGAACACTGCACTTCAGACGTACTCTCTCCCCTGAGAAGATCCGGGGTCCCCCATTAACTAGCTCAGCCACGGCTGTCAGCGGAGCCCTCATGGGGAGAACTTGAAGAAATGTTGACAGGTAAGTCTTTCTGACATTTTGAGTAGATTACTATGGCTGCGTTTACACAGGCAGCCCAAGTCTGACATTTCTTTCCACTAATTGGTCTTTAATTTCTCCCCAATTTTGTGGTATCCAATTTTTTTAGTAGCTACTATCTTGTCTCATCGCTACAACTCCTGTAACAGCGCGCATCCAACCCGGAAGCCAGCCGCACCAATGTGTCGGAGGAAACACCGTGCACCTGGCAACCTTGGTTAAGGCCCGCCACAGGAGTCGCTGGTGGCGGTGAGAGAAGGACATCCCTACCGGCCAAACCCTCCCTAACCCGGACGACGCTAGGCTAATTGTGCATCGCCCCACGGACCTCCCGGTCGCGGCCGGTTACGACAGAGCCTCGGCGCGAACCCAAAGTCTTATGGTACTACTACGCTACCCGGGAGGCCCCCCACTAATTGGTCTTTTGACCAATCACATAAGATCTTTTCACATCAGATCTTTTTCAGAGCTGATCCGATTGCTCAAAAGACCAATTAGTGAAAAGAAATATCAGAATTGGGCTGCCTGTGTAAACGCAGCCTACTAGAGAGACTTAAGCATAATTTCTGAGCATAAATGGTAACTTAAGTCTTATTTACATGGTCACCTACCATTACAAAATACAGCTAATGTTCAGTAGTGTATAACTATTACGTAACTCAACTCATGAACATAGACAATTTACATGTATTTTTATTTAACCTTTATTTAATTAGGCTAGTCAATTAATAAGAAATCCTTATTTACAATGACGGCCTACCCCAGCCAAACCAATTGTGTGCCGCCTTACGGTACTCCCAATCACGGCCGGATGCGATACAGCCTGGAATCAAACCAGGGTCTGTAGTGATGCCTCTAGCACTGAGATGCAGTGCCTTAGACCGCTGCGCCACTCGGGAAATACATACTGTATTTCATATGTTGCCATTATACAAGACAAAACTGGTTTGAAGAGAAGGATTTGAATCTCAGAGGCTGCGTTTACACAGGCAGCCCAATTTGGGTCCTTTGCCACTATTTAGCATTTTTCACCAATCAGATCAGATATTTTGCCAATAATTGGTCAAAAAGTGTAAATGTAGCCAGAGAGTAGTGTACTTAACACATACCTTGTGGTACAGCCCATTTAGGTAGTGTCGAAACAACTGAAACAATAAATGACCATTAATCATTAAAATAACCAAAAATAAATCCAGTGATCATTCTGTCAATCAATCAATGATCAATGATCATCTATACACATAAATAATTGTCTGTAATCTCTTAAAGTAGACTGAAAGGAACTCACCAAGGAGGCTCAGTAACAGCTTCATGTTGAATGTTATGCTTGTGCTTCTGATGGGGATGATTACACTACAATCTCTATATATTGTCAGGGGAAATGAGACTAGTTTTCAGTTTCGATCGCAAAAAATACCATCTCATTTTTTATGAAATAATTGCATAATGCTCTTCCTGACATCACAAATAACTTTGGGGAAGTTCCTTTTTAGGAAGGAGGGAATTACGAAAGCCCGGGGATGCAACCTCATGTGTGATGTAAAAAAAAAACAGCAAAAAGTTTGCCAGCCCAGCAAGTATATCATTTTGAAGCTGTGTCACAGTACTCAAATCAATATAGCCTGTGTACAAAACATTAGGAACACTTTCCTAATATTGTGTTGCACCTCCTTCTGCCCTCAAAACAGACAATTCATCAGGGCACAGACTCTACAATGTGTTGAAAGCGTTCCACAGGGATTTTGGCCCGTGTTGACTCCAATGCTTCCCACAGTTGTCAAGTTGGCTGGATGTCCTTTGAGTGGTGGACCATTGATACACATGGGAAACTGCTGAGCATGAAAAACCCAGTTCAAAGGCACTTAAATCTTTTGTTTTGCCCATTCACCCTCTGACACACACACACACACACAATCCATGTCTTAAGGCTTAAAAATCTTTATTTAACCCGTCTAGTCCCCTTCATCTACACTGATTGAAGTGGATTTAACAGGTGACATAAACAAGGGATCATCTTTCCCCTGGTCATTTAGTCATGGAAAGAGCAGGTGTTCTTAATGTTTTGTACACCGTGTGCATTGCAAACACACCTTTGCTTTCTCTACTTACCATAGACAGTCATGTTACAGTGGTGACAAAGCCTTCTAGACACAGAACAGCGTTTGAGTTATTTTATTCATCAACACAAACCCATGGACACTATAAAACAACACTGTCTCAATAAGTTACATTAAAATACAAGACAATGTTGAGTTACTCCTTCAACATACAAAAACAAACCTACAAGGTTGTACAGATGTGTGTGTGTGTGTGTGATATATATATATTTTTTTTTAACATTCCTTTCAAAAATACCTGATCATTGATTGCTGTGTGCTATCCAATGCCTAGTTATTTCAGTTAGTGTTTAAATTGGATTGAATGGATTTTGGCAACCAGGATTTGGCCAGCATTTGTACACTGTTCTGATAGTTACAATTGTAATAAAATGAAACATGATAAAAGAACAGAAAATATATTAGGTATTATGTAAATTGACCTTTCTGTACTCATTCAACTCTCAATATCTACTCTTCCTTCATATATCCATCTGATCCAGAATGAATGGTTACTACATGGAGCTGAGATCAACATTGTTATGGCTATTCTGTTTGGCAACATTTACCCCCAATACATTTGTACAAATAATATACACCACTGTAAAATAATATAAAGAACTTACTAAAAGTACTCTTCTTAGATATAACCATTCTAAATATGCACCCTTTCTCTGTTCTTCTGAAGAAGCAGCTGTTCAGCAGTCAAACAAGGCCAAACAAGAGAGAAGGGACTGTTAGTATCTCCTATACTCTGAATTGCAAATCACGTATTTCTTAGAGACAAAATGTAAACTTTGAGCTACAGTATCAATCTAGCCATTTTAATAGGTTAAAGATCATTATCCCCTCTCAGAAGACTATAGCCTGAACAATAGAGAAATAAAATAACTTCCTCAAACTAAGCGCATGACTGAACAGGTTTGGCAGGGAAATGAAACTACACACACACACACATACTTATTTATAGACATCTTCAGGGGAAATTTGGTCGTGGTCACATACACTCACGTGACCCCAACAGATCCCTCTCGCTTGGGCTTCTGTACTCTGACTTGGATTCAGTCAGGAGGAGTAATATAGGGGACAAAGGAGGGCAAGATCAATGATCTGTGTCCCAATACTCTTAAAGCTTCCTTTCCTCATCTCCTTTCCTTCATGACCATGAATGAAGGTAATATGCCTGCAACTCATCTTGTCCTCTTACCAATCAGTGGGGAAGACAGACCGAGAAAGTTGGCTATTTAGGAGTACTGGGGTTCAGGCGACTGCAAGCATCTATTTTAGGTGTGCATACAATGGGGAGGGTTGGAGTTATATTTGTTGGATCCATTAGAAGGAACCTATATGTGCATAAGGACAGGAGACACTTTCCAGGGTGGAGAGAGAGAGTAACAAGTCCAAAGAAGGACGGGGGGGGGGGGGGGGGTCACCCGGCAAACAACTGGGGTTGGAGAGGAGAAGGTAGGTGGTCGTTTTCCACGTTGTCAGCATCTATGGCAGAAGAGGCGGTGGGGGGAGCGGTGGGGTGCATTTCCAGGGGGAACCTCTCCATCACATCCTGCACTTTGTGCTCTACCCCATCCCTCCAGTCGATGAGGTCACTCTCCAGGCGGCGAGCCCCCTCCATGACGCGTTCCTGCCTCACGCCCAGCCCCGTCAATAGGTCCAGACTCTCATTCATCTGGCTGAAAGCAGCACTACAGGCGGGGGAGGTGGCAGCCTGGGGACGCTGGGGAGACGCCTGGCCTGACATGTAGAGCTCAAACTCCTCAACGCTCAGGTTCAGAGACTGGCCATCCAGCTTCTCTATGAAGGCCACCGCACAGCACTGCAGAGAGAGAGAGGAGAGAGACAGAGGGGAATTAGGGGAATCAGAAAATACATTCTTAATATGTGTAAATTGAGTTTGTTTGGTACAGCTCGTCTGTCTGTTTGCTTTGTCGACACAGCCCGCTCACCAGGTTGGTAAAGTAGTATCCGTCTTCTCCGCTCATGAGGCGGCTAGGGTTACAGAAGCGGGTGATGTACTGGATGTTGGACTGCAGTCGCGGAGGGTTGGCCTTCAGGACGATGTAGATGAGGGTGGGCAGGAAGTCATCAGCAGATGCCGCCTCCTTCTTGGTGGTATTGATGGCATTGAAGATGTGCTTACTGCAGCGTGTGATGCAGGTCAGCTTGTCCCTGGGCACACGCTTCGAGTCCATCTCGATCACGTCTACAGGAGGTCAGGGTGGAACAGAGTGGTAGTTAATGTGCTATGATGACATTCTACATCACATGCATGTTCATTCAATGTTTGTGTCTCTTTGTAAAAAACTAAAAACAAATTAATACATTGTAAGTCTGACCTGTGATGGCTTTGACCACGTTATCAGACACCTCTGGAATCTCCTCATCCACAGGGACACACAGCATCTCGATGGTGACCCAATGCAAGGCCCTGCAACCCAGCCACCCCCACCCACTTTAGTGAACAGATGTACAAGGAGGCATACAGCAGCTTTAATACTTAAACTCAGTACCATATCTGTTTCAATGTCTTTACCTGATTCTCTTTTGAATGGCCAGGTCTTTCTTCTCATCGTCTGTGGTCTCAGGACAGAAGACCTCCTCGTAGAGACGTGTCATCATGTACCTCTCTACCTCGTCCATCACACTCTCTACGCGCTCTGACGACCCTGGAGTCAACACGGACAGATGGGAAAACAGCAAATGTGAGTCATTCAAGGCCTACCTATAGGAGAGCTCTCTGAAAGAAAAGTGTGTTCCTTCTTCTTCATTGTCACCAGCAACTTTATCATCAAGCCCCTACTTCAAGATATCCTTAATGTTCCAGTATTAGAGTAGTAGAGGTGAGGAAAGGAAAGGTGTACCTTTGAAGTGTGTGTGCAGGCGGTCTGAAAGGTTCTGGTAGAAGTCTTGAACGCACTCAGACAGCTCATCAGCACCCAGGTCCTGGGGAACAAGCTCACTATTAGCATGAAGGGATTGTCGTACATTTTCATTCATTTCAAGGGCGAGTTCATTTGGTTATTCACTCAATGCTCTAGAGTAACCTCAGCGTTTGTCTTTGTCATCCTTCTTCTACGACGAGGAAGTGAAATGGTCCAAACAAAAGCCGGAGGGGTGAATGAATAGAGGTAACCCCCATCAGGCTCTCCACATTCAGAAGCCCCTTATGGTATTGTGGTGTACTACTCACCCTCTTGTAGGCCATGCTCTCTGTGAAGGCTCGGCACTGTTTGAAGATCTCCCTGCCAGGTTTCAGTGTCTTGAGGAAGTCGATGAACTCTCGTGTGGTGCGGTCCGTCTCTAAGGGCTTGCGGCTCACTGAGGGGCTGGGGGTCGACAGGGCCTCGCCAGGGACGGATTCTGGGAGGGGGGAGGATACATAAACTCAGCGAAAAAAAGAGACATCCTCTCACTGTCAACTGCGTTTATTTTCAGCAAACCGAACATTTGTAAATATTAGTATGAACATAACAAGATTCAACAACAGACATAAACTGAACAAGTTCCACAGACATGTGACTAACATAAGTGGAATAATGTGTCCCTGAACAAAGGGGGGGTGCGGGGGACAAAATAAAAGTAACAGTCAGTATCTGGTGTGGCCACCAGCTGCATTAAGTACTGCAGTGCATCTCCTCCTCGTGGACTGCACCAGATTTGCCGGTTCTTGCTGAGAGATGTTACCCCACTCCTCCACCAAGGCACCTGCAAGTTCCTGGACATTTCTGGGGGGAATGGCCCAAGCCCTCACCCTCCGATCCAACAGGTCCCAGACGTGCTCAATGGGATTGAGATCCGAGCTCTTCGCTGGCCATGGCAGAACACTGACATGCCTGTCTTGCAGGAAATCACACACAGAACGTGCATGCTCATTAATTATTGTTTATGGTTCATTGAACAAGCATGGGAAACAGTGTTTAAACCCTTTACAATGAAGATTTGTGAAGTTATTTGGATTTTTACGAATTATCTTTGAAAGAAAGGGTCCTGAAAAAGGGACGTTTCTTTTTTTGCTGAGTTTATAATGGAGGGAATGATATACCTGTGTATGTACAATATTCCTTAGGTGCTTGATTTAAGTACAGAAAAACAAGGGTGGGCTTTCTATTCATCTCATCCTTGACCAGCACAGCTTGCAGAGTTGTGATTTCCCACAACATCCTTCTGCAATTTGTGTTTCGCTAGTTACTTTTTGCTACGCATCAAATAAATGGTTCAACATGAATTACATCAACCATGGCTTGTCCTGTATTATCTGAACAGTTCTGTCTTTAAAACCCTCTAGAGTCTAAGCCGGGGGAAGGGTTCTAAACTAACACGTAGACATGTTTTACGATGGTCATACCAACAACTATTTAGTGTATTGATTTTACCCTTAAAAAGGTATCTTTTTTATTTTTTTATTTTAATATTCAACATTACTGCTATTAGCCAATGGAAACACATTGAGTAACAGATTCACTACATGGAACAACAGTCCCCCCCCAAAAGATCAAAAGGAAGTTTATTCTGAAGTGTCTGCCATATATCTGAGAGATTAGATTTGTTTTATTTTTTACGCTACAGACGTTTGTGAGAAGACCAATTTTCAAGATGTCTCATGTCTGACAAATACTGCTCTAGCTCTGCTACCTTTTCACCAATATATATCTCTAGCTTAAAACAGACGGATTTTGATGGGGATTTTTTTTGTATGTTAATTAGATTTCCGCAGAGGCGTGGAAATTGTAGGCTAAGGGTTAAGGCGTGGTGATTTGATCTCCTCTATATGGCCTCACCGATGAATGTAATTAGGTTTGCCTTGGGATTTGGTCTTAAAATCTATTTTTATTTGTCACATAGACAACAGGTGTAGACTAACAGTGAAATGCTTACTTACGGGTCCTTTTCCAAAAACGCAGTTAAAAAATAAGATTTTTTAAAATAAAAAATGTAAATAGTGACGAGGAATAAATACACAGTGAATAACGAATAAAAGAGTATAAAGTATTCAGACGGTTGTCCTTCTTGAAGGTTCTCCCATCTCCACATAGGAACTATAGAGCTCTGTCAGAGTGACCATTAGGGCTTCTTGGTCACCTCCCTGACCAAGGCCCTTCTCACCGATTTCCCAGTTTGGCTGGGCGGCCAGCTCTAGGAAGAGTCTTGGTGGTTCCACACTTCTTCCATGTAAGAATGATGGAGGCCACTGTGTTCTGGGACACCTTCAACGTTGCAGAAATGTTTTGGTACCCTTCCCCAGATCTGTGCCTCGACACAATCCTGTCTCGGAGCTGTACGGACAATTCCTTTGACCTCATTGCTTGTTTTTTTCTGACTTGCTGTGGGACCTGTGGCTGGAGTCTGACAATGTTTTGGGCCTTCCTCTGACACCGCCTGGTATAAAGGTCCTAGATGGCAGGGAGCTCGGCCTCAGTGACGTACTGGGCTGTACGCACTACTCTCTGTAGCGCCTTGCGTTCAGATGCCAAGCAGTCATCAGGCCTACCACCATTGTGTCGTCTGCCAACTTAATGCTGGTTTAATGATGGTATTGTGAGTCGTTCGCATCTACAGGGCAATATACATTTAGACAGGTTACCTTGGCGTTCTTGGGCACAGGGACAATGGTGGTTTGCTTGAAACATGTACAGTGCCTTCAGAAAGTATTCACACCCCTTGACTTTTTACACATTTTGTTACGTTACAGCCTGAATGTACAATCTTTTGTCACTGGCCTACACACAATAACCCATCATTTCAAAGTGGAATTATGTTTTTGAAACTTTTACAAATGAATTACAAATGAAAAGCTGAAATGTCTTGAGTCATTAAGTATTCAACCCCTTTGTTATGCCAAGCTTAAATAAGTAGAAATTTGCTTAACATGTCACATAATAAGTTGCATGAACTCACTTTGTGTGCAATAATAGTGTTTAAGATTATTTTACCCCAAACATACAATTATTTGTAGATCACTCAGTCGAGCAATGCATTTCAAACACAGAATCAAACACAACGACCAGGGAGGTTTTCCAATGCCTCGCAAAGAAAGGCACCTACTGGTAGATAGGTAAAAAAAACTAAAAAACATTGAATATCCCTTTGAGCATTGTGAAGTTAATTACACTTTGGATGGTGTATCAATACACCCAGTCACCACAAAGATACAGGTGTCCTTCCTACCTCAGTTGCCGGAGTCAAAGGAAACCGCTCAGGGATTTCACCATTTAAATGCTGTGACAGGAGAAAACTGAAGATGGCTCAACAACATTGTAGTTACTCCACAATACTAACCTAAATGACAGAGTGAAAAGAAGGAAGCCTGTACAGAATACAAATATCCCAAAACATGCATCATGGCACTGAAGTAAAACTGTTAGGGGCAAATCCAATGCAACACATTACCACTCTCCATATTTTTAAGCATAGTGGTGGCTGCATCATGTTATAGGTATGCTTGTAATCGTTAAAGACTGAGTTGTTTTTCAGAAGAAAAAAAGAAAATGAATGGAGCTAAGCACAGATAAAATCCTATAGGAAAACCTGGTTCAGTCTGCTTTCCACCAGACACTGGGAGATTAATTCACCTTGCAGCAGGACAATAACCTAAAACACAAGGCCAAATCTACAATGGAGATGCACACCAAGAAGACAGTGAATGTTCCTGAGTGGTCGAGTTATAGTTTACTTAAATCTGCTTGAAAATCTATGGCAAGATTTGAAAATGGTTCTCTAGCGATGATCAACAACCAATTTGACAGAGCTTGAAGAACTTTGAAAAAAATTATAATGGGCAAATATTGTACAATCTAGGTGTGCAAAGCTCTTAGAGACTTACCCAGAAAGTCTCTGTAATCGCTGCCAAAGGTGATTCTAAAATGTATTGACTCAGGGGTGTGAATACTTGTGTAAAGATACTTCTCTATTTCATTATCAATACATTGAAAATATGTTTTTCACTTTATCATTATGGGGTATTGTGTGTAGATGGGTAAGAAAAAACATATTTAATAAATGTTGAATTCAGGCTGTAACACAGCAAAATGTTGAATGAGTCAAAGGGTATGAATCATTTCTGAAGGCACTGTAGGTATTAGACTGAGTCAGGGAGAGGTTGAAAATCTAAGGAATTCTAGCTGGATGCCCCATGTGACCTCCTCCACAGTGACTGGGGGGAGAGAGTGGTAGTGGAGCAGAATTCTGAAAGAGCGGGGAAAGAGGAACTGTACACCAATATTATGCAGAGGGAAGGTAGTTTTGGTTTGGATCTGCTCATACCTCAAGTAATGGTAGAGAAAACACTATAAACCCTATCTCAAAGACTTGGACCCTACCTTTCTTGGGCGGTGTCTTTGTTGAGGGAGTGAAAAACTTAGTCATTGTGTTGACTTTACGTGACTTCTCCTTGGTTTTCCTCTCTTCAAACTTGCTGAAGGGTGCGATGGCAGGCTGGGGCTGGGCTGCCCCCTGGTGGTTGTTAGCGTATGCTGCCTCCTCCTCCTTCTGTAACCTGGGACACAGAACAGGCATTGATTGCTGTTACTACCACATGATCAATACTGACAGACAGAGACAGACAGAAAAAAAAGTCCGAGATCAAAAAGTCAAGAATCATGACACTGTTCCATTTGCTTCTGTGAAAATGGCTGTTAAAATGTTGTTGTTTTTTTTGACCAATGATCAAAAGTTACAGCTGCATTTTGTTATTGTTTTGTTTTCGACTGCACCCCTCAATTTTATGCAGGGCATTCAGTGTTTGCCACCGGGCTCCTAGATTTAAAATCGAGTGCTACCTCCGCCCAGCAGCTGGGGGTTGATGCAAAACAAGTTTGCTCAGATTGACAACCACACCTCTCTGCCAGTGCATGGTCCTCCTGGATCTGTTTGTGTCTGGTTTGTTGGTACTCCTCCCGCCAGCACTTGGAGCAGAGGCCCTGCCAGGCCGTGTTGCCATAGAAACCACATCCCTTCGTACACAGCAGCTCTGACTGGTCCACATGGATCCCACGACGTTCCGACCGGTGGCTCATCCCTCACGGCTAGCGTGGATACGGCTGGGAATAACAGGAAAATGACAAGACTGAATGGTAGAAAGATCCACAGTCAGAAGTAGGCCTACATCAAACTTGATGGCTATTTTTTATTTATCAGGACTTTGACAAAGTTGAATGCCTACACACTATGGGCCACATTCAGGTTGAGGTATTTGATAAAAATGTATGTTTAATAGAGGTAGCTAGCGTAAAGACACATTTCAATACACACACTGAAAATCTTAGTGAATTCCTGTGCGTATCAAAATATGATTTCATATGGCAGTGTTCACACCTTTACCACCGTAACATTAAGGTCAACACTGGAAATCTGACAAGAGTTTGAACCCCTAAGAATCTGCCTATCCCTGATGATTTTGACTCCCGACTCACATTGGGAATGCATGATACGAAAATCAACACAGGAGGAATTTAATGGATGACCACAAACACTGGTGAAAATGTTTATGGCCTTCTAGCTGTGTCAAATCCCAATAGTGTAGCTGCCCTACACTTGACTTTGTTTGAAGCCACATTACAACGTTACATTACAACGTTATTAGTAGCTAACCATCCTGATTTATAAACACGCTAGTTGGCTACTTTACAACCAAATATTCGTATAACTATCCCTACTACGATGTAATGCAATGTAATGGGCTTAGCTAAACTCTAACTAGCTTGCTAACATTAGCTAGCTCTAAATTCACGAAAAACGCGACACAATGACATGACAAAGCTAGCTAGGCTTCTTCTGGTAGCTAAATATTAACAGTAAACTTAGCTACAAAAATACCATAA